>NW_027150401.1:1839992-2146658 GCF_031143425.1 Pleurodeles waltl | reverse complement strand
AATCCATCGTTCTTTTGCTCACCATGCCACCCCAGTTTGGACCCAGCCGTATTCAAATCAGTCTTGACCCTGTTCCTCATGGGAACAGTCCAGCCCGAACTGCCAGGCCAGGTCCTCTCTGGACCGGAAACAAGCATCCTGGGACCGGTTTCGGGGTTTCACCCCTCATCAGCCAGGCTAGCTTGATTCCAGTGGCACAGTGAGTAAGGGACCCACGTCTGGGCATACCCTTCCCACTTAGTGCAACTTTAACAACACAAAAGGATGATGGACGGAGTGCTGACAATGCAAACACTCACCCCCAGTCACAGATCTGGGTTTAATCCATCGTTCTTTTGCTCACCATGCCACCCCAGTTTGGACCCAGCCATATGCAAATCTGTCTTGACCCTGTTCCTCATGGGAACAGTCCAGCCCGAACTGCCAGGCCAGGTCCTCTCTGGACCGGAAACAAGCATCCTGGGACCGGTTTCGGGGTTTCACCCCTCATCAGCCAGGCTAGCTTGATTCCAGTGGCACAGTGAGCAAGGGACCCACGTCTGGGCATACCCTTCCCACTTAGAGCAACTTTAACAACACAAAAGGATGATGGACGGAGTGCTGACAATGCAAACACTCACCCCCAGTCACAGATCTGGGTTTAATCCATCGTTCTTTTGCTCACCATGCCACCCCAGTTTGGACCCAGCCATATGCAAATCAGTCTTGACCCTGTTCCTCATGGGAACAGTCCAGCACGAACTGCCAGGCCAGGTCCTCTCTGGACCGGAAACAAGCATCCTGGGACCGGTTTCGGGGTTTCACCCCTCATCAGCCAGGCTAGCTTGATTCCAGTGGCACAGTGAGCAAGGGACCCACGTCTGGGCATACCCTTCCCACTTAGGGCAACTTTAACAACACAAAAGGATGATGGACGGAGTGCTGACAATGCAAACACTCACCCCCAGTCACAGATCTGGGTTTAATCCATCGTTCTTTTGCTCACCATGCCACCCCAGTTTGGACCCAGCCGTATGCAAATCAGTCTTGACCCTGTATCTCATGGGAATAGTCCAGCCCGAACTGCCAGGCCAGGTCCTCTCTGGACCGGAAACAAGCATCCTGGGACCGGTTTCGGGGTTTCACCCCTCATCAGCCAGGCTAGCTTGATTCCAGTGGCACAGTGAGCAAGGGACCCACGTCTGGGCATACCCTTTCCACTTAGGGCAACTTTAACAACACAAAAGGATGATGGACGGAGTGCTGACAATGCAAACACTCACCCCCAGTCACAGATCTGGGTTTAATCCATCGTTCTTTTGCTCACCATGCCACCCCAGTTTGGAGCCAGCCATATGCAAATCAGTCTTTTCCCTGTTCCTCATGGGAACAGTCCAGCCCGAACTGCCAGGCCAGGTCCTCTCTGGACCGGAAACAAGCATCCTGGAACCGGTTTCGGGGTTTCACCCCTCATCAGCCAGGCTTGCTTGATTCCAGTGGCACAGTGAGCAAGGGACCCACGTCTGGGCATACCCTTCCCACTTAGGGCAACTTTAACAACACAAAAGGATGATGGACGGAGTGCTGACAATGCAAAACACTCACCCCCAGTCACAGATCTGGGTTTAATCCATCGTTCTTTTGCTCACCATGCCACCCCAGTTTGGACCCAGCCATATGCAAATCAGTCTTGACCCTGTTCCTCATGGGAACAGTCCAGCCCGAACTGCCAGGCCAGGTCCTCTCTGGACCGGAAACAAGCATCCTGGGACCGGTTTTCGGGGTTTCACCCCTCATCAGCCAGGCTAGCTTGATTCCAGTGGCACATGTAGCAAGGGACCCACGTCTGGGCATACCCTTCCCACTTAGGGCAACTTTAACAACACAAAAGGATGGATGGATGATGGACGAGTGCTGACTATGCAAACACTCACCCTCAGTCACAGATCTGGGTTTAATCCATCGTTCTTTTGCTCACCATGCCACCCCAGTTTGGACCCAGCCATATGCAAATCAGTCTTGACCCTCATGGGAACAGTCCAGCCCGAACTGCCAGGCCAGGTCCTCTCTGGACCGGAAACAAGCATCCTGGGACCGGTTTCGGGGTTTCACCCCTTAGCAGCAAGGCTAGCTTGATTCCAGTGGCACAGTGAGCAAGGGACCCACGTCTGGGCGTACCCTTCCCACTTAGGGCAACTTTAACAACACAAAAGGATGATGGACGCAGTGCTGACAATGCAAGCACTCACCCCCAGTCACAGATCTGGGTTTAATCTATCGTTCTTTTTCTCACCATGCCACCCCAGTTTGGACCCAGCCATATGCAAATCAGTCTTGACCCTGTTCCTCATGGGAACAGTCCAGCCCAAACTGCCAGGCCAGGTCCTCTCTGGACCGGAAACAAGCATCCTGTGACCGGTTTCGGGGTTTCACCCCTCATCAGCCAGGCTTGCTTGATTCCAGTGGCACAGTGAGCAAGGGACCCACGTCTGGGCATACCCTTCCCACTTAGGGCAACTTTAACAACACAAAAGGATGATGGACGGAGTGCTGACAATGCAAACCCTCACCCCCAGTCACAGATCTGGGTTTAATCCATCGTTATTTTGCTCACCATGCCACCCCAGTTTGGACCCAGCCATATGCAAATCAGTCTTGACCCTGTTCCTCATGGGAACAGTCCACCCCGAACTGCCAGGCCATGTCCTCTCTGGACCGGAAACAAGCATCCTGGGACCGGTTTCGGGGTTTCACCCCTCATCAGCCAGGCTAGCTTGATTCCAGTGGCACAGTGAGCAAGGGACCCACGTCTGGGCATACGCTTCCCACTTAGGGCAACTTTAACAACACAAAAGGATGATGGACGGAGTGCTGACAATGCAAACACTCACCCCAGTCACAGATCTGGGTTTAATCCATCGTTCTTTTGTTCACCATGCCACCACAGTTTGGACCCAGCCATATGCAAATCAGTCTTGACCCTGTTCCTCATGGGAACAGTCCAGCCCGAACTACCAGGCCAGGTCCTCTCTGGACCGGAAACAAGCATCCTGGGACCGGTTTCGGGGTTTCACCCCTCATCAGCCAGGCTAGCTTGATTCCAGTGGCACAGTGAGCAAGGGACCCACGTCTGGGCATACCCTTCCCACTTAGGGCAACTTTAACAACACAAAAGGATGATGGACAGAGTGCTGACAATGCAAACACTCACCCCCAGTCACAGATCTGGGTTTAATCCATCGTTCTTTTGCTCACCATGCCACCCCAGTTTGGACCCAGCCATATGCAAATCAGTCTTGACCCTGTTCCTCATGGGAACAGTCCAGTCCGAACTGCCAGGCCAGGTCCTCTCTGGACCGGAAACAAGCATCCTGGGAGCGGTTTCGGGGTTTCACCCCTCATCAGCCAGGCTAGCTTGATTCCAGTGGCACAGTGAGCAAGGGACCCACGTCTGGGCATACCCTTCCCACTTAGGGCAACTTTAACAACACAAAAGGTTGATGGATGGAGTGCTGACAATGCAAACACTCACCCCCAGTGACACATCTGGGTTTAAGCCATCGTTCTTTTGCTCATCATGCCACCCCAGTTTGGACCCAGCCATTTGCAAATCAGTCTTGACCCTGTTCCTCATGGGAACAGTCCAGCCCGAACTGCCAGGCCAGGTCCTCTCTGGACCGGAAACAAGCATCCTGGGACCGGTTTTGGGGTTTCACCCCTCATCAGCCAGGCTAGCTTGATTCCAGTGGCACAGTGAGCAAGGGACCCACGTCTGGGCATACCCTTCCCACTTAGGGCATCTTTAACAACACATCAGCCAGGCTAGCTTGATTCCAGTGGCACAGTGAGCAAGGGACCCACGTCTGGGCATACCCTTCCTACTTAGTGCAACTTTAACAACACAAAAGGATGATGGACGGAGTGCTGACAATGCAAACACTCACCCCCAACCACAGATCTGGGTTTAATCCATCGTTCTTTTGCTCACCATGCCACCCCAGTTTGGACCCAGCCATATGCAAATCAGTCTTGACCCTGTTCCTCATGGGAACAGTCCAGCCCGAACTGCCAGGCCAGGTCCTCTCTGGACCGGAAACGAGCATCCTGGGACTGGTTTCGGGGTTTCACCCCTCACCAGCCAGGCTAGCTTGATTCCAGTGGCACAGTGAGCAAGGGACCAACGTCTGGGCATACCCTTCCCACTTAGGGCAACTTTAACAACACAAAAGGATGATGGACGGAGTGCTGACAATGCAAACACTCACCCCCAGTCACAGATCTGGGTTTAATCCATCGTTCTTTTGCTCACCATGCCACACCAGTTTGGACCCAGCCATATGCAAATCAGTCTTGACCCTGTTCCTCATGGGAACAGTCCAGCCCGAACTGCCAGGCCAGGTCCTCTCTGGACCGGAAACAAGCATCCTGGGACCGGTTTCGGGGTTTCACCCCTCATCAGCCAGGCTAGCTTGATTCCAGTGGCACAGTGAGCAAGGGACCCACGTCTGGGCATACCCTTCCCACTTAGGGCAACTTTAACAACACAAAAGGATGATGGAGGGAGTGCTGACAATGCAAACACTCACCCCCAGTCACAGATCTGGGTTTAATCCATCGTTCTTTTGCTCACCATGCCACCCCAGTTTGGACCCAGCCATATGCAAATCAGTCTTTTCCCTGTTCCTCATGGGAACAGTCCAGCCCGAACTGCCAGGCCAGGTCCTCTCTGGACCGGAAACAAGCATCCTGGGACCGGTTTCGGGGTTTCACCCCTCATCAGCCAGGCTAGCTTGATTCCAGTGGCACAGTGAGCAAGGGACCCATGTCTGGGCATACCCTTCCCACTTAGGGCAACTGTAACAACACAAAAGGATGATGGACGGAGTGCTGACAATGCAAACACTCACCCCAGTCATAAATCTGGGTTTAATCCATCGTTCTTTTGCTCACCATGCCACCCCAGTTTGGACCCAGCCATATGCAAATCAGTCTTGACCCTGTTCCTCATGGGAACAGTCCAGCCCGAACTGCCAGGCCAGGTCCTCTCTGGACCGGAAACCAGCATCCTGGGACCGGTTTCGGGGTTTCACCCCTCATCAGCCAGGCTAGCTTGATTCCAGTGGCACAGTGAGCAAGGGACCCACGTCTGGGCATACCCTTCCCACTTAGGGCAACTTTAACAACACAAAAGGATGATGGACGGAGTGCTGACAATGCAAACACTCACCCCCAGTCACAGATCTGGGTTTAATCCATCGTTCTTTTGCTCACCATGCCACACCAGTTTGGACCCAGCCATATGCAAATCAGTCTTGACCCTGTTCCTCATGGGAACAGTCCAGCCCGAACTGCCAGGCCAGGTCCTCTCTGGACCGGAAACAAGCATCCTGGGACCGGTTTCGGGGTTTCACCCCTCATCAGCCAGGCTAGCTTGATTCCAGTGGCACAGTGAGCAAGGGACCCACGTCTGGGCATACCCTTCCCACTTAGGGCAACTTTAACAACACAAAAGGATGATGGAGGGAGTGCTGACAATGCAAACACTCACCCCCAGTCACAGATCTGGGTTTAATCCATCGTTCTTTTGCTCACCATGCCACCCCAGTTTGGACCCAGCCATATGCAAATCAGTCTTTTCCCTGTTCTTCATGGGAACAGTCCAGCCCGAACTGCCAGGCCAGGTCCTCTCTGGACTGGAAACAAGCATCCTGGGACCGGTTTCGGGGTTTCACCCCTCATCAGCCAGGCTAGCTTGATTCCAGTGGCACAGTGAGCAAGGGACCCATGTCTGGGCATACCCTTCCCACTTAGGGCAACTGTAACAACACAAAAGGATGATGGACGGAGTGCTGACAATGCAAACACTCACCCCCAGTCATAAATCTGGGTTTAATCCATCGTTCTTTTGCTCACCATGCCACCCCAGTTTGGACCCAGCCATATGCAAATCAGTCTTGACCCTGTTCCTCATGGGAACAGTCCAGCCCGAACTGCCAGGCCAGGTCCTCTCTGGACCGGAAACCAGCATCCTGGGACCGGTTTCGGGGTTTCACCCCTCATCAGCCAGGCTAGCTTGATTCCAGTGGCACAGTGAGCAAGGGACCCACGTCTGGGCATACCCTTCCCACTTAGGGCAACTTTAACAACACAAAAGGATGATGGACGGAGTGCTGACAATGCAAACACTCACCCCCCAGTCACAGATCTGGGTTTAATCCATCGTTCTTTTGCTCACCATGCCACCCCAGTTTGGACCCAGCCATATGCAAATCAGTCTTGACCCTCATGGGAACAGTCCAGCCCGAACTGCCAGGCCAGGTCCTCTCTGGACCGGAAACAAGCATCCTGGGACCGGTTTCGGGGTTTCACCCCTTAGCAGCAAGGCTAGCTTGATTCCAGTGGCACAGTGAGCAAGGGACCCACGTCTGGGCGTACCCTTCCCACTTAGGGCAACTTTAACAACACAAAAGGATGATGGACGCAGTGCTGACAATGCAAGCACTCACCCTCAGTCACAGATCTGGGTTTAATCTATCGTTCTTTTGCTCACCATGCCACCCCAGTTTGGACCCAGCCATATGCAAATCAGTCTTGACCCTGTTCCTCATGGGAACAGTCCAGCCCAAACTGCCAGGCCAGGTCCTCTCTGGACCGGAAACAAGCATCCTGTGACCGGTTTCGGGGTTTCACCCCTCATCAGCCAGGCTTGCTTGATTGCAGTGGCACAGTGAGCAAGGGACCCACGTCTGGGCATACCCTTCCCACTTAGGGCAACTTTAACAACACAAAAGGATGATGGATGGAGTGCTGACAATGCAAACCCTCACCCCCAGTCACAGATCTGGGTTTAATCCATCGTTATTTTGCTCACCATGCCACCCCAGTTTGGACCCAGCCATATGCAAATCAGTCTTGACCCTGTTCCTCATGGGAACAGTCCACCCCGAACTGCCAGGCCATGTCCTCTCTGGACCGGAAACAAGCATCCTGGGACCGGTTTCGGGGTTTCACCCCTCATCAGCCAGGCTAGCTTGATTCCAGTGGCACAGTGAGCAAGGGACCCACGTCTGGGCATACGCTTCCCACTTAGGGCAACTTTAACAACACAAAAGGATGATGGACGGAGTGCTGACAATGCAAACACTCACCCCCAGTCACAGATCTGGGTTTAATCCATCGTTCTTTTGTTCACCATGCCACCACAGTTTGGACCCAGCCATATGCAAATCAGTCTTGACCCTGTTCCTCATGGGAACAGTCCAGCCCGAACTACCAGGCCAGGTCCTCTCTGGACCGGAAACAAGCATCCTGGGACCGGTTTCGGGGTTTCACCCCTCATCAGCCAGGCTAGCTTGATTCCAGTGGCACAGTGAGCAAGGGACCCACGTCTGGGCATACCCTTCCCACTTAGGGCAACTTTAACAACACAAAAGGATGATGGACAGAGTGCTGACAATGCAAACACTCACCCCCAGTCACAGATCTGGGTTTAATCCATCGTTCTTTTGCTCACCATGCCACCCCAGTTTGGACCCAGCCATATGCAAATCAGTCTTGACCCTGTTCCTCATGGGAACAGTCCAGTCCGAACTGCCAGGCCAGGTCCTCTCTGGACCGGAAACAAGCATCCTGGGACCGGTTTCGGGGTTTCACCCCTCATCAGCCAGGCTAGCTTGATTCCAGTGGCACAGTGAGCAAGGGACCCACGTCTGGGCATACCCTTCCCACTTAGGGCAACTTTAACAACACAAAAGGTTGATGGATGGAGTGCTGACAATGCAAACACTCACCCCCAGTGACACATCTGGGTTTAATCCATCGTTCTTTTGCTCATCATGCCACCCCAGTTTGGACCCAGCCATTTGCAAATCAGTCTTGACCCTGTTCCTCATGGGAACAGTCCAGCCCGAACTGCCAGGCCAGGTCCTCTCTGGACCGGAAACAAGCATCCTGGGACCGGTTTTGGGGTTTCACCCCTCATCAGCCAGGCTAGCTTGATTCCAGTGGCACAGTGAGCAAGGGACCCACGTCTGGGCATACCCTTCCCACTTAGGGCATCTTTAACAACACATCAGCCAGGCTAGCTTGATTCCAGTGGCACAGTGAGCAAGGGACCCACGTCTGGGCATACCCTTCCTACTTAGTGCAACTTTAACAACACAAAAGGATGATGGACGGAGTGCTGACAATGCAAACACTCACCCCCAACCACAGATCTGGGTTTAATCCATCGTTCTTTTGCTCACCATGCCACCCCAGTTTGGACCCAGCCATATGCAAATCAGTCTTGACCCTGTTCCTCATGGGAACAGTCCAGCCCGAACTGCCAGGCCAGGTCCTCTCTGGACCGGAAACAAGCATCCTGGGACTGGTTTCGGGGTTTCACCCCTCACCAGCCAGGCTAGCTTGATTCCAGTGGCACAGTGAGCAAGGGACCAACGTCTGGGCATACCCTTCCCACTTAGGGCAACTTTAACAACACAAAAGGATGATGGACGGAGTGCTGACAATGCAAACACTCACCCCCAGTCACAGATCTGGGTTTAATCCATCGTTCTTTTGCTCACCATGCCACACCAGTTTGGACCCAGCCATATGCAAATCAGTCTTGACCCTGTTCCTCATGGGAACAGTCCAGCCCGAACTGCCAGGCCAGGTCCTCTCTGGACCGGAAACAAGCATCCTGGGACCGGTTTCGGGGTTTCACCCCTCATCAGCCAGGCTAGCTTGATTCCAGTGGCACAGTGAGCAAGGGACCCACGTCTGGGCATACCCTTCCCACTTAGGGCAACTTTAACAACACAAAAGGATGATGGAGGGAGTGCTGACAATGCAAACACTCACCCCCAGTCACAGATCTGGGTTTAATCCATCGTTCTTTTGCTCACCATGCCACCCCAGTTTGGACCCAGCCATATGCAAATCAGTCTTTTCCCTGTTCCTCATGGGAACAGTCCAGCCCGAACTGCCAGGCCAGGTCCTCTCTGGACTGGAAACAAGCATCCTGGGACCGGTTTCGGGGTTTCACCCCTCATCAGCCAGGCTAGCTTGATTCCAGTGGCACAGTGAGCAAGGGACCCATGTCTGGGCATACCCTTCCCACTTAGGGCAACTGTAACAACACAAAAGGATGATGGACGGAGTGCTGACAATGCAAACACTCACCCCCAGTCATAAATCTGGGTTTAATCCATCGTTCTTTTGCTCACCATGCCACCCCAGTTTGGACCCAGCCATATGCAAATCAGTCTTGACCCTGTTCCTCATGGGAACAGTCCAGCCCGAACTGCCAGGCCAGGTCCTCTCTGGACCGGAAACCAGCATCCTGGGACCGGTTTCGGGGTTTCACCCCTCATCAGCCAGGCTAGCTTGATTCCAGTGGCACAGTGAGCAAGGGACCCACGTCTGGGCATACCCTTCCCACTTAGGGCAACTTTAACAACACAAAAGGATGATGGACGGAGTGCTGACAATGCAAACACTCACCCCCCAGTCACAGATCTGGGTTTAATCCATCGTTCTTTTGCTCACCATGCCACCCCAATTTGGACCCAGCCATATGCAAATCAGTCTTGACCCTGTTCCTCATGGGAACAGTCCAGCCTGAACTGCCAGGCCAGGTCCTCTCTGGACCGGAAACAAGCATCCTGGGACCGGTTTCGGGGTTTCACCCCTCATCAGCCAGGCTAGCTTGATTCCAGTGGCACAGTGAGCAAGGGTCCCACGTCTGGGCATACCCTTCCTACTTAGTGCAACTTTAACAACACAAAAGGATGATGGACGGAGTGCTGACAATGCAATCACTCACCCCCAGTCACAGATCTGGGTTTAATCCATCGTTCTTTTGCTCACCATGCCACCCCAGTTTGGACCCAGCCATATGCAAATCAGTCTTGACCATGTTCCTCATGGGAACAGTCCAGCCCGAACGGCCAGGCCAGGTCCTCTCTGGACCGGAAATAAGCATCCTGGGACTGGTTTCGGGGTTTCACCCCTCATCAGCCAGGCTAGCTTGATTCCAGTGGCACAGTGAGCAAGGGACCCACGTCTGGGCATACCCTTCCCACTTAGGGCAACTTTAACAACACAAAAGGATGATGGACGGAGTGCTGACAATGCAAACACTCACCCCCAGTCACAGATCTGGGTTTAATCCATCGTTCTTTTGCTCACCATGCCACCCCAGTTTGGACCCAGCCATATGCAAATCAATCTTGACCCTGTTCCTCATGGGAACAGTCCAGCCCGAACTGCCAGGCCAGGTCCTCTCTGGACCGGAAACAAGCATCCTGGGACCGGTTTCGGGGTTTCACCCCTCATCAGCCAGGCTAGCTTGATTCCAGTGGCACAGTGAGCAAGGGACCCACGTCTGGGTATACCCTTCCCACTTAGGGCAACTTTAACAACTCAAAAGGATGATGGACGGAGTGCTGACAATGCAAACACTCACCCCCAGTCACAGATCTGGGTTTAATCCATCGTTCTTTTGCTCACCATGCCACCCCAGTTTGGACCCAGCCATATGCAAATCAGTCTTGACGCTGTTCCTCATGGGAACAGTCCAGCCCGAACTACCAGGCCAGGTCCTCTCTCGACCGGAAACAATCATCCTGGGACCGGTTTCGGGGTTTCACCCCTCATCAGCCAGGCTAGCTTGATTCCAGTGGCACAGTGAGCAAGGGAACCACGTCTGGGCATACCCTTCCCACTTAGGGCAACTTTAACAACACAAAAGGATGACGGACGGAGTGCTGACAATGCAAACACTCACCCCCAGTCACAGATCTGGGTTTAATCCATCGTTCTTTTGCTCACCATGCCACCCTAGTTTGGACCCAGCCATATGCAAATCAGTCTTGACCCTGTTCCTCATGGGAACAGTCCAGCCCGAACTGCCAGGCCAGGTCCTCTCTGGACCGGAAACAAGCATCCTGGGACCGGTTTCGGGGATTCACCCCTCATCAGCCAGGCTAGCTTGATTCCAGTGGCACAGTGAGCAAGGGACCCACGACTGGGCATACCCTTCCCACTTAGGGCAACTGTAACAACACAACAGGATGATGACGGAGTGCTGACAATGCAAACACTCACCCCCAGTCACAGATCTGGGTTTAATCCATCGTTCTTTTGCTCACCATGCCACCCCAGTTTGGACCCAGCCATATGCAAATCAGTCTTTTCCCTGTTCCTCATGGGAACAGTCCAGCCCGAACTGCCAGGCCAGGTCCTCTCTGGACCGGAAACAAGCATCCCGGGACCGGTTTCTGGGTTTCACCCCTCATCAGCCAGGCTAGCTTGATTCCAGTGGCACGGTGAGCAAGGGACCCACGTCTGGGCATACCCTTCCCACTTAGGGCAACTTTAACAACACAAAAGGATGATGTACGGAGTGCTGACAATGCAAACACTCACCCCCAGTCACTGATCTGGGTTTAATCCATCGTTCTTTTGCTCACCATGCCACCCCAGTTTGGACCCAGCCATATGCAAATCAGTCTTGACCCTGTTCCTCATGGGAACAGTCCAGCCCGAACTGCCAGGCCAGGTCCTCTCTGGACCGGAAACAAGTATCCTGGGACCGGTTTCGGGGTTTCACCCCTCATCAGCCAGGCTAGCTTGATTCCAGTGGCACACTGAGCAAGGGACCCACGTCTGGGCATACCCTTCCCACTTAGGGCAACTTTAAAAACACAAAAGGATGGATGGATGATGGACGGAGTGCTGACTATGCAAACACTCACCCCCAGTCACAGATCCGGGTTTAATCCATCGTTCTTTTGCTCACCATGCCACCCCAGTTTGGACCCAGCCATTTGCAAATCTGTCTTGACCCTGTTCCTCATGGGAACAGTCCAGCCCGAACTGCCAGGCCAGGTCCTCTCTGGACCGGAATCAAGCATCCTGGGACCGGTTTCGGGGTTTCACCCCTCATCAGCCAGGCTAGCTTGATTCCAGTGGCACAGTGAGCAAGGGACCCACGTCTGGGCATACCCTTCCCACTTAGGGCAACTTTAACAACACAAAAGGATGATGGACGGAGTGCTGACAATGCAAACACTCACCCCCAGTCACAGATCTGGGTTTAATCCATCGTTCTTTTGTTCACCATGCCACCCCAGTTTGGACCTAGCCATATTCAAATCAGTCTTGACCCTGTTCTTCATGGGAACAGTCCAGCCCGAACTACCAGGCCAGGTCCTCTCTGGACCGGAAACAAGCATCCTGGGACCGGTTTCGGGGTTTCACCCCTCATCAGCCAGGCTAGCTTGATTCCAGTGGCACAGTGAGCAAGGGACCCACGTATGGGCATACCCTTCCCACTTAGGGCAACTTTAACAACACAAAAGGATGATGGACGGAGTGCTGACAATGCAAACACTTACCCCCAGTCACAGATCTGGGTTTAATGTATCGTTCTTTTGCTCACCATGCCACCCCAGTTTGGACCCAGCCATATGCAAATCAGTCTTGACCCTGTTCCTCATGGGAACAGTCCAGCCCGAACTGCCAGGCCAGGTCCTCTCTGGACCAGAAACAAGCATCCTGGGACCGGTTTCGGGGTTTCACCCCTCATCAGCCAGGCTAGCTTGATTCCAGTGGCAAAGTGAGCAAGGGACCCACGTCTGGGCATACCCTTCCCACTTAGGGCAACTTTAACAACACAAAAAGATGATGGACGGAGTGCTGACAATGCAAACACTCACCCCCAGTCACAGATCTGGGTTTAATCCATCGTTCTTTTGCTCACCATGCCACCCCAGTTTGGACCCAGCCATATGCAAATCAGTATTTTCCCTGTTCCTCATGGGAACAGTCCAGCCCGAACTGCCAGGCCAGGTCCTCTCTGGACCGGAAACAAGCATCCTGGGACCTGTTTCGGGGTTTCACCCCTCATCAGCCAGGCTAGCTTGATTCCAGTGGCACAGTGAGCAAGGGACCCACGTCTGGGCATACCCTTCCCACTTAGGGCAACTTTAACAACACAAAAGGATGATGGACGGAGTGCTGACAATGCAAACACTCACCCCCAGTCACAGATCTGGGCTTAATCCATCGTTCTTTTGGTGACCATGCCACCCCAGTTTGGACCCAGCCATATGCAAATCAGTCTTGACCCTGTTCCTCATGGGAACAGTCCAGCCCGAACTGCTAGGCTAGGTCCTCTCTGGACCGGAAACAAGCATCCTGGGACCGGTTTCGGGGTTTCACCCCTCATCAGCCAGGCTAGCTTGATTCCAGTGGCACAGTGAGCAAGGGACCCACGTCTGGGCATAACCTTCCCACTTAGGGCAACTTTAACAACACAAAAGGATGACGGACGGAGTGCTGACAATGCAAACACGCACCCCCAGTCACAGATCTGGGTTTAATCCATCGTTCTTTTGCTCACCATGCCACCCTAGTTTGGACCCAGCCATATGCAAATCAGTCTTGACCCTGTTCCTCATGGGAACAGTCCAGCCCGAACTGCCAGGCCAGGTCCTCTCTGGACCGGAAACAAGCATCCTGGGACCTGTTTCGGGGTTTCACCCCTCATCAGCCAGGCTAGCTTGATTCCAGTGGCACAGTGAGCAAGGGACCCACGTCTGGGCATACCCTTCCCACTTAGGGCAACTTTAACAACACAAAAGGATGATGGACGGAGTGCTGACAATGCAAACACTCACCCCCAGTCACAGATCTGGGCTTAATCCATCGTTCTTTTGGTGACCATGCCACCCCAGTTTGGACCCAGCCATATGCAAATCAGTCTTGACCCTGTTCCTCATGGGAACAGTCCAGCCCGAACTGCTAGGCTAGGTCCTCTCTGGACCGGAAACAAGCATCCTGGGACCGGTTTCGGGGTTTCACCCCTCATCAGCCAGGCTAGCTTGATTCCAGTGGCACAGTGAGCAAGGGACCCACGTCTGGGCATAACCTTCCCACTTAGGGCAACTTTAACAACACAAAAGGATGACGGACGGAGTGCTGACAATGCAAACACTCACCCCCAGTCACAGATCTGGGTTTAATCCATCGTTCTTTTGCTCACCATGCCACCCTAGTTTGGACCCAGCCATATGCAAATCAGTCTTGACCCTGTTCCTCATGGGAACAGTCCAGCCCGAACTGCCAGGCCAGGTCCTCTCTGGACCGGAAACAAGCATCCTGGGACCGGTTTCGGGGTTTCACTCCTCATCAGCAGGGCTAGCTTGATTCCAGTGGCACAGTGAGCAAGGGACCCACGTCTGGGCATACCCTTCCCACTTAGGGCAACTTTAACAACACAAAAGGATGATGGACGGAGTGCTGACAATGCAAACACTCACCCCCAGTCACAGATATGGGTTTAATCCATCGTTCTTTTGCTCACCATGCCACCCCAGTTTGGAGCCAGCCATATGCAAATCAGTCTTTTCCCTGTTCCTCATGGGAACAGTCCAGCCCGAACTGCCAGGCCAGGTCCTCTCTGGACTGGAAACAAGCATCCTGGAACCGGTTTCGGGGTTTCACCCCTCATCAGCCAGGCTAGCTTGATTCCAGTGGCACAGTGAGCAAGGGACCCACGTCTGGGCATACCCTTCCCACTTAGGGCAACTTTAACAACACAAAAGGATGATGGACGGAGTGCTGACAATGCAAACACTCACCCCCAGTCACAGATCTGGGTTTAATCCATCGTTCTTTTGCTCACCATGCCACCCCAGTTTGGACCCAGCCATATGCAAATCAGTCTTGACCCTGTTCCTCATGGGAACAGTCCAGCCCGAACTGCCAGGCCAGGTCCTCTCTGGACCGGAAACAAGCATCCTGGGACCGGTTTCGGGGTTTCACCCCTCATCAGCCAGGCTAGCTTGATTCCAGTGGCACAGTGAGCAGGGGACCCACGTCTGGGCATACCCTTCCCACTTAGGGTAACTTTAACAACACAAAAGGATGGATGGATGATGGACGGAGTGCTGACTATGCAAACACTCACCCCCAGTCTCAGATCTGGGTTTAATCCATCGTTCTTTTGATCACCATGCCACCCCAGTTTGGACCCAGCCATATGCAAATCAGTCTTGACCCTGTTCCTCATGGGAACAGTCCAGCCCGAACTGCCAGGCCAGGTCCTCTCTGGACCGGAAACAAGCATCCTGGGACCGGTTTCGGGCTTTCACCCCTCATCAGCAAGGCTAGCTTGATTCCAGTGGCACAGTGAGCAAGGGACCCACGTCTGGGCATACCCTTCCCACTTAGGGCAACTTTAACAACACAAAAGGATGATGGACGGAGTGCTGACAATGCAAGCACTCACCCCCAGTCACAGATCTGGGTTTAACCCATCATTCTTTTGCTCACCATGCCACCCCAGTTTGGACCCAGCCATATGCAAATCAGTCTTGACCCTGTTCCTCATGGGAACAGTCCAGCCCAAACTGCCAGGCCAGGTCCTCTCTGGACCGGAAACAAGCATCCTGTGACCGGTTTCGGGGTTTCACCCCTCATCAGCCAGGCTTGATTGATTCCAGTGGCACAGTGAGCAAGGGACCCACGTCTGGGCATACCCTTCCCACTTAGGGCAACTTTAACAACACAAAAGGATGATGGACGGAGTGCTGACAATGCAAACACTCACCCCCAGTCACAGATCTGGGTTTAATCCATCGTTCTTTTGCTCACCATGCCACCCCAGTTTGGATCCAGCCATATGCAAATCAGTCTTGACCCTGTTCCTCATGGGAACAGTCCAGCCCGAACTGCCAGGCCAGGTCCTCTCTGGACCGGAAACAAGCATCCTGGGACCGGTTTCGGGGTTTCACCCCTCATCAGCCAGGCTAGCTTGATTCCATTGGCACAGTGAGCAAGGGACCCACGTCTGGGCATACCCTTCCCACTTAAGGCAACTTTAACAACACAAAAGGATGATGGACGGAGTGCTGACAATGCAAACACTCACCCCCAGTCACAGATCTGGGTTTAATCCATCGTTCTTTTCTTCACCATGCCACCACAGTTTGGACCGAGCCATATGCAAATCAGTCTTGACCCTGTTCCTCATGGGAACAGTCCAGCCCGAACTACCAGGCCAGGTCCTCTATGGACCGGAAACAAGCATCCTGGGACCGGTTTCGGGGTTTCACCCCTCATCAGCCAGGCTAGCTTGATTCCAGTGGCACAGTGAGCAAGGGACCCACGTCTGGGCATACCCTTCCCACTTAGGGCAACTTTAACAACAAAAAAGGATGATGGACGGAGTGCTGACAATGCAAACACGCACCCCCAGTCACATATCTGGGTTTAATCCATCGTTCTTTTGCTCACCATGCCACCCCAGTTTGGACCCAGCCATATGCAAATCAGTCTTGACCCTGTTCCTCATGGGAACAGTCCAGCCCGAACTGCCAGGCCAGGTCCTCTCTGGACCGGAAACAAGCATCCTGGGACCGGTTTCGGGGTTTCACCCCCCATCAGCCAGGCTAGCTTGATTCCAGTGGCACAGTGAGCAAGGGACCCACGTCTGGGCATACCCTTCCCACTTAGGGCAACTTTAACAACACAAAAGGATGATGGACGGAGTGCTGACAATGCAAACACTCACCCCCAGTCACAGATCTGGGTTTAATCCGTCGTTCTTTTGCTCACCATGCCACCCCAGTTTGGACCCAGCCATATGCAAATCAGTCTTGACCCTGTTCCTCATGGGAACAGTCCAGCCCGAACTGCCAGGCCAGGTCCTCTCTGGACCGGAAACAAGCATCCTGGGACCTGTTTCGGGGTTTCACCCCTCATCAGCCAGGCTAGCTTGATTCCAGTGGCACAGTGAGCAAGGGACCAACGTCTGGGCATACCCTTCCCACTTAGGGCAACTTTAACAACACAAAAGGATGGATGGATGATGGACAGAGTGCTGACTATGCAAACACTCACCCCCAGTCACAGATCTGGGTTTAATCCATTGTTCTTTTGCTCACCATGCCACCCCAGTTTGGACCCAGCCATATGCAAATCAGTCTTGACCCTGTTCCTCATGGGAACAGTCCAGCCCGAACTGCCAGGCCAGGTCCTCTCTGGACCGGAAACAAGCATCCTGGGACCGGTTTCGGGGTTTCACCCCTCATCAGCCAGGCTAGCTTGATTCCAGTGGCACAGTGAGCAAGGGACCCACGTCTAGGCATACCCTTCCCACTTAGGGCAACTTTAACAACACAAAAGGATGATGGACGGAGTACTGACAATGCAATCACTCACCGCCAGTCACAGATCTGGGTTTAATCCATCGTTCTTTTGCTCACCATGCACCCCAGTTTGGACCCAGCCATATGCAAATCAGTCTTGACCCTGTTCCTCATGGGAACAGTCCAGCCCGAACTGCCAGGCCAGGTCCTCTCAAGACCGGAAACAAGCATCCTGGGACTGGTTTCGGGGTTTCACCCCTCATCAGCCAGGCTAGCTTGATTCCAGTGGCACAGTGAGCAAGGGACCAACGTCTGGGCATACCCTTCCCACTTAGGGCAACTTTAACAACACAAAAGGATGATGGACGGAGTGCTGACAATGCAAACACTCACGCCCAGTCACAGATCTGGGTTTAATCCATTGTTCTTTTGCTCACAATGCCACCCCAGTTTGGACCCAGCCATATGCAAATCAGTCTTGACCCTGTTCCTCATGGGAACAATCCAGCCCGAACTGCCAGGCCAGGTCCTCTCTGGACCGGAAACAAGCATCCTGGGATTGGTTTCGGGGTTTCACCCCTCATCAGCCAGGCTAGCTTGATTCCAGTGGCACAGTGAGCAAGGGACCCACTTCTGGGCATACCCTTCCCACTTAGGGCAACTTTAACAACACAAAAGGATGATGGACGGAATGCTGACAATGCAAACACTCACCCCCCAGTCACAGATCTGGGTTTAATTCATCGTTCTTTTGCTCACCATGCCACCCCAATTTGGACCCAGCCATATGCAAATCAGTCTTGACCCTGTTCCTCATGGGAACAGTCCAGCCCGAACTGCCAGGCCAGGTCCTCTCTGGACCGGAAACTAGCATCCTGGGACCGGTTTTGGGGTTTCACCCCTCATCAGCCAGGCTAGCTTGATTAAAGTGGCTCAGTGAGCAAGGGACCCACGTCTGGGCATACCCTTCCAACTTAGTGCAACTTTAACAACACAAAAGGATGATGGACGGAGTACTGACAATGCAATCACTCACCCCCAGTCACAGATCTTGGTTTAATCCATCGTTCTTTTGCTCACCATGCCACCACAGTTTGGACCCAGCCATATGCAAATCAGTCTTGACCCTGTTCCTCATGGGAACAGTCCAGCCCGAACTGCCAGGCCAGGTCCTCTCTGGTCCGGAAACAAGCATCCTGGGACTGGTTTCTGGGTTTCACCCCTCATCAGCCAGGCTAGCTTGATTCCAGTGGCACAGTGAGCAAGGGACCAACGTCTGGGCATACCCTTCCCACTTAGGGCAACTTTAACAACACAAAAGGATGATGGACGGAGTGCTGACAATGCAAACACTCACCCCCAGTCACAGATCTGGGTTTAATCCACCGTTCTTTTGCTCACCATGCCACCCCAGTTTGGACCCACCCATATGCAAATCAGTCTTGACCCTGTTCCTCATGGGAACAGTCCAGCCCGAACTGCCAGGCCAGGTCCTCTCTGGACCGGAAACAAGCATCCTGGGACCGGTTTCGGGGTTTCACCCCTCATCAGCCAGGCTAGCTTGAATCCAGTGGCACAGTGAGCAAGGGACCCACGTCTGGGCATACCCTTCCCACTTAGGGCAACTTTAACAACACAAAAGGATGATGGACGGAGTGCTGACAATGCAAACACTCACCCCCAGTCACAGATCTGGGTTTAATCCATTGTTCTTTTGCTCACCATGCCACCCCAGTTTGGACCCAGCCATATGCAAATCAGTCTTGACCCTGTTCCTCATGGGAACAGTCCAGCCCGAACTACCAGGCCAGGTCCTCTCTGGACCGGAAACAAGCATCCTGGGACCGGTTTCGGGGTTTCACCCCTCATCAGCCAGGCTAGCTTGACTCCAGTGGCACAGTGAGCAAGGGACCCACGTCTGGGCATACCCTTCCCACTTAGGGCAACTTTAACAACACAAAAGGATGATGGACGGAGTGCTGACAATGCAAACACTCACCCCCAGTCACAGATCTGGGTTTAATCCATTGTTCTTTTGCTCACCATGCCACCCCAGTTTGGACCCAGCCATATGCAAATCAGTCTTGACCCTGTTCCTCATGGGAACAGTCCAGCCCGAACTGCCAGGCCAGGTCCTCTCTGGACCGGAAACAAGCATCCTGGGACCGGTTTCGGGGTTTCACCCCTCATCAGCCAGGCTAGCTTGATTCCAGTGGTACAGTGAGCAAGGGACCCACGTCTGGGCATACCCTTCCCACTTAGGGCAACTTTAACAACACAAAAGGATGATGGACGGAGTGCTGACAATGCAAACACTCACCCCCAGTCACAAATCTGGGTTTAATCCATCGTTCTTTTGCTCACCATGCCACCCCAGTTTGGACCCAGCCATATGCAAATCAGTCTTTTCCCTGTTCCTCATGGGAACAGTCCAGCCCGAACTGCCAGGCCAGGTCCTCTCTGGACCGGAAACAAGCATCTTGGGACCGGTTTCGGGGTTTCACCCCTCATCAGCCAGGCTAGCTTGATTCCAGTGGCAAAGTGAGCAAGGGAGCCACATCTGGGCATACCCTTCCCACTTAGGGCAACTTTAACAACACAAAAGGATGATGGACGGAGTGCTGACAATGCAAACACTCACCCCCAGTCACAGATCTGGGTTTAATCCATCGTTCTTTTGCTCACCATGCCACCCCAGTTTGGACCCAGCCATATGCAAATCAGTCTTGACCCTGTTCCTCATGGGAACAGTCCAGCCCGAACTGCCAGGCCAGGTCCTCTCTGGACCGGAAACAAGTATCCTGGGACCGGTTTCGGGGTTTCCCCCCTCATCAGCCAGGCTAGCTTGATTCCAGTGGCACAGTGAGCAAGGGAGCCACATCTGGGCATACCCTTCCCACTTAGGGCAACTTTAACAACACAAAAGGATGATGGACGGAGTGCTGACAATGCAAACACTCACCCCCAGTCACAAATCTGGGTTTAATCCATCGTTCTTTTGCTCACCATGCCACCCCAGTTTGGACCCAGCCATATGCAAATCAGTCTTTTCCCTGTTCCTCATGGGAACAGTCCAGCCCGAACTGCCAGGCCAGGTCCTCTCTGGACCGGAAACAAGCATCCTGGGACCGGTTTCGGGGTTTCACCCCTCATCAGCCAGGCTAGCTTGATTCCAGTGGCAAAGTGAGCAAGGGAGCCACATCTGGGCATACCCTTCCCACTTAGGGCAACTTTAACAACACAAAAGGATGATGGACGGAGTGCTGACAATGCAAACACTCACCCCCAGTCACAGATCTGGGTTTAATCCATCGTTCTTTTGTTCACCATGCCACCCCAGTTTGGACCCAGCCATATGCAAATCAGTCTTGCCTCTGTTCCTCATGGGAACAGTCCAGCCCGAACTACCAGGCCAGGTCCTCTCTGGACCGGAAACAAGCATCCTGGGACCGGTTTCGGGGTTTCACCCCTCATCAGCCAGGCTAGCTTGATTTCAGTGGCACAGTGAGCAAGGGACCCACGTCTGGGCATACCCTTCCCACTTAGGGCAACTTTAACAACACAAAAGGATGATGGACGGAGTGCTGACAATGCAAACACTCACCCCCAGTCACAGATCTGGGTTTAATCCATCGTTCTTTTGCTCACCATGCCACCCCAGTTTGGACCCAGCCATATGCAAATCAGTCTTGACCCTGTTCCTCATGGGAACAGTCCAGCCCGAACTGCCAGGCCAGGTCCTCTCTGGACCGGAAACAAGCATCCTGGGACCGGTTTCGAGGTTTCACCCCTCATCAGCCAGGCTAGCTTGATTCCAGTGGCACAGTGAGCAAGAGACCCACGTCTGGGCATACCCTTCCCACTTAGGGCAACTTTAACAACACAAAAGGATGATGGACGGAGTGCTGACAATGCAAACACTCACCCCCAGTCACAGATCTGGGTTTAATCCATCGTTCTTTTGCTCACCATGCCACCCCAGTTTGGACCCAGCCATATGCAAATCAGTCTTTTCCCTGTTCCTCATGGGAACAGTCCAGCCCGAACTGCCAAACCACGTCCTCTCTGGACCGGAAACAAGCATCCTGGGACCGGTTTCGGGGTTTCACCCCTCATCAGCCAGGCTAGCTTGATTCCAGTGGCACAGTGAGCAAGGGACCAATGTCTGGGCATACCCTTCCCACTTAGGGCAACTTTAACAACACAAAAGGATGATGGACGGAGTGCTGACAATGCAAACACTCACCCCCAGTCACAGATCTGGGTTTAATCCATCGTTCTTTTGCTCACCATGCCACCCCAGTTTGGACCCAGCCATATGCAAATCAGTCTTGACCCTGTTCCTCATGGGAACAGTCCAGCCCGAACTGCCAGGCCAGGTCCTCTCTGGACCGGAAACAAGCATCCTGGGACCGGTTTCGGGGTTTCACCCCTCATCAGCCAGGCTAGCTTGATTCCAGTGGCACAGTGAGCAAGGGACCCACGTCTAGGCATACCCTTCCCACTTAGGGCAACTTTAACAACACAAAAGGATGATGGACGGAGTACTGACAATGCAATCACTCACCGCCAGTCACAGATCTGGGTTTAATCCATCGTTCTTTTGCTCACCATGCACCCCAGTTTGGACCCAGCCATATGCAAATCAGTCTTGACCCTGTTCCTCATGGGAACAGTCCAGCCCGAACTGCCAGGCCAGGTCCTCTCAAGACCGGAAACAAGCATCCTGGGACTGGTTTCGGGGTTTCACCCCTCATCAGCCAGGCTAGCTTGATTCCAGTGGCACAGTGAGCAAGGGACCAACGTCTGGGCATACCCTTCCCACTTAGGGCAACTTTAACAACACAAAAGGATGATGGACGGAGTGCTGACAATGCAAACACTCACGCCCAGTCACAGATCTGGGTTTAATCCATTGTTCTTTTGCTCACCATGCCACCCCAGTTTGGACCCAGCCATATGCAAATCAGTCTTGACCCTGTTCCTCATGGGAACAATCCAGCCCGAACTGCCAGGCCAGGTCCTCTCTGGACCGGAAACAAGCATCCTGGGACCGGTTTCGGGGTTTCACCCCTCATCAGCCAGGCTAGCTTGATTCCAGTGGCACAGTGAGCAAGGGACCCACTTCTGGGCATACCCTTCCCACTTAGGGCAACTTTAACAACACAAAAGGATGATGGACGGAATGCTGACAATGCAAACACTCACCCCCCAGTCACAGATCTGGGTTTAATTCATCGTTCTTTTGCTCACCATGCCACCCCAATTTGGACCCAGCCATATGCAAATCAGTCTTGACCCTGTTCCTCATGGGAACAGTCCAGCCCGAACTGCCAGGCCAGGTCCTCTCTGGACCGGAAACTAGCATCCTGGGACCGGTTTTGGGGTTTCACCCCTCATCAGCCAGGCTAGCTTGATTAAAGTGGCTCAGTGAGCAAGGGACCCACGTCTGGGCATACCCTTCCAACTTAGTGCAACTTTAACAACACAAAAGGATGATGGACGGAGTACTGACAATGCAATCACTCACCCCCAGTCACAGATCTTGGTTTAATCCATCGTTCTTTTGCTCACCATGCCACCACAGTTTGGACCCAGCCATATGCAAATCAGTCTTGACCCTGTTCCTCATGGGAACAGTCCAGCCCGAACTGCCAGGTCAGGTCCTCTCTGGACCGGAAACAAGCATCCTGGGACTGGTTTCTGGGTTTCGCCCCTCATCAGCCAGGCTAGCTTGATTCCAGTGGCACAGTGAGCAAGGGACCAACGTCTGGGCATACCCTTCCCACTTAGGGCAACTTTAACAACACAAAAGGATGATGGACGGAGTGCTGACAATGCAAACACTCACCCCCAGTCACAGATCTGGGTTTAATCCACCGTTCTTTTGCTCACCATGCCACCCCAGTTTGGACCCACCCATATGCAAATCAGTCTTGACCCTGTTCCTCATGGGAACAGTCCAGCCCGAACTGCCAGGCCAGGTCCTCTCTGGACCGGAAACAAGCATCCTGGGACCGGTTTCGGGGTTTCACCCCTCATCAGCCAGGCTAGCTTGAATCCAGTGGCACAGTGAGCAAGGGACCCACGTCTGGGCATACCCTTCCCACTTAGGGCAACTTTAACAACACAAAAGGATGATGGACGGAGTGCTGACAATGCAAACACTCACCCCCAGTCACAGATCTGGGTTTAATCCATCGTTCTTTTGCTCACCATGCCACCCCAGTTTGGACCCAGCCATATGCAAATCAGTCTTGACCCTGTTCCTCATGGGAACAGTCCAGCCCGAACTACCAGGCCAGGTCCTCTCTGGACCGGAAACAAGCATCCTGGGACCGGTTTCGGGGTTTCACCCCTCATCAGCCAGGCTAGCTTGACTCCAGTGGCACAGTGAGCAAGGGACCCACGTCTGGGCATACCCTTCCCACTTAGGGCAACTTTAACAACACAAAAGGATGATGGACGGAGTGCTGACAATGCAAACACTCACCCCCAGTCACAGATCTGGGTTTAATCCATTGTTCTTTTGCTCACCATGCCACCCCAGTTTGGACCCAGCCATATGCAAATCAGTCTTGACCCTGTTCCTCATGGGAACAGTCCAGCCCGAACTGCCAGGCCAGGTCCTCTCTGGACCGGAAACAAGCATCCTGGGACCGGTTTCGGGGTTTCACCCCTCATCAGCCAGGCTAGCTTGATTCCAGTGGTACAGTGAGCAAGGGACCCACGTCTGGGCATACCCTTCCCACTTAGGGCAACTTTAACAACACAAAAGGATGATGGACGGAGTGCTGACAATGCAAACACTCACCCCCAGTCACAAATCTGGGTTTAATCCATCGTTCTTTTGCTCACCATGCCACCCCAGTTTGGACCCAGCCATATGCAAATCAGTCTTTTCCCTGTTCCTCATGGGAACAGTCCAGCCCGAACTGCCAGGCCAGGTCCTCTCTGGACCGGAAACAAGCATCTTGGGACCGGTTTCGGGGTTTCACCCCTCATCAGCCAGGCTAGCTTGATTCCAGTGGCAAAGTGAGCAAGGGAGCCACATCTGGGCATACCCTTCCCACTTAGGGCAACTTTAACAACACAAAAGGATGATGGACGGAGTGCTGACAATGCAAACACTCACCCCCAGTCACAGATCTGGGTTTAATTCATCGTTCTTTTGCTCACCATGCCTCCCCAGTTTGGACCCAGCCATATGCAAATCAGTCTTGACCCTGTTCCTCATGGGAACAGTCCAGCCCGAACTGCCAGGCCAGGTCCTCTCTGGACCGGAAACAAGTATCCTGGGACCGGTTTCGGGGTTTCCCCCCTCATCAGCCAGGCTAGCTTGATTCCAGTGGCACAGTGAGCAAGGGAGCCACATCTGGGCATACCCTTCCCACTTAGGGCAACTTTAACAACACAAAAGGATGATGGACGGAGTGCTGACAATGCAAACACTCACCCCCAGTCACAAATCTGGGTTTAATCCATCGTTCTTTTGCTCACCATGCCACCCCAGTTTGGACCCAGCCATATGCAAATCAGTCTTTTCCCTGTTCCTCATGGGAACAGTCCAGCCCGAACTGCCAGGCCAGGTCCTCTCTGGACCGGAAACAAGCATCCTGGGACCGGTTTCGGGGTTTCACCCCTCATCAGCCAGGCTAGCTTGATTCCAGTGGCAAAGTGAGCAAGGGAGCCACATCTGGGCATACCCTTCCCACTTAGGGCAACTTTAACAACACAAAAGGATGATGGACGGAGTGCTGACAATGCAAACACTCACCCCCAGTCACAGATCTGGGTTTAATCCATCGTTCTTTTGTTCACCATGCCACCCCAGTTTGGACCCAGCCATATGCAAATCAGTCTTGCCTCTGTTCCTCATGGGAACAGTCCAGCCCGAACTACCAGGCCAGGTCCTCTCTGGACCGGAAACAAGCATCCTGGGACCGGTTTCGGGGTTTCACCCCTCATCAGCCAGGCTAGCTTGATTTCAGTGGCACAGTGAGCAAGGGACCCACGTCTGGGCATACCCTTCCCACTTAGGGCAACTTTAACAACACAAAAGGATGATGGACGGAGTGCTGACAATGCAAACACTCACCCCCAGTCACAGATCTGGGTTTAATCCATCGTTCTTTTGCTCACCATGCCACCCCAGTTTGGACCCAGCCATATGCAAATCAGTCTTGACCCTGTTCCTCATGGGAACAGTCCAGCCCGAACTGCCAGGCCAGGTCCTCTCTGGACCGGAAACAAGCATCCTGGGACCGGTTTCGAGGTTTCACCCCTCATCAGCCAGGCTAGCTTGATTCCAGTGGCACAGTGAGCAAGAGACCCACGTCTGGGCATACCCTTCCCACTTAGGGCAACTTTAACAACACAAAAGGATGATGGACGGAGTGCTGACAATGCAAACACTCACCCCCAGTCACAGATCTGGGTTTAATCCATCGTTCTTTTGCTCACCATGCCACCCCAGTTTGGACCCAGCCATATGCAAATCAGTCTTTTCCCTGTTCCTCATGGGAACAGTCCAGCCCGAACTGCCAAACCACGTCCTCTCTGGACCGGAAACAAGCATCCTGGGACCGGTTTCGGGGTTTCACCCCTCATCAGCCAGGCTAGCTTGATTCCAGTGGCACAGTGAGCAAGGGACCAATGTCTGGGCATACCCTTCCCACTTAGGGCAACTTTAACAACACAAAAGGATGATGGACGGAGTGCTGACAATGCAAACACTCACCCCCAGTCACAGATCTGGGTTTAATCCATCGTTCTTTTGCTCACCATGCCACCCCAGTTTGGACCCAGCCATATGCAAATCAGTCTTGACCCTGTTCCTCATGGGAACAGTCCAGCCCGAACTGCCAGGCCAGGTCCTCTCTGGACCGGAAACAAGCATCCTGGGACCGGTTTCGGGGTTTCACCCCTCATCAGCCAGGCTAGCTTGATTCCAGTGGCACAGTGAGCAAGGGACCCACGTCTGGGCATACCCTTTCCACTTAGGGCAACTTTAACAACACAAAAGGATGGATGGATGATGGACGGAGTGCTGACTATGCAAACACTCACCCCCAGTCACAGATCTGGGTTTAATCCATTGTTCTTTTGCTCACCATGCCACCCCAGTTTGGACCCAGCCATATGCAAATCAGTCTTGACCCTGTTCCTCATGGGAACAGTCCAGCCCGAACTGCCAGGCCAGGTCATCTCTGGACCGGAAACAAGCATCCTGGGACCGGTTTCGGGGTTTCACCCCTCATCAGCCAGGCTAGCTTGATTCCAGTGGCACAGTGAGCAAGGGACCCACGTCTGGGCATACCCTTCCCACTTAGGGCAACTTTAACAACACAAAAGGATGATGGACGGAGTGCTGACAATGCAAACACTCACCCCCAGTCACAGATCTGGGTTTAATCCATCGTTATTTTGCTCACCATGCCACCCCAGTTTGGACCCAGCCATATGCAAATCAGTCTTGACCCTGTTCCTCATGGGAACAGTCCAGCCCGAACTGCCAGGCCATGTCCTCTCTGGACCGGAAACAAGCATCCTGGGACCGGTTTCGGGGTTTCACCCCTCATCAGCCAGGCTAGCTTGATTCCAGTGGCACAGTGAGCAAGGGACCCACGTCTGGGCATACCCTTCCCACTTAGGGCAACTTTAACAACACAAAAGGATGATGGACGGAGTGCTGACAATGCAAACACTCACCCCCAGTCACAGATCTGGGTTTAATCCATCGTTCTTTTGTTCACCATGCCACCACAGTTTGGACCCAGCCATATGCAAATCAGTCTTGACCCTGTTCCTCATGGGAACAGTCCAGCCCGAACTACCAGGCCAGGTCCTCTCTGGACCGGAAACAAGCATCCTGGGACCGGTTTCGGGGTTTCACCCCTCATCAGCCAGGCTAGCTTGATTCCAGTGGCACAGTGAGCAAGGGACCCACGTCTGGGCATACCCTTCCCACTTAGGGCAACTTTAACAACACAAAAGGATGATGGACAGAGTGCTGACAATGCAAACACTCACCCCCAGTCACAGATCTGGGTTTAATCCATCGTTCTTTTGCTCACCATGCCACCCCAGTTTGGACCCAGCCATATGTAAATCAGTCTTGACCCTGTTCCTCATGGGAACAGTCCAGTCCGAACTGCCAGGCCAGGTCCTCTCTGGACCAGAAACAAGCATCCTGGGACCGGTTTCGGGGTTTCACCCCTCATCAGCCAGGCTAGCTTGATTCCAGTGGCACAGTGAGCAAGGGACCCACGTCTGGGCATACCCTTCCCACTTAGGGCAACTTTAACAACACAAAAGGATGATGGACGGAGTGCTGACAATGCAAACACTCACCCCCAGTGACAGATCTGGGTTTAATCCATCGTTCTTTTGCTCATCATGCCACCCCAGTTTGGACCCAGCCATTTGCAAATCAGTCTTGACCCTGTTCCTCATGGGAACAGTCCAGCCCGAACTGCCAGGCCAGGTCCTCTCTGGACCGGAAACAAGCATCCTGGGACCGGTTTTGGGGTTTCACCCCTCATCAGCCAGGCTAGCTTGATTCCAGTGGCACAGTGAGCAAGGGACCCACGTCTGGGCATACCCTTCCCACTTAGGGCAACTTTAACAACACATCAGCCAGGCTAGCTTGATTCCAGTGGCACAGTGAGCAAGGGACCCACGTCTGGGCATACCCTTCCTACGTAGTGCAACTTTAACAACACAAAAGGATGATGGACAGAGTGCTGACAATGCAAACACTCACCCCAGCCACAGATCTGGGTTTAATCCATCGTTCTTTTGCTCACCATGCCACCCCAGTTTGGACCCAGCCATATGCAAATCAGTCTTGACCCTGTTCCTCATGGGAACAGTCCAGCCCGAACTGCCAGGCCAGGTCCTCTCTGGACCGGAAACAAGCATCCTGGGACTGGTTTCGGGGTTTCACCCCTCACCAGCCAGGCTAGCTTGATTCCAGTGGCACAGTGAGCAAGGGACCAACGTCTGGGCATACCCTTCCCACTTAGGGCAACTTTAACAACACAAAAGGATGATGGACGGAGTGCTGACAATGCAAACACTCACCCCCAGTCACAGATCTGGGTTTAATCCATCGTTCTTTTGCTCACCATGCCACACCAGTTTGGACCCAGCCATATGCAAATCAGTCTTGACCCTGTTCCTCATGGGAACAGTCCAGCCCGAACTGCCAGGCCAGGTCCTCTCTGGACCGAAAACAAGCATCCTGGGACCGGTTTCGGGGTTTCACCCCTCATCAGCCAGGCTAGCTTGATTCCAGTGGCACAGTGAGCAAGGGACCCACGTCTGGGCATACCCTTCCCACTTAGGGCATCTTTAACAACACAAAAGGATGATGGAGGGAGTGCTGACAATGCAAACACTCACCCCCAGTCACAGATCTGGGTTTAGTCAATCGTTCTTTTGCTCACCATGCCACCCCAGTTTGGACCCAGCCATATGCAAATCAGTCTTTTCCCTGTTCCTCATGGGAACAGTCCAGCCCGAACTGCCAGGCCAGGTCCTCTCTGGACTGGAAACAAGCATCCTGGGACCGGTTTCGGGGTTTCACCCCTCATCAGCCAGGCTAGCTTGATTCCAGTGGCACAGTGAGCAAGGGACCCACGTCTGGGCATACCCTTCCCACTTAGGGCAACTTTAACAACACAAAAGGATGATGGACGGAGTGCTGACAATGCAAACACTCACCCCCAGTCACAGATCTGGGTTTAATCCATCGTTCTTTTGTTCACCATGCCACCACAGTTTGGACCCAGCCATATGCAAATCAGTCTTGACCCTGTTCCTCATGGGAACAGTCCAGCCCGAACTACCAGGCCAGGTCCTCTCTGGACCGGAAACAAGCATCCTGGGACCGGTTTCGGGGTTTCACCTCTCATCAGCCAGGCTAGCTTGATTCCAGTGGCACAGTGAGCAAGGGACCCACGTCTGGGCATACCCTTCCCACTTAGGGCAACTTTAACAACACAAAAGGATGATGGACAGAGTGCTGACAATGCAAACACTCACCCCCAGTCACAGATCTGGGTTTAATCCATCGTTCTTTTGCTCACCATGCCACCCCAGTTTGGACCCAGCCATATGCAAATCAGTCTTGACCCTGTTCCTCATGGGAACAGTCCAGTCCGAACTGCCAGGCCAGGTCCTCTCTGGACCGGAAACAAGCATCCTGGGACCGGTTTCGGGGTTTCACCCCTCATCAGCCAGGCTAGCTTGATTCCAGTGGCACAGTGAGCAAGGGACCCACGTCTGGGCATACCCTTCCCACTTAGGGCAACTTTAACAACACAAAAGGATGATGGACGGAGTGCTGACAATGCAAACACTCACCCCCAGTGACAGATCTGGGTTTAATCCATCGTTCTTTTGCTCATCATGCCACCCCAGTTTGGACCCAGCCATTTGCAAATCAGTCTTGACCCTGTTCCTCATGGGAACAGTCCAGCCCGAACTGCCAGGCCAGGTCCTCTCTGGACCGGAAACAAGCATCCTGGGACCGGTTTTGGGGTTTCACCCCTCATCAGCCAGGCTAGCTTGATTCCAGTGGCACAGTGAGCAAGGGACCCACGTCTGGGCATACCCTTCCCACTTAGGGCAACTTTAACAACACATCAGCCAGGCTAGCTTGATTCCAGTGGCACAGTGAGCAAGGGACCCACGTCTGGGCATACCCTTCCTACTTAGTGCAACTTTAACAACACAAAAGGATGATGGACGGAGTGCTGACAATGCAAACACTCACCCCAGCCACAGATCTGGGTTTAATCCATCGTTCTTTTGCTCACCATGCCACCCCAGTTTGGACCCAGCCATATGCAAATCAGTCTTGACCCTGTTCCTCATGGGAACAGTCCAGCCCGAACTGCCAGGCCAGGTCCTCTCTGGACCGGAAACAAGCATCCTGGGACTGGTTTCGGGGTTTCACCCCTCACCAGCCAGGCTAGCTTGATTCCAGTGGCACAGTGAGCAAGGGACCAACGTCTGGGCATACCCTTCCCACTTAGGGCAACTTTAACAACACAAAAGGATGATGGACGGAGTGCTGACAATGCAAACACTCACCCCCAGTCACAGATCTGGGTTTAATCCATCGTTCTTTTGCTCACCATGCCACACCAGTTTGGACCCAGCCATATGCAAATCAGTCTTGACCCTGTTCCTCATGGGAACAGTCCAGCCCGAACTGCCAGGCCAGGTCCTCTCTGGACCGGAAACAAGCATCCTGGGACCGGTTTCGGGGTTTCACCCCTCATCAGCCAGGCTAGCTTGATTCCAGTGGCACAGTGAGCAAGGGACCCACGTCTGGGCATTCCCTTCCCACTTAGGGCAACTTTAACAACACAAAAGGATGATGGAGGGAGTGCTGACAATGCAAACACTCACCCCCAGTCACAGATCTGGGTTTAGTCCATCGTTCTTTTGCTCACCATGCCACCCCAGCTTGGACCCAGCCATATGCAAATCAGTCTTTTCCCTGTTCCTCATGGGAACAGTCCAGCCCGAACTGCCAGGCCAGGTCCTCTCTGGACTGGAAACAAGCATCCTGGGACCGGTTTCGGGGTTTCACCCCTCATCAGCCAGGCTAGCTTGATTCCAGTGGCACAGTGAGCAAGGGACCCATGTCTGGGCATACCCTTCCCACTTAGGGCAACTGTAACAACACAAAAGGATGATGGACGGAGTGCTGACAATGCAAACACTCACCCCCAGTGACAGATCTGGGTTTAATCCATCGTTCTTTTGCTCATCATGCCACCCCAGTTTGGACCCAGCCATTTGCAAATCAGTCTTGACCCTGTTCCTCATGGGAACAGTCCAGCCCGAACTGCCAGGCCAGGTCCTCTCTGGACCGGAAACAAGCATCCTGGGACCGGTTTTGGGGTTTCACCCCTCATCAGCCAGGCTAGCTTGATTCCAGTGGCACAGTGAGCAAGGGACCCACGTCTGGGCATACCCTTCCCACTTAGGGCAACTTTAACAACACATCAGCCAGGCTAGCTTGATTCCAGTGGCACAGTGAGCAAGGGACCCACGTCTGGGCATACCCTTCCTACTTAGTGCAACTTTAACAACACAAAAGGATGATGGACGGAGTGCTGACAATGCAAACACTCACCCCAGCCACAGATCTGGGTTTAATCCATCGTTCTTTTGCTCACCATGCCACCCCAGTTTGGACCCAGCCATATGCAAATCAGTCTTGACCCTGTTCCTCATGGGAACAGTCCAGCCCGAACTGCCAGGCCAGGTCCTCTCTGGACCGGAAACAAGCATCCTGGGACTGGTTTCGGGGTTTCACCCCTCACCAGCCAGGCTAGCTTGATTCCAGTGGCACAGTGAGCAAGGGACCAACGTCTGGGCATACCCTTCCCACTTAGGGCAACTTTAACAACACAAAAGGATGATGGACGGAGTGCTGACAATGCAAACACTCACCCCCAGTCACAGATCTGGGTTTAATCCATCGTTCTTTTGCTCACCATGCCACACCAGTTTGGACCCAGCCATATGCAAATTAGTCTTGACCCTGTTCCTCATGGGAACAGTCCAGCCCGAACTGCCAGGCCAGGTCCTCTCTGGACCGGAAACAAGCATCCTGGGACCGGTTTCGGGGTTTCACCCCTCATCAGCCAGGCTAGCTTGATTCCAGTGGCACAGTGAGCAAGGGACCCACGTCTGGGCATTCCCTTCCCACTTAGGGCAACTTTAACAACACAAAAGGATGATGGAGGGAGTGCTGACAATGCAAACACTCACCCCCAGTCACAGATCTGGGTTTAGTCCATCGTTCTTTTGCTCACCATGCCACCCCAGTTTGGACCCAGCCATATGCAAATCAGTCTTTTCCCTGTTCCTCATGGGAACAGTCCAGCCCGAACTGCCAGGCCAGGTCCTCTCTGGACTGGAAACAAGCATCCTGGGACCGGTTTCGGGGTTTCACCCCTCATCAGCCAGGCTAGCTTGATTCCAGTGGCACAGTGAGCAAGGGACCCATGTCTGGGCATACCCTTCCCACTTAGGGCAACTGTAACAACACAAAAGGATGATGGACGGAGTGCTGACAATGCAAACACTCACCCCCAGTCATAGATCTGGGTTTAATCCATCGTTCTTTTGCTCACCATGCCACCCCAGTTTGGACCCAGCCATATGCAAATCAGTCTTGACCCTGTTCCTCATGGGAACAGTCCAGCCCGAACTGCCAGGCCAGGTCCTCTCTGGACCGGAAACCAGCATCCTGGGACCGGTTTCGGGGTTTCACCCCTCATCAGCCAGGCTAGCTTGATTCCAGTGGCACAGTGAGCAAGGGACCCACGTCTGGGCATACCCTTCCCACTTAGGGCAACTTTAACAACACAAAAGGATGATGGACGGAGTGCTGACAATGCAAACACTCACCCCCCAGTCACAGATCTGGGTTTAATCCATCGTTCTTTTGCTCACCATGCCACCCCAATTTGGACCCAGCCATATGCAAATCAGTCTTGACCCTGTTCCTCATGGGAACAGTCCAGCCCGAACTGCCAGGCCAGGTCCTCTCTGGACCGGAAACAAGCATCCTGGGACCGGTTTCGGGGTTTCACCCCTCATCAGCAAGGCTAGCTTGATTCCAGTGGCACAGTGAGCAAGGGTCCCACGTCTGGGCATACCCTTCCTACTTAGTGCAACTTTAACAACACAAAAGGATGATGGACGGAGTGCTGACAATGCAATCACTCACCCCCAGTCACAGATCTGGGTTTAATCCATCGTTCTTTTCCTCACCATGCCACCCCAGTTTGGACCCAGCCATATGCAAATCAGTCTTGACCATGTTCCTCATGGGAACAGTCCAGCCCGAGCTGCCAGGCCAGGTCCTCTCTGGACCGGAAACAAGCATCCTGGGACTGGTTTCGGGTTTCACCCCTCATCAGCCAGGCTAGCTTGATTCCAGTGGCACAGTGAGCAAGAGACCCACGTCTGGGCATACCCTTCCCACTTAGGGCAACTTTAACAACACAAAAGGATGATGGACGGAGTGCTGACAATGCAAACACTCACCCCCAGTCACAGATCTGGGTTTAATCCATCGTTCTTTTGCTCACCATGCCACCCCAGTTTGGACCCAGCCATATGCAAATCAATCTTGACCTTGTTCCTCATGGGAACAGTCCAGCCCGAACTGCCAGGCCAGGTCCTCTCTGGACCGGAAACAAGCATCCTGGGACCGGTTTCGGGGTTTCACCCCTCATCAGCCAGGCTAGCTTGATTCCAGTGGCACAGTGAGCAAGGGACCCACGTCTGGGTATACCCTTCCCACTTAGGGCAACTTTAACAACTCAAAAGGATGATGGACGAAGTGCTGACAATGCAAACACTCACCCCCAGTCACAGATCTGGGTTTAATCCATCGTTCTTTTGCTCACCATGCCACCCCAGTTTGGACCCAGCCATATGCAAATCAGTCTTGACCCTGTTCCTCATGGGAACAGTCCAGCCCGAACTACCAGGCCAGGTCCTCTCTGGACCGGAAACAATCATCCTGGGACCGGTTTCGGGGTTTCACCCCTCATCAGCCAGGCTAGCTTGATTCCAGTGGCACAGTGATCAAGGGAACCACGTCAGAGCATACCCTTCCCACTTAGGGCAACTTTAACAACACAAAAGGATGATGGACGGAGTGCTGACAATGCAAACACTCACCCCCAGTCACAGATCTGGGTTTAATCCATCGTTCTTTTGCTCACCATGCCACCCCAGTTTGGACCCAGCCATATGCAAATCAGTCTTGACCCTGTTCCTCATGGGAACAGTCCAGCCCGAACTGCCAGGCCAGGTCCTCTCTGGACCGGAAACAAGTATCCTGGGACCGGTTTCGGGGTTTCACCCCTCATCAGCCAGGCTAGCTTGATTCCAGTGGCACACTGAGCAAGGGACCCACGTTTGGGCATACCCTTCCCACTTAGGGCAACTTTAACAACACAAAAGGATGGATGGATGATGGACGGAGTGCTGACTATGCAAACACTCACCCCCAGTCACAGATCTGGGTTTAATCCATCGTTCTTTTGCTCACCATGCCACCCCAGTTTGGACCCAGCCATTTGCAAATCTGTCTTGACCCTGTTCCTCATGGGAACAGTCCAGCCCGAACTGCCAGGCCAGGTCCTCTCTGGACCGGAATCAAGCATCCTGGGACCGGTTTCGGGGTTTCACCCCTCATCAGCCAGGCTAGCTTGATTCCAGTGGCACAGTGAGCAAGGGACCCACGTCTGGGCATACCCTTCCCACTTAGGGCAACTTTAACAACACAAAAGGATGATGGACGGAGTGCTGACAATGCAAACACTCACCCCCAGTCACAGATCTGGGTTTAATCCATCGTTCTTTTGCTCACCATGCCACCCCAGTTTGGACCCAGCCATTTGCAAATCAGTCTTGACCCTGTTCCTCATGGGAACAGTCCAGGCCGAACTGCCAGGCCAGGTCCTCTCTGGACCGGAAACAAGCATCCTGGGACCGGTTTCGGGGTTTCACCCCTCATCAGCCAGGATAGCTTGATTCCAGTGGCACAGTGAGCAAGGGACCCACGTCTGGGCATACCCTTCCCACTTAGGGCAACTTTAACAACACAAAAGGATGATAGACAGCGTGCTGACAATGCAAACACTCACCCCCAGTCACAGATCTGGGTTTAATCCATTGTTCTTTTGCTCACCATGCCACCCCAGTTTGGACCCAGCCATATGCAAATCAGTCTTTTCCCTGTTCCTCATGGGAACAGTCCAGCCCGAACTGCCAGGCCAGGTCCTCTCTGGACCGGAAACAAGTATCCTGGGACCGGTTTCGGGGTTTCACCCCTCATCAGCCAGGCTAGCTTGATTCCAGTGGCACACTGAGCAAGGGACCCACGTTTGGGCATACCCTTCCCACTTAGGGCAACTTTAACAACACAAAAGGATGGATGGATGATGGACGGAGTGCTGACTATGCAAACACTCACCCCCAGTCACAGATCTGAGTTTAATCCATCGTTCTTTTGCTCACCATGCCACCCCAGTTTGGACCCAGCCATTTGCAAATCTGTCTTGACCCTGTTCCTCATGGTAACAGTCCAGCCCGAACTGCCAGGCCAGGTCTTCTCTGGACCGGAATCAAGCATCCTGGGACCGGTTTCGGGGTTTCACCCCTCATCAGCCAGGCTAGCTTGATTCCAGTGGCACAGTGAGCAAGGGACCCACGTCTGGGCATACCCTTCCCACTTAGGGCAACTTTAACAACACAAAAGGATGATGGACGGAGTGCTGACAATGCAAACACTCACCCCCAGTCACAGATCTGGGTTTAATCCATCGTTCTTTTGCTCACCATGCCACCCCAGTTTGGACCCAGCCATTTGCAAATCAGTCTTGACCCTGTTCCTCATGGGAACAGTCCAGGCCGAACTGCCAGGCCAGGTCCTCTCTGGACCGGAAACAAGCATCCTGGGACCGGTTTCGGGGTTTCACCCATCATCAGCCAGGATAGCTTGATTCCAGTGGCACAGTGAGCAAGGGACCCACGTCTGGGCATACCCTTCCCACTTAGGGCAACTTTAACAACACAAAAGGATGATGGACGGCGTGCTGACAATGCAAACACTCACCCCCAGTCACAGATCTGGGTTTAATCCATCGTTCTTTTGCTCACCATGCCACCCCAGTTTGGACCCAGCCATATGCAAATCAGTCTTTTCCCTGTTCCTCATGGGAACAGTCCAGCCCGAACTGCCAGGCCAGGTCCTCTCTTGACCGGAAACAAGCATCCTGGGACCGGTTTCGGGGTTTCACCCCTCACCAGCCAGGCTAGCTTGATTCCAGTGGCACAGTGAGCAAGGGACCCACGTCTGGGCATACCCTTCCCACTTAGGGCAACTTTAACAACACAAAAGGATGATGGACGGAGTGCTGACAATGCAAACACTCACCCCCAGTGACAGATCTGGGTTTAATCCATCGTTCTTTTGCTCATCATGCCACCCCAGTTTGGACCCAGCCATTTGCAAATCAGTCTTGACCCTGTTCCTCATGGGAACAGTCCAGCCCGAACTGCCAGGCCAGGTCCTCTCTGGACCGGAAACAAGCATCCTGGGACCGGTTTTGGGGTTTCACCCCTCATCAGCCAGGCTAGCTTGATTCCAGTGGCACAGTGAGCAAGGGACCCACGTCTGGGCATACCCTTCCCACTTAGGGCAACTTTAACAACACATCAGCCAGGCTAGCTTGATTCCAGTGGCACAGTGAGCAAGGGACCCACGTCTGGGCATACCCTTCCTACTTAGTGCAACTTTAACAACACAAAAGGATGATGGACAGAGTGCTGACAATGCAAACACTCACCCCAGCCACAGATCTGGGTTTAATCCATCGTTCTTTTGCTCACCATGACACCCCAGTTTGGACCCAGCCATATGCAAATCAGTCTTGACCCTGTTCCTCATGGGAACAGTCCAGCCCGAACTGCCAGGCCAGGTCCTCTCTGGACCGGAAACAAGCATCCTGGGACTGGTTTCGGGGTTTCACCCCTCACCAGCCAGGCTAGCTTGATTCCAGTGGCACAGTGAGCAAGGGACCAACGTCTGGGCATACCCTTCCCACTTAGGGCAACTTTAACAACACAAAAGGATGATGGACGGAGTGCTGACAATGCAAACACTCACCCCCAGTCACAGATCTGGGTTTAATCCATCGTTCTTTTGCTCACCATGCCACACCAGTTTGGACCCAGCCATATGCAAATCAGTCTTGACCCTGTTCCTCATGGGAACAGTCCAGCCCGAACTGCCAGGCCAGGTCCTCTCTGGACCGAAAACAAGCATCCTGGGACCGGTTTCGGGGTTTCACCCCTCATCAGCCAGGCTAGCTTGATTCCAGTGGCACAGTGAGCAAGGGACCAATGTCTGGGCATACCCTTCCCACTTAGGGCAACTTTAACAACACAAAAGGATGATGGACGGAGTGCTGACAATGCAAACACTCACCCCCAGTCACAGATCTGGGTTTAATCCATCGTTCTTTTGCTCACCATGCCACCCCAGTTTGGACCCAGCCATATGCAAATCAGTCTTGACCCTGTTCCTCATGGGAACAGTCCAGCCCGAACTGCCAGGCCAGGTCCTCTCTGGACCGGAAACAAGCATCCTGGGACCGGTTTCGGGGTTTCACCCCTCATCAGCCAGGCTAGCTTGATTCCAGTGGCACAGTGAGCAAGGGACCCACGTCTGGGCATACCCTTCCCACTTAGGGCAACTTTAACAACACAAAAGGATGGATGGATGATGGACGGAGTGCTGATTATGCAAACACTCACCCCCAGTCACAGATCTGGGTTTAATCCATTGTTCTTTTGCTCACCATGCCACCCCAGTTTGGACCCAGCCATATGCAAATCAGTCTTGACCCTGTTCCTCATGGGAACAGTCCAGCCCGAACTGCCAGGCCAGGTCATCTCTGGACCGGAAACAAGCATCCTGGGACCGGTTTCGGGGTTTCACCCCTCATCAGCCAGGCTAGCTTGATTCCAGTGGCACAGTGAGCAAGGGACCCACGTCTGGGCATACCCTTCCCACTTAGGGCAACTTTAACAACACAAAAGGATGATGGACGAAGTGCTGACAATGCAAACACTCACCCCCAGTCACAGATCTGGGTTTAATCCATCGTTCTTTTGCTCACCATGCCACCCCAGTTTGGACCCAGCCATATGCAAATCAGTCTTGACCCTGTTCCTCATGGGAACAGTCCAGCCCGAACTGCCAGGCCAGGTCCTCTCTGGACCAGAAACAAGTATCATGGGACCGGTTTCGGGGTTTCACCCCTCATCAGCCAGGCTAACTTAATTCTAGTGGTACAGTGAGCAAGGGACCCACGTCTGGGCATACCCTTCCCACTTAGGGCAACTTTAACAACACAAAAGGATGATGGACGGAGTGCTGACAATGCAAACCCTCACCCCCAGTCACAGATCTGGGTTTAATCCATCGTTATTTTGCTCACCATGCCACCCCAGTTTGGACCCAGCCATATGCAAATCAGTCTTGACCCTGTTCCTCATGGGAACAGTCCAGCCCGAACTGCCAGGCCATGTCCTCTCTGGACCGGAAACAAGCATCCTGGGACCGGTTTCGGGGTTTCACCCCTCATCAGCCAGGCTAGCTTGATTCCAGTGGCACAGTGAGCAAGGGACCCACGTCTGGGCATACCCTTCCCACTTAGGGCAACTTTAACAACACAAAAGGATGATGGACGGAGTGCTGACAATGCAAACACTCACCCCCAGTCACAGATCTGGGTTTAATCCATCGTTCTTTTGTTCACCATGCCACCACAGTTTGGACCCAGCCATATGCAAATCAGTCTTGACCCTGTTCCTCATGGGAACAGTCCAGCCCGAACTACCAGGCCAGGTCCTCTCTGGACCGGAAACAAGCATCCTGGGACCGGTTTCGGGGTTTCACCCCTCATCAGCCAGGCTAGCTTGATTCCAGTGGCACAGTGAGCAAGGGACCCACGTCTGGGCATACCCTTCCCACTTAGGGCAACTTTAACAACACAAAAGGATGATGGACAGAGTGCTGACAATGCAAACACTCACCCCCAGTCACAGATCTGGGTTTAATCCATCGTTCTTTTGCTCACCATGCCACCCCAGTTTGGACCCAGCCATATGTAAATCAGTCTTGACCCTGTTCCTCATGGGAACAGTCCAGTCCGAACTGCCAGGCCAGGTCCTCTCTGGACCAGAAACAAGCATCCTGGGACCGGTTTCGGGGTTTCACCCCTCATCAGCCAGGCTAGCTTGATTCCAGTGGCACAGTGAGCAAGGGACCCACGTCTGGGCATACCCTTCCCACTTAGGGCAACTTTAACAACACAAAAGGATGATGGACGGAGTGCTGACAATGCAAACACTCACCCCCAGTGACAGATCTGGGTTTAATCCATCGTTCTTTTGCTCATCATGCCACCCCAGTTTGGACCCAGCCATTTGCAAATCAGTCTTGACCCTGTTCCTCATGGGAACAGTCCAGCCCGAACTGCCAGGCCAGGTCCTCTCTGGACCGGAAACAAGCATCCTGGGACCGGTTTTGGGGTTTCACCCCTCATCAGCCAGGCTAGCTTGATTCCAGTGGCACAGTGAGCAAGGGACCCACGTCTGGGCATACCCTTCCCACTTAGGGCAACTTTAACAACACATCAGCCAGGCTAGCTTGATTCCAGTGGCACAGTGAGCAAGGGACCCACGTCTGGGCATACCCTTCCTACGTAGTGCAACTTTAACAACACAAAAGGATGATGGACAGAGTGCTGACAATGCAAACACTCACCCCAGCCACAGATCTGGGTTTAATCCATCGTTCTTTTGCTCACCATGCCACCCCAGTTTGGACCCAGCCATATGCAAATCAGTCTTGACCCTGTTCCTCATGGGAACAGTCCAGCCCGAACTGCCAGGCCAGGTCCTCTCTGGACCGGAAACAAGCATCCTGGGACTGGTTTCGGGGTTTCACCCCTCACCAGCCAGGCTAGCTTGATTCCAGTGGCACAGTGAGCAAGGGACCAACGTCTGGGCATACCCTTCCCACTTAGGGCAACTTTAACAACACAAAAGGATGATGGACGGAGTGCTGACAATGCAAACACTCACCCCCAGTCACAGATCTGGGTTTAATCCATCGTTCTTTTGCTCACCATGCCACACCAGTTTGGACCCAGCCATATGCAAATCAGTCTTGACCCTGTTCCTCATGGGAACAGTCCAGCCCGAACTGCCAGGCCAGGTCCTCTCTGGACCGAAAACAAGCATCCTGGGACCGGTTTCGGGGTTTCACCCCTCATCAGCCAGGCTAGCTTGATTCCAGTGGCACAGTGAGCAAGGGACCCACGTCTGGGCATACCCTTCCCACTTAGGGCATCTTTAACAACACAAAAGGATGATGGAGGGAGTGCTGACAATGCAAACACTCACCCCCAGTCACAGATCTGGGTTTAGTCAATCGTTCTTTTGCTCACCATGCCACCCCAGTTTGGACCCAGCCATATGCAAATCAGTCTTTTCCCTGTTCCTCATGGGAACAGTCCAGCCCGAACTGCCAGGCCAGGTCCTCTCTGGACTGGAAACAAGCATCCTGGGACCGGTTTCGGGGTTTCACCCCTCATCAGCCAGGCTAGCTTGATTCCAGTGGCACAGTGAGCAAGGGACCCACGTCTGGGCATACCCTTCCCACTTAGGGCAACTTTAACAACACAAAAGGATGATGGACGGAGTGCTGACAATGCAAACACTCACCCCCAGTCACAGATCTGGGTTTAATCCATCGTTCTTTTGTTCACCATGCCACCACAGTTTGGACCCAGCCATATGCAAATCAGTCTTGACCCTGTTCCTCATGGGAACAGTCCAGCCCGAACTACCAGGCCAGGTCCTCTCTGGACCGGAAACAAGCATCCTGGGACCGGTTTCGGGGTTTCACCTCTCATCAGCCAGGCTAGCTTGATTCCAGTGGCACAGTGAGCAAGGGACCCACGTCTGGGCATACCCTTCCCACTTAGGGCAACTTTAACAACACAAAAGGATGATGGACAGAGTGCTGACAATGCAAACACTCACCCCCAGTCACAGATCTGGGTTTAATCCATCGTTCTTTTGCTCACCATGCCACCCCAGTTTGGACCCAGCCATATGCAAATCAGTCTTGACCCTGTTCCTCATGGGAACAGTCCAGTCCGAACTGCCAGGCCAGGTCCTCTCTGGACCGGAAACAAGCATCCTGGGACCGGTTTCGGGGTTTCACCCCTCATCAGCCAGGCTAGCTTGATTCCAGTGGCACAGTGAGCAAGGGACCCACGTCTGGGCATACCCTTCCCACTTAGGGCAACTTTAACAACACAAAAGGATGATGGACGGAGTGCTGACAATGCAAACACTCACCCCCAGTGACAGATCTGGGTTTAATCCATCGTTCTTTTGCTCATCATGCCACCCCAGTTTGGACCCAGCCATTTGCAAATCAGTCTTGACCCTGTTCCTCATGGGAACAGTCCAGCCCGAACTGCCAGGCCAGGTCCTCTCTGGACCGGAAACAAGCATCCTGGGACCGGTTTTGGGGTTTCACCCCTCATCAGCCAGGCTAGCTTGATTCCAGTGGCACAGTGAGCAAGGGACCCACGTCTGGGCATACCCTTCCCACTTAGGGCAACTTTAACAACACATCAGCCAGGCTAGCTTGATTCCAGTGGCACAGTGAGCAAGGGACCCACGTCTGGGCATACCCTTCCTACTTAGTGCAACTTTAACAACACAAAAGGATGATGGACGGAGTGCTGACAATGCAAACACTCACCCCAGCCACTGATCTGGGTTTAATCCATCGTTCTTTTGCTCACCATGCCACCCCAGTTTGGACCCAGCCATATGCAAATCAGTCTTGACCCTGTTCCTCATGGGAACAGTCCAGCCCGAACTGCCAGGCCAGGTCCTCTCTGGACCGGAAACAAGCATCCTGGGACTGGTTTCGGGGTTTCACCCCTCACCAGCCAGGCTAGCTTGATTCCAGTGGCACAGTGAGCAAGGGACCAACGTCTGGGCATACCCTTCCCACTTAGGGCAACTTTAACAACACAAAAGGATGATGGACGGAGTGCTGACAATGCAAACACTCACCCCCAGTCACAGATCTGGGTTTAATCCATCGTTCTTTTGCTCACCATGCCACACCAGTTTGGACCCAGCCATATGCAAATCAGTCTTGACCCTGTTCCTCATGGGAACAGTCCAGCCCGAACTGCCAGGCCAGGTCCTCTCTGGACCGGAAACAAGCATCCTGGGACCGGTTTCGGGGTTTCACCCCTCATCAGCCAGGCTAGCTTGATTCCAGTGGCACAGTGAGCAAGGGACCCACGTCTGGGCATTCCCTTCCCACTTAGGGCAACTTTAACAACACAAAAGGATGATGGAGGGAGTGCTGACAATGCAAACACTCACCCCCAGTCACAGATCTGGGTTTAGTCCATCGTTCTTTTGCTCACCATGCCACCCCAGCTTGGACCCAGCCATATGCAAATCAGTCTTTTCCCTGTTCCTCATGGGAACAGTCCAGCCCGAACTGCCAGGCCAGGTCCTCTCTGGACTGGAAACAAGCATCCTGGGACCGGTTTCGGGGTTTCACCCCTCATCAGCCAGGCTAGCTTGATTCCAGTGGCACAGTGAGCAAGGGACCCATGTCTGGGCATACCCTTCCCACTTAGGGCAACTGTAACAACACAAAAGGATGATGGACGGAGTGCTGACAATGCAAACACTCACCCCCAGTGACAGATCTGGGTTTAATCCATCGTTCTTTTGCTCATCATGCCACCCCAGTTTGGACCCAGCCATTTGCAAATCAGTCTTGACCCTGTTCCTCATGGGAACAGTCCAGCCCGAACTGCCAGGCCAGGTCCTCTCTGGACCGGAAACAAGCATCCTGGGACCGGTTTTGGGGTTTCACCCCTCATCAGCCAGGCTAGCTTGATTCCAGTGGCACAGTGAGCAAGGGACCCACGTCTGGGCATACCCTTCCCACTTAGGGCAACTTTAACAACACATCAGCCAGGCTAGCTTGATTCCAGTGGCACAGTGAGCAAGGGACCCACGTCTGGGCATACCCTTCCTACTTAGTGCAACTTTAACAACACAAAAGGATGATGGACGGAGTGCTGACAATGCAAACACTCACCCCAGCCACAGATCTGGGTTTAATCCATCGTTCTTTTGCTCACCATGCCACCCCAGTTTGGACCCAGCCATATGCAAATCAGTCTTGACCCTGTTCCTCATGGGAACAGTCCAGCCCGAACTGCCAGGCCAGGTCCTCTCTGGACCGGAAACAAGCATCCTGGGACTGGTTTCGGGGTTTCACCCCTCACCAGCCAGGCTAGCTTGATTCCAGTGGCACAGTGAGCAAGGGACCAACGTCTGGGCATACCCTTCCCACTTAGGGCAACTTTAACAACACAAAAGGATGATGGACGGAGTGCTGACAATGCAAACACTCACCCCCAGTCACAGATCTGGGTTTAATCCATCGTTCTTTTGCTCACCATGCCACACCAGTTTGGACCCAGCCATATGCAAATTAGTCTTGACCCTGTTCCTCATGGGAACAGTCCAGCCCGAACTGCCAGGCCAGGTCCTCTCTGGACCGGAAACAAGCATCCTGGGACCGGTTTCGGGGTTTCACCCCTCATCATCCAGGCTAGCTTGATTCCAGTGGCACAGTGAGCAAGGGACCCACGTCTGGGCATTCCCTTCCCACTTAGGGCAACTTTAACAACACAAAAGGATGATGGAGGGAGTGCTGACAATGCAAACACTCACCCCCAGTCACAGATCTGGGTTTAGTCCATCGTTCTTTTGCTCACCATGCCACCCCAGTTTGGACCCAGCCATATGCAAATCAGTCTTTTCCCTGTTCCTCATGGGAACAGTCCAGCCCGAACTGCCAGGCCAGGTCCTCTCTGGACTGGAAACAAGCATCCTGGGACCGGTTTCGGGGTTTCACCCCTCATCAGCCAGGCTAGCTTGATTCCAGTGGCACAGTGAGCAAGGGACCCATGTCTGGGCATACCCTTCCCACTTAGGGCAACTGTAACAACACAAAAGGATGATGGACGGAGTGCTGACAATGCAAACACTCACCCCCAGTCATAGATCTGGGTTTAATCCATCGTTCTTTTGCTCACCATGCCACCCCAGTTTGGACCCAGCCATATGCAAATCAGTCTTGACCCTGTTCCTCATGGGAACAGTCCAGCCCGAACTGCCAGGCCAGGTCCTCTCTGGACCGGAAACCAGCATCCTGGGACCGGTTTCGGGGTTTCACCCCTCATCAGCCAGGCTAGCTTGATTCCAGTGGCACAGTGAGCAAGGGACCCACGTCTGGGCATACCCTTCCCACTTAGGGCAACTTTAACAACACAAAAGGATGATGGACGGATTGCTGACAATGCAAACACTCACCCCCCAGTCACAGATCTGGGTTTAATCCATCGTTCTTTTGCTCACCATGCCACCCCAATTTGGACCCAGCCATATGCAAATCAGTCTTGACCCTGTTCCTCATGGGAACAGTCCAGCCCGAACTGCCAGGCCAGGTCCTCTCTGGACCGGAAACAAGCATCCTGGGACCGGTTTCGGGGTTTCACCCCTCATCAGCAAGGCTAGCTTGATTCCAGTGGCACAGTGAGCAAGGGTCCCACGTCTGGGCATACCCTTCCTACTTAGTGCAACTTTAACAACACAAAAGGATGATGGACGGAGTGCTGACAATGCAATCACTCACCCCCAGTCACAGATCTGGGTTTAATCCATCGTTCTTTTCCTCACCATGCCACCCCAGTTTGGACCCAGCCATATGCAAATCAGTCTTGACCATGTTCCTCATGGGAACAGTCCAGCCCGAACTGCCAGGCCAGGTCCTCTCTGGACCGGAAACAAGCATCCTGGGACTGGTTTCGGGGTTTCACCCCTCATCAGCCAGGCTAGCTTGATTCCAGTGGCACAGTGAGCAAGAGACCCACGTCTGGGCATACCCTTCCCACTTAGGGCAACTTTAACAACACAAAAGGATGATGGACGGAGTGCTGACAATGCAAACACTCACCCCCAGTCACAGATCTGGGTTTAATCCATCGTTCTTTTGCTCACCATGCCACCCCAGTTTGGACCCAGCCATATGCAAATCAATCTTGACCTTGTTCCTCATGGGAACAGTCCAGCCCGAACTGCCAGGCCAGGTCCTCTCTGGACCGGAAACAAGCATCCTGGGACCGGTTTCGGGGTTTCACCCCTCATCAGCCAGGCTAGCTTGATTCCAGTGGCACAGTGAGCAAGGGACCCACGTCTGGGTATACCCTTCCCACTTAGGGCAACTTTAACAACTCAAAAGGATGATGGACGAAGTGCTGACAATGCAAACACTCACCCCCAGTCACAGATCTGGGTTTAATCCATCGTTCTTTTGCTCACCATGCCACCCCAGTTTGGACCCAGCCATATGCAAATCAGTCTTGACCCTGTTCCTCATGGGAACAGTCCAGCCCGAACTACCAGGCCAGGTCCTCTCTGGACCGGAAACAATCATCCTGGGACCGGTTTCGGGGTTTCACCCCTCATCAGCCAGGCTAGCTTGATTCCAGTGGCACAGTGATCAAGGGAACCACGTCAGAGCATACCCTTCCCACTTAGGGCAACTTTAACAACACAAAAGGATGATGGACGGAGTGCTGACAATGCAAACACTCACCCCCAGTCACAGATCTGGGTTTAATCCATCGTTCTTTTGCTCACCATGCCACCCCAGTTTGGACCCAGCCATATGCAAATCAGTCTTGACCCTGTTCCTCATGGGAACAGTCCAGCCCGAACTGCCAGGCCAGGTCCTCTCTGGACCGGAAACAAGTATCCTGGGACCGGTTTCGGGGTTTCACCCCTCATCAGCCAGGCTAGCTTGATTCCAGTGGCACACTGAGCAAGGGACCCACGTTTGGGCATACCCTTCCCACTTAGGGCAACTTTAACAACACAAAAGGATGGATGGATGATGGACGGAGTGCTGACTATGCAAACACTCACCCCCAGTCACAGATCTGGGTTTAATCCATCGTTCTTTTGCTCACCATGCCACCCCAGTTTGGACCCAGCCATTTGCAAATCTGTCTTGACCCTGTTCCTCATGGGAACAGTCCAGCCCGAACTGCCAGGCCAGGTCCTCTCTGGACCGGAATCAAGCATCCTGGGACCGGTTTCGGGGTTTCACCCCTCATCAGCCAGGCTAGCTTGATTCCAGTGGCACAGTGAGCAAGGGACCCACGTCTGGGCATACCCTTCCCACTTAGGGCAACTTTAACAACACAAAAGGATGATGGACGGAGTGCTGACAATGCAAACACTCACCCCCAGTCACAGATCTGGGTTTAATCCATCGTTCTTTTGCTCACCATGCCACCCCAGTTTGGACCCAGCCATTTGCAAATCAGTCTTGACCCTGTTCCTCATGGGAACAGTCCAGGCCGAACTGCCAGGCCAGGTCCTCTCTGGACCGGAAACAAGCATCCTGGGACCGGTTTCGGGGTTTCACCCCTCATCAGCCAGGATAGCTTGATTCCAGTGGCACAGTGAGCAAGGGACCCACGTCTGGGCATACCCTTCCCACTTAGGGCAACTTTAACAACACAAAAGGATGATAGACAGCGTGCTGACAATGCAAACACTCACCCCCAGTCACAGATCTGGGTTTAATCCATTGTTCTTTTGCTCACCATGCCACCCCAGTTTGGACCCAGCCATATGCAAATCAGTCTTTTCCCTGTTCCTCATGGGAACAGTCCAGCCCGAACTGCCAGGCCAGGTCCTCTCTGGACCGGAAACAAGTATCCTGGGACCGGTTTCGGGGTTTCACCCCTCATCAGCCAGGCTAGCTTGATTCCAGTGGCACACTGAGCAAGGGACCCACGTTTGGGCATACCCTTCCCACTTAGGGCAACTTTAACAACACAAAAGGATGGATGGATGATGGACGGAGTGCTGACTATGCAAACACTCACCCCCAGTCACAGATCTGGGTTTAATCCATCGTTCTTTTGCTCACCATGCCACCCCAGTTTGGACCCAGCCATTTGCAAATCTGTCTTGACCCTGTTCCTCATGGTAACAGTCCAGCCCGAACTGCCAGGCCAGGTCTTCTCTGGACCGGAATCAAGCATCCTGGGACCGGTTTCGGGGTTTCACCCCTCATCAGCCAGGCTAGCTTGATTCCAGTGGCACAGTGAGCAAGGGACCCACGTCTGGGCATACCCTTCCCACTTAGGGCAACTTTAACAACACAAAAGGATGATGGACGGAGTGCTGACAATGCAAACACTCACCCCCAGTCACAGATCTGGGTTTAATCCATCGTTCTTTTGCTCACCATGCCACCCCAGTTTGGACCCAGCCATTTGCAAATCAGTCTTGACCCTGTTCCTCATGGGAACAGTCCAGGCCGAACTGCCAGGCCAGGTCCTCTCTGGACCGGAAACAAGCATCCTGGGACCGCTTTCGGGGTTTCACCCATCATCAGCCAGGATAGCTTGATTCCAGTGGCACAGTGAGCAAGGGACCCACGTCTGGGCATACCCTTCCCACTTAGGGCAACTTTAACAACACAAAAGGATGATGGACGGCGTGCTGACAATGCAAACACTCACCCCCAGTCACAGATCTGGGTTTAATCCATCGTTCTTTTGCTCACCATGCCACCCCAGTTTGGACCCAGCCATATGCAAATCAGTCTTTTCCCTGTTCCTCATGGGAACAGTCCAGCCCGAACTGCCAGGCCAGGTCCTCTCTTGACCGGAAACAAGCATCCTGGGACCGGTTTCGGGGTTTCACCCCTCACCAGCCAGGCTAGCTTGATTCCAGTGGCACAGTGAGCAAGGGACCCACGTCTGGGCATACCCTTCCCACTTAGGGCAACTTTAACAACACAAAAGGATGATGGACGGAGTGCTGACAATGCAAACACTCACCCCCAGTCACAGATCTGTGCTTAATCCATCGTTCTTTTGGTGACCATGCCACCCCAGTTTGGACCCAGCCATATGCAAATCAGTCTTGACCCTGTTCCTCATGGGAACAGTCCAGCCCGAACTGCCAGGCTAGGTCCTCTCTGGACCGGAAACAAGCATCCTGGGACCGGTTTCGGGGTTTCACCCCTCATCAGCCAGGCTAGCTTGATTCCAGTGGCACAGTGAGCAAGGGACCCACGTCTGGGCATACCCTTCCCACTTAGGGCAACTTTAACAACACAAAAGGATGACGGACGGAGTGCTGACAATGCAAACACTCACCCCCAGTCACAGATCTGGGTTTAATCCATCGTTCTTTTGCTCACCATGCCACCCTAGTTTGGACCCAGCCATATGCAAATCAGTCTTGACCCTGTTCCTCATGGGAACAGTCCAGCCCGAACTGCCAGGCCAGGTCCTCTCTGGACCGGAAACAAGCATCCTGGGACCGGTTTCGGGGTTTCACCCCTCATCAGCAAGGCTAGCTTGATTCCGGTGTCACAGTGAGCAAGGGACCCACGTCTGGGCATACCCTTCCCACTTAGGGCAACTTTAACAACACAAAAGGATGATGGACGGAGTGCTGACAATGCAAACACTCACCCCCAGTCACAGATATGGGTTTAATCCATCGTTCTTTTGCTCACCATGCCACCCCAGTTTGGACCCAGCCATATGCAAATCAGTCTTTTCCCTGTTCCTCATGGGAACAGTCCAGCCCGAACTGCCAGGCCAGGTCCTCTCTGGACCGGAAACAAGCATCCTGGGACCGGTTTCGGGGTTTCACCCCTCATCAGCCAGGCTAGCTTGATTCCAGTGGCACAGTGAGCAAGGGACCCACGTCTGGGCATACCCTTCCCACTTAGGGCAACTTTAACAACACTAAAGGATGGATGGATGATGGACGGAGTGCTGACTATGCAAACACTCACCCCCAGTCACAGATCTGGGTTTAATCCATTGTTTCGTTTGCTCACCATGCCACCCCAGTTTGGACCCAGCCATATGCAAATCAGTCTTGACCCTGTTCCTCATGGGAACAGTCCAGCCCGAACTGCCAGGCCAGGTCCTCTCTGGACCGGAAACAAGCATCCTGGGACCGGTTTCGGGGTTTCACCCCTCATCAGCCAGGCTAGCTTGATTCCAGTGGCACAGTGAGCAAGGGACCCACGTCTGGGCATACCCTTCCCACTTAGGGCAACTTTAACAACACTAAAGGATGGATGGATGATGGACGGAGTGCTGACTATGCAAACACTCACCCCCAGTCACAGATCTGGGTTTAATCCATCGTTCTTTTGCTCACCATGCCACCCCAGTTTGGACCCAGCCATATGCAAATCAGTCTTGACCCTGTTCCTCATGGGAACAGTCCAGCCCGAACTGCCAGGCCAGGTCCTCTCTGGACCGGAAACAAGCATCCTGGGACTGGTTTCGGGGTTTCACCCCTCACCAGCCAGGCTAGCTTGATTCCAGTGGCACAGTGAGCAAGGGACCAACGTCTGGGCATACCCTTCCCACTTAGGGCAACTTTAACAACACAAAAGGATGATGGACGGAGTGCTGACAATGCAAACACTCACCCCCAGTCACAGATCTGGGTTTAATCCATCGTTCTTTTGCTCACCATGCCACACCAGTTTGGACCCAGCCATATGCAAATCAGTCTTGACCCTGTTCCTCATGGGAACAGTCCAGCCCGAACTGCCAGGCCAGGTCCTCTCTGGAACGGAAACAAGCATCCTGGGACCGGTTTCGGGGTTTCACCCCTCATCAGCCAGGCTAGCTTGATTCCAGTGGCACAGTGAGCAAGGGACCCACGTCTGGGCATTCCCTTCCCACTTAGGGCAACTTTAACAACACAAAAGGATGATGGAGGGAGTGCTGACAATGCAAACACTCACCCCCAGTCACAGATCTGGGTTTAGTCCATCGTTCTTTTGCTCACCATGCCACCCCAGTTTGGACCCAGCCATATGCAAATCAGTCTTTTCCCTGTTCCTCATGGGAACAGTCCAGCCCGAACTGCCAGGCCAGGTCCTCTCTGGACTGGAAACAAGCATCCTGGGACCGGTTTCGGGGTTTCACCCCTCATCAGCCAGGCTAGCTTGATTCCAGTGGCACAGTGAGCAAGGGACCCATGTCTGGGCATACCCTTCCCACTTAGGGCAACTGTAACAACACAAAAGGATGATGGACGGAGTGCTGACAATGCAAACACTCACCCCCAGTGACAGATCTGGGTTTAATACATCGTTCTTTTGCTCATCATGCCACCCCAGTTTGGACCCAGCCATTTGCAAATCAGTCTTGACCCTGTTCCTCATGGGAACAGTCCAGCCCGAACTGCCAGGCCAGGTCCTCTCTGGACCGGAAACAAGCATCCTGGGACCGGTTTTGGGGTTTCACCCCTCATCAGCCAGGCTAGCTTGATTCCAGTGGCACAGTGAGCAAGGGACCCACGTCTGGGCATACCCTTCCCACTTAGGGCAACTTTAACAACACAAAAGGATGATGGACGGAGTGCTGACAATGCAAACACTCACCCCCAGTCACAGATCTGGGTTTAATCCATCGTTCTTTTGCTCACCATGCCACCCCAGTTTGGACCCAGCCATTTGCAAATCAGTCTTGACCCTGTTCCTCATGGGAACAGTCCAGGCCGAACTGCCAGGCCAGGTCCTCTCTGGACCGGAAACAAGCATCCTGGGACCGGTTTCGGGGTTTCACCCATCATCAGCCAGGATAGCTTGATTCCAGTGGCACAGTGAGCAAGGGACCCACGTCTGGGCATACCCTTCCCACTTAGGGCAACTTTAACAACACAAAAGGATGATGGACGGCGTGCTGACAATGCAAACACTCACCCCCAGTCACAGATCTGGGTTTAATCCATCGTTCTTTTGCTCACCATGCCACCCCAGTTTGGACCCAGCCATATGCAAATCAGTCTTTTCCCTGTTCCTCATGGGAACAGTCCAGCCCGAACTGCCAGGCCAGGTCCTCTCTTGACCGGAAACAAGCATCCTGGGACCGGTTTCGGGGTTTCACCCCTCACCAGCCAGGCTAGCTTGATTCCAGTGGCACAGTGAGCAAGGGACCCACGTCTGGGCATACCCTTCCCACTTAGGGCAACTTTAACAACACAAAAGGATGATGGACGGAGTGCTGACAATGCAAACACTCACCCCCAGTCACAGATCTGTGCTTAATCCATCGTTCTTTTGGTGACCATGCCACCCCAGTTTGGACCCAGCCATATGCAAATCAGTCTTGACCCTGTTCCTCATGGGAACAGTCCAGCCCGAACTGCCAGGCTAGGTCCTCTCTGGACCGGAAACAAGCATCCTGGGACCGGTTTCGGGGTTTCACCCCTCATCAGCCAGGCTAGCTTGATTCCAGTGGCACAGTGAGCAAGGGACCCACGTCTGGGCATACCCTTCCCACTTAGGGCAACTTTAACAACACAAAAGGATGACGGACGGAGTGCTGACAATGCAAACACTCACCCCCAGTCACAGATCTGGGTTTAATCCATCGTTCTTTTGCTCACCATGCCACCCTAGTTTGGACCCAGCCATATGCAAATCAGTCTTGACCCTGTTCCTCATGGGAACAGTCCAGCCCGAACTGCCAGGCCAGGTCCTCTCTGGACCGGAAACAAGCATCCTGGGACCGGTTTCGGGGTTTCACCCCTCATCAGCAAGGCTAGCTTGATTCCGGTGTCACAGTGAGCAAGGGACCCACGTCTGGGCATACCCTTCCCACTTAGGGCAACTTTAACAACACAAAAGGATGATGGACGGAGTGCTGACAATGCAAACACTCACCCCCAGTCACAGATATGGGTTTAATCCATCGTTCTTTTGCTCACCATGCCACCCCAGTTTGGACCCAGCCATATGCAAATCAGTCTTTTCCCTGTTCCTCATGGGAACAGTCCAGCCCGAACTGCCAGGCCAGGTCCTCTCTGGACCGGAAACAAGCATCCTGGGACCGGTTTCGGGGTTTCACCCCTCATCAGCCAGGCTAGCTTGATTCCAGTGGCACAGTGAGCAAGGGACCCACGTCTGGGCATACCCTTCCCACTTAGGGCAACTTTAACAACACTAAAGGATGGATGGATGATGGACGGAGTGCTGACTATGCAAACACTCACCCCCAGTCACAGATCTGGGTTTAATCCATTGTTTCGTTTGCTCACCATGCCACCCCAGTTTGGACCCAGCCATATGCAAATCAGTCTTGACCCTGTTCCTCATGGGAACAGTCCAGCCCGAACTGCCAGGCCAGGTCCTCTCTGGACCGGAAACAAGCATCCTGGGACCGGTTTCGGGGTTTCACCCCTCATCAGCCAGGCTAGCTTGATTCCAGTGGCACAGTGAGCAAGGGACCCACGTCTGGGCATACCCTTCCCACTTAGGGCAACTTTAACAACACTAAAGGATGGATGGATGATGGACGGAGTGCTGACTATGCAAACACTCACCCCCAGTCACAGATCTGGGTTTAATCCATCGTTCTTTTGCTCACCATGCCACCCCAGTTTGGACCCAGCCATATGCAAATCAGTCTTGACCCTGTTCCTCATGGGAACAGTCCAGCCCGAACTGCCAGGCCAGGTCCTCTCTGGACCGGAAACAAGCATCCTGGGACTGGTTTCGGGGTTTCACCCCTCACCAGCCAGGCTAGCTTGATTCCAGTGGCACAGTGAGCAAGGGACCAACGTCTGGGCATACCCTTCCCACTTAGGGCAACTTTAACAACACAAAAGGATGATGGACGGAGTGCTGACAATGCAAACACTCACCCCCAGTCACAGATCTGGGTTTAATCCATCGTTCTTTTGCTCACCATGCCACACCAGTTTGGACCCAGCCATATGCAAATCAGTCTTGACCCTGTTCCTCATGGGAACAGTCCAGCCCGAACTGCCAGGCCAGGTCCTCTCTGGAACGGAAACAAGCATCCTGGGACCGGTTTCGGGGTTTCACCCCTCATCAGCCAGGCTAGCTTGATTCCAGTGGCACAGTGAGCAAGGGACCCACGTCTGGGCATTCCCTTCCCACTTAGGGCAACTTTAACAACACAAAAGGATGATGGAGGGAGTGCTGACAATGCAAACACTCACCCCCAGTCACAGATCTGGGTTTAGTCCATCGTTCTTTTGCTCACCATGCCACCCCAGTTTGGACCCAGCCATATGCAAATCAGTCTTTTCCCTGTTCCTCATGGGAACAGTCCAGCCCGAACTGCCAGGCCAGGTCCTCTCTGGACTGGAAACAAGCATCCTGGGACCGGTTTCGGGGTTTCACCCCTCATCAGCCAGGCTAGCTTGATTCCAGTGGCACAGTGAGCAAGGGACCCATGTCTGGGCATACCCTTCCCACTTAGGGCAACTGTAACAACACAAAAGGATGATGGACGGAGTGCTGACAATGCAAACACTCACCCCCAGTGACAGATCTGGGTTTAATACATCGTTCTTTTGCTCATCATGCCACCCCAGTTTGGACCCAGCCATTTGCAAATCAGTCTTGACCCTGTTCCTCATGGGAACAGTCCAGCCCGAACTGCCAGGCCAGGTCCTCTCTGGACCGGAAACAAGCATCCTGGGACCGGTTTTGGGGTTTCACCCCTCATCAGCCAGGCTAGCTTGATTCCAGTGGCACAGTGAGCAAGGGACCCACGTCTGGGCATACCCTTCCCACTTAGGGCAACTTTAACAACACATCAGCCAGGCTAGCTTGATTCCAGTGGCACAGTGAGCAAGGGACCCACGTCTGGGCATACCCTTCCTACTTAGTGCAACTTTAAGAACACAAAAGGATGATGGACGGAGTGCTGACAATGCAAACACTCACCCCAGCCACAGATCTGGGTTTAATCCATCGTTCTTTTGCTCACCATGCCACCCCAGTTTGGACCCAGCCATATGCAAATCAATCTTGACCCTGTTCCTCATGGGAACAGTCCAGCCCGAACTGCCAGGCCAGGTCCTCTCTGGACCGGAAACAAGTATCCTGGGACCGGTTTCGGGGTTTCACCCCTCATCAGCCAGGCTAGCTTGATTCCAGTGGCACACTGAGCAAGGGACCCACGTTTGGGCATACCCTTCCCACTTAGGGCAACTTTAACAACACAAAAGGATGGATGGATGATGGACGGAGTGCTGACTATGCAAACACTCACCCCCAGTCACAGATCTGGGTTTAATCCATCGTTCTTTTGCTCACCATGCCACCCCAGTTTGGACCCAGCCATTTGCAAATCTGTCTTGACCCTGTTCCTCATGGTAACAGTCCAGCCCGAACTGCCAGGCCAGGTCTTCTCTGGACCGGAATCAAGCATCCTGGGACCGGTTTCGGGGTTTCACCCCTCATCAGCCAGGCTAGCTTGATTCCAGTGGCACAGTGAGCAAGGGACCCACGTCTGGGCATACCCTTCCCACTTAGGGCAACTTTAACAACACAAAAGGATGATGGACGGAGTGCTGACAATGCAAACACTCACCCCCAGTCACAGATCTGGGTGTAATCCATCGTTCTTTTGCTCACCATGCCACCCCAGTTTGGACCCAGCCATTTGCAAATCAGTCTTGACCCTGTTCCTCATGGGAACAGTCCAGGCAGAACTGCCAGGCCAGGTCCTCTCTGGACCGGAAACAAGCATCCTGGGACCGGTTTCGGGGTTTCACCCATCATTAGCCAGGATAGCTTGATTCCAGTGGCACAGTGAGCAAGGGACCCACGTCTGGGCATACCCTTCCCACTTAGGGCAACTTTAACAACACAAAAGGATGATGGACGGCGTGCTGACAATGCAAACACTCACCCCCAGTCACAGATCTGGGTTTAATCCATCGTTCTTTTGCTCACCATGCCACCCCAGTTTGGACCCAGCCATATGCAAATCAGTCTTTTCCCTGTTCCTCATGGGAACAGTCCAGCCCGAACTGCCAGGCCAGGTCCTCTCTGGACCGGAAACAAGCATCCTGGGACCGGTTTCGGGGTTTCACCCCTCACCAGCCAGGCTAGCTTGATTCCAGTGGCACAGTGAGCAAGGGACCCACGTCTGGGCATACCCTTCCCACTTAGGGCAACTTTAACAACACAAAAGGATGATGGACGGAGTGCTGACAATGCAAACACTCACCCCCAGTCACAGATATGGGTTTAATCCATCGTTCTTTTGCTCACCATGCCAACCCAGTTTGGACCCAGCCATATGCAAATCAGTCTTTTCCCTGTTCCTCATGGGAACAGTCCAGCCCGAACTGCCAGGCCAGGTCCTCTCTGGACCGGAAACAAGCATCCTGGGACCGGTTTCGGGGTTTCACCCCTCATCAGCCAGGCTAGCTTGATTCCAGTGGCACAGTGAGCAAGGGACCCACGTCTGGGCATACCCTTCCCACTTAGGGCAACTTTAACAACACTAAAGGATGGATGGATGATGGACGGAGTGCTGACTATGCAAACACTCACCCCCAGTCACAGATCTGGGTTTAATCCATCGTTCTTTTGCTCACCATGCCACCCCAGTTTGGACCCAGCCATATGCAAATCAGTCTTGACCCTGTTCCTCATGGGAACAGTCCAGCCCGAACTGCCAGGCCAGGTCCTCTCTGGACCGGAAACAAGCATCCTGGGACTGGTTTCGGGGTTTCACCCCTCACCAGCCAGGCTAGCTTGATTCCAGTGGCACAGTGAGCAAGGGACCAACGTCTGGGCATACCCTTCCCACTTAGGGCAACTTTAACAACACAAAAGGATGATGGACGGAGTGCTGACAATGCAAACACTCACCCCCAGTCACAGATCTGGGTTTAATCCATCGTTCTTTTGCTCACCATGCCACACCAGTTTGGACCCAGCCATATGCAAATCAGTCTTGACCCTGTTCCTCATGGGAACAGTCCAGCCCGAACTGCCAGGCCAGGTCCTCTCTGGACCGGAAACAAGCATCCTGGGACCGGTTTCGGGGTTTCACCCCTCATCAGCCAGGCTAGCTTGATTCCAGTGGCACAGTGAGCAAGGGACCCACGTCTGGGCATTCCCTTCCCACTTAGGGCAACTTTAACAACACAAAAGGATGATGGAGGGAGTGCTGACAATGCAAACACTCACCCCCAGTCACAGATCTGGGTTTAGTCCATCGTTCTTTTGCTCACCATGCCACCCCAGTTTGGACCCAGCCATATGCAAATCAGTCTTTTCCCTGTTCCTCATGGGAACAGTCCAGCCCGAACTGCCAGGCCAGGTCCTCTCTGGACTGGAAACAAGCATCCTGGGACCGGTTTCGGGGTTTCACCCCTCATCAGCCAGGCTAGCTTGATTCCAGTGGCACAGTGAGCAAGGGACCCATGTCTGGGCATACCCTTCCCACTTAGGGCAACTGTAACAACACAAAAGGATGATGGACGGAGTGCTGACAATGCAAACACTCACCCCCAGTGACAGATCTGGGTTTAATCCATCGTTCTTTTGCTCATCATGCCACCCCAGTTTGGACCCAGCCATTTGCAAATCAGTCTTGACCCTGTTCCTCATGGGAACAGTCCAGCCCGAACTGCCAGGCCAGGTCCTCTCTGGACCGGAAACAAGCATCCTGGGACCGGTTTTGGGGTTTCACCCCTCATCAGCCAGGCTAGCTTGATTCCAGTGGCACAGTGAGCAAGGGACCCACGTCTGGGCATACCCTTCCCACTTAGGGCAACTTTAACAACACATCAGCCAGGCTAGCTTGATTCCAGTGGCACAGTGAGCAAGGGACCCACGTCTGGGCATACCCTTCCTACTTAGTGCAACTTTAACAACACAAAAGGATGATGGACGGAGTGCTGACAATGCAAACACTCACCCCAGCCACAGATCTGGGTTTAATCCATCGTTCTTTTGCTCACCATGCCACCCCAGTTTGGACCCAGCCATATGCAAATCAATCTTGACCCTGTTCCTCATGGGAACAGTCCAGCCCGAACTGCCAGGCCAGGTCCTCTCTGGACCGGAAACAAGCATCCTGGGACTGGTTTCGGGGTTTCACCCCTCACCAGCCAGGCTAGCTTGATTCCAGTGGCACAGTGAGCAAGGGACCAACGTCTGGGCATACCCTTCCCACTTAGGGCAACTTTAACAACACAAAAGGATGATGGACGGAGTGCTGACAATGCAAACACTCACCCCCAGTCACAGATCTGGGTTTAATCCATCGTTCTTTTGCTCACCATGCCACACCAGTTTGGACCCAGCCATATGCAAATCAGTCTTGACCCTGTTCCTCATGGGAACAGTCCAGCCCGAACTGCCAGGCCAGGTCCTCTCTGGACCGGAAACAAGCATCCTGGGACCGGTTTCGGGGTTTCACCCCTCATCAGCCAGGCTAGCTTGATTCCAGTGGCACAGTGAGCAAGGGACCCACGTCTGGGCATTCCCTTCCCACTTAGGGCAACTTTAACAACACAAAAGGATGATGGAGGGAGTGCTGACAATGCAAACACTCACCCCCAGTCACAGATCTGGGTTTAGTCCATCGTTCTTTTGCTCACCATGCCACCCCAGTTTGGACCCAGCCATATGCAAATCAGTCTTTTCCCTGTTCCTCATGGGAACAGTCCAGCCCGAACTGCCAGGCCAGGTCCTCTCTGGACTGGAAACAAGCATCCTGGGACCGGTTTCGGGGTTTCACCCCTCATCAGCCAGGCTAGCTTGATTCCAGTGGCACAGTGAGCAAGGGACCCATGTCTGGGCATACCCTTCCCACTTAGGGCAACTGTAACAACACAAAAGGATGATGGACGGAGTGCTGACAATGCAAACACTCACCCCCAGTCATAGATCTGGGTTTAATCCATCGTTCTTTTGCTCACCATGCCACCCCAGTTTGGACCCAGCCATATGCAAATCAGTCTTGACCCTGTTCCTCATGGGAACAGTCCAGCCCGAACTGCCAGGCCAGGTCCTCTCTGGACAGCAAACCAGCATCCTGGGACCGGTTTCGGGGTTTCACCCCTCATCAGCCAGGCTAGCTTGATTCCAGTGGCACAGTGAGCAAGGGACCCACGTCTGGGCATACCCTTCCCACTTAGGGCAACTTTAACAACACAAAAGGATGATGGACGGAGTGCTGACAATGCAAACACTCATCCCCCAGTCACAGATCTGGGTTTAATCCATCGTTCTTTTGCTCACCATGCCACCCCAATTTGGACCCAGCCATATGCAAATCAGTCTTGACCCTGTTCCTCATGGGAACAGTCCAGCCCGAACTGCCAGGCCAGGTCCTCTCTGGACCGGAAACAAGCATCCTGGGACCGGTTTCGGGGTTTCACCCCTCATCAGCAAGGCTAGCTTGATTCCAGTGGCACAGTGAGCAAGGGTCCCACGTCTGGGCATACCCTTCCTACTTAGTGCAACTTTAACAACACAAAAGGATGATGGACGGAGTGCTGACAATGCAATCACTCACCCCCAGTCACAGATCTGGGTTTAATCCATCGTTCTTTTCCTCACCATGCCACCCCAGTTTGGACCCAGCCATATGCAAATCAGTCTTGACCATGTTCCTCATGGGAACAGTCCAGCCCGAACTGCCAGGCCAGGTCCTCTCTGGACCGGAAACAAGCATCCTGGGACTGGTTTCGGGGTTTCACCCCTCATCAGCCAGGCTAGCTTGATTCCAGTGGCACAGTGAGCAAGAGACCCACGTCTGGGCATACCCTTCCCACTTAGGGCAACTTTAACAACACAAAAGGATGATGGACGGAGTGCTGACAATGCAAACACTCACCCCCAGTCACAGATCTGGGTTTAATCCATCGTTCTTTTGCTCACCATGCCACCCCAGTTTGGACCCAGCCATATGCAAATCAATCTTGACCTTGTTCCTCATGGGAACAGTCCAGCCCGAACTGCCAGGCCAGGTCCTCTCTGGACCGGAAACAAGCATCCTGGGACCGGTTTCGGGGTTTCACCCCTCATCAGCCAGGCTAGCTTGATTCCAGTGGCACAGTGAGCAAGGGACCCACGTCTGGGTATACCCTTCCCACTTAGGGCAACTTTAACAACTCAAAAGGATGATGGACGGAGTGCTGACAATGCAAACACTCACCCCCAGTCACAGATCTGGGTTTAATCCATCGTTCTTTTGCTCACCATGCCACCCCAGTTTGGACCCAGCCATATGCAAATCAGTCTTGACCCTGTTCCTCATGGGAACAGTCCAGCCCGAACTACCAGGCCAGGTCCTCTCTGGACCGAAAACAATCATCCTGGGACCGGTTTCGGGGTTTCACCCCTCATCAGCCAGGCTAGCTTGATTCCAGTGGCACAGTGATCAAGGGAACCACGTCAGAGCATACCCTTCCCACTTAGGGCAACTTTAACAACACAAAAGGATGATGGACGGAGTGCTGACAATGCAAACACTCACCCCCAATCACAGATCTGGGTTTAATCCATCGTTCTTTTGCTCACTATGCCACCCCAGTTTGGACCCAGCCATATGCAAATCAGTCTTGACCCTGTTCCTCATGAGAACAGTCCAGCCCGAACTGCCAGGCCAGGTCCTCTCTGGACCGGAAACAAGCATCCTGGGACCGGTTTCGGGGATTCACCCCTCATCAGCCAGGCTAGCTTGATTCCAGTGGCACAGTGAGCAAGGGACCCACGTCTGGGCATACCCTTCCCACTTAGGGCAACTTTAACAACACAAAAGGATGATGGACGGAGTGCTGACAATGCAAACACTCACCCCCAGTCACAGATCTGGGTTTAATCCATCGTTCTTTTGCTCACCATGCCACCCCAGTTTGGACCCAGCCATATGCAAATCAGTCTTTTCCCTGTTCCTCATGGGAACAGTCCAGCCCGAACTGCCAGGCCAGGTCCTCTCTGGACCGGAAACAAGCATCCTGGGACCGGTTTCGGGGTTTCACCCCTCATCAGCCAGGCTAGCTTGATTCCAGTGGCACAGTGAGCAAGGGACCCACGTCTGGGCATACCCTTCCCACTTAGGGCAACTTTAACAACACAAAAGGATGATGTACGGAGTGCTGACAATGCAAACACTCACCCCCAGTCACAGATCTGGGTTTAATCCATCGTTCTTTTGCTCACCATGCCACCCCAGTTTGGACCCAGCCATATGCAAATCAGTCTTGACCCTGTTCCTCATGGGAACAGTCCAGCCCGAACTGCCAGGCCAGGTCCTCTCTGGACCGGAAACAAGTATCCTGGGACCGGTTTCGGGGTTTCACCCCTCATCAGCCAGGCTAGCTTGATTCCAGTGGCACACTGAGCAAGGGACCCACGTTTGGGCATACCCTTCCCACTTAGGGCAACTTTAACAACACAAAAGGATGGATGGATGATGGACGGAGTGCTGACTATGCAAACACTCACCCCCAGTCACAGATCTGGGTTTAATCCATCGTTCTTTTGCTCACCATGCCACCCCAGTTTGGACCCAGCCATTTGCAAATCTGTCTTGACCCTGTTCCTCATGGGAACAGTCCAGCCCGAACTGCCAGGCCAGGTCTTCTCTGGACCGGAATCAAGCATCCTGGGACCGGTTTCGGGGTTTCACCCCTCATCAGCCAGGCTAGCTTGATTCCAGTGGCACAGTGAGCAAGGGACCCACGTCTGGGCATACCCTTCCCACTTAGGGCAACTTTAACAACACAAAAGGATGATGGACGGAGTGCTGACAATGCAAACACTCACCCCCAGTCACAGATCTGGGTTTAATCCATCGTTCTTTTGCTCACCATGCCACCCCAGTTTGGACCCAGCCATTTGCAAATCAGTCTTGACCCTGTTCCTCATGGGAACAGTCCAGGCCGAACTGCCAGGCCAGGTCCTCTCTGGACCGGAAACAAGCATCCTGGGACCGGTTTCGGGGTTTCACCCCTCATCAGCCAGGATAGCTTGATTCCAGTGGCACAGTGAGCAAGGGACCCACGTCTGGGCATACCCTTCCCACTTAGGGCAACTTTAACAACACAAAAGGATGATGGACGGCGTGCTGACAATGCAAACACTCACCCCCAGTCACAGATCTGGGTTTAATCCATTGTTCTTTTGCTCACCATGCCACCCCAGTTTGGACCCAGCCATATGCAAATCAGTCTTTTCCCTGTTCCTCATGGGAACAGTCCAGCCCGAACTGCCAGGCCAGGTCCTCTCTGGACCGGAAACAAGTATCCTGGGACCGGTTTCGGGGTTTCACCCCTCATCAGCCAGGCTAGCTTGATTCCAGTGGCACACTGAGCAAGGGACCCACGTTTGGGCATACCCTTCCCACTTAGGGCAACTTTAACAACACAAAAGGATGGATGGATGATGGACGGAGTGCTGACTATGCAAACACTCACCCCCAGTCACAGATCTGGGTTTAATCCATCGTTCTTTTGCTCACCATGCCACCCCAGTTTGGACCCAGCCATTTGCAAATCTGTCTTGACCCTGTTCCTCATGGTAACAGTCCAGCCCGAACTGCCAGGCCAGGTCTTCTCTGGACCGGAATCAAGCATCCTGGGACCGGTTTCGGGGTTTCACCCCTCATCAGCCAGGCTAGCTTGATTCCAGTGGCACAGTGAGCAAGGGACCCACGTCTGGGCATACCCTTCCCACTTAGGGCAACTTTAACAACACAAAAGGATGATGGACGGAGTGCTGACAATGCAAACACTCACCCCCAGTCACAGATCTGGGTTTAATCCATCGTTCTTTTGCTCACCATGCCACCCCAGTTTGGACCCAGCCATTTGCAAATCAGTCTTGACCCTGTTCCTCATGGGAACAGTCCAGGCCGAACTGCCAGGCCAGGTCCTCTCTGGACCGGAAACAAGCATCCTGGGACCGGTTTCGGGGTTTCACCCATCATCAGCCAGGATAGCTTGATTCCAGTGGCACAGTGAGCAAGGGACCCACGTCTGGGCATACCCTTCCCACTTAGGGCAACTTTAACAACACAAAAGGATGATGGACGGCGTGCTGACAATGCAAACACTCACCCCCAGTCACAGATCTGGGTTTAATCCATCGTTCTTTTGCTCACCATGCCACCCCAGTTTGGACCCAGCAATATGCAAATCAGTCTTTTCCCTGTTCCTCATGGGAACAGTCCAGCCCGAACTGCCAGGCCAGGTCCTCTCTGGACCGGAAACAAGCATCCTGGGACCGGTTTCGGGGTTTCACCCCTCACCAGCCAGGCTAGCTTGATTCCAGTGGCACAGTGAGCAAGGGACCCACGTCTGGGCATACCCTTCCCACTTAGGGCAACTTTAACAACACAAAAGGATGATGGACGGAGTGCTGACAATGCAAACACTCACCCCCAGTCACAGATCTGTGCTTAATCCATCGTTCTTTTGGTGACCATGCCACCCCAGTTTGGACCCAGCCATATGCAAATCAGTCTTGACCCTGTTCCTCATGGGAACAGTCTAGCCCGAACTGCCAGGCTAGGTCCTCTCTGGACCGGAAACAAGCATCCTGGGACCGGTTTCGGGGTTTCACCCCTCATCAGCCAGGCTAGCTTGATTCCAGTGGCACAGTGAGCAAGGGACCCACGTCTGGGCATACCCTTCCCACTTAGGGCAACTTTAACAACACAAAAGGATGATGGACGGAGTGCTGACAATGCAAACACTCACCCCCAGTCACAGATCTGGGTTTAATCCATCGTTCTTTTGCTCACCATGCCACCCTAGTTTGGACCCAGCCATATGCAAATCAGTCTTGACCCTGTTCCTCATGGGAACAGTCCAGCCCGAACTGCCAGGCCAGGTCCTCTCTGGACCGGAAACAAGCATCCTGGGACCGGTTTCGGGGTTTCACCCCTCATCAGCAAGGCTAGCTTGATTCCAGTGTCACAGTGAGCAAGGGACCCACGTCTGGGCATACCCTTCCCACTTAGGGCAACTTTAACAACACAAAAGGATGATGGACGGAGTGCTGACAATGCAAACACTCACCCCCAGTCACAGATATGGGTTTAATCCATCGTTCTTTTGCTCACCATGCCACCCCAGTTTGGACCCAGCCATATGCAAATCAGTCTTTTCCCTGTTCCTCATGGGAACAGTCCAGCCCGAACTGCCAGGCCAGGTCCTCTCTGGACCGGAAACAAGCATCCTGGGACCGGTTTCGGGGTTTCACCCCTCATCAGCCAGGCTAGCTTGATTCCAGTGGCACAGTGAGCAAGGGACCCACGTCTGGGCATACCCTTCCCACTTAGGGCAACTTTAACAACACTAAAGGATGGATGGATGATGGACGGTGTGCTGACTATGCAAACACTCACCCCCAGTCACAGATCTGGGTTTAATCCATTGTTTCGTTTGCTCACCATGCCACCCCAGTTTGGACCCAGCCATATGCAAATCAGTCTTGACCCTGTTCCTCATGGGAACAGTCCAGCCCGAACTGCCAGGCCAGGTCCTCTCTGGACCGGAAACAAGCATCCTGGGACCGGTTTCGGGGTTTCACCCCTCATCAGTCAGGCTAGCTTGATTCCAGTGGCACAGTGAGCAAGGGACCCACGTCTGGGCATACCCTTCCCACTTAGGGCAACTTTAACAACACAAAAGGATGATGGACGGAGTGCTGACAATGCAAACACTCACCCCCCAGTCACAGATCTGGGTTTAATCCATCGTTCTTTTGCTCACCATGCCACCCCAGTTTGGACCCAGCCATATGCAAATCAGTCTTGACCCTGTTCCTCATGGGAACAGTCCAGCCCGAACTGCCAGGCCAGGTCCTCTCTGGACCGGAAACAAGCATCCTGGGACCGGTTTCGGGGTTTCACCCCTCATCAGCCAGGCTAGCTTGATTCCAGTGGCACAGTGAGCAAGGGACCCACGTCTGGGCATACCCTTCCCACTTAGGGCAACTTTAACAACAAAAAAGGATGATGGACGGAGTGCTGACAATGCAAACACTCACCCCCCAGTCACAGATCCGGGTTTAATCCATCGTTCTTTTGCTCACCATGCCACCCCAGTTAGGACCCAGCCATACGCAAATCAGTCTTGACCCTGTTCCTCATGGGAACAGTCCAGCCCGAACTGCCAGGCCAGGTCCTCTCTGGACCGGAAACAAGCATCCTGGGACCGGTTTCGGGGTTTCACTCCTCATCAGCCAGGCTAGCTTGATTCCAGTGGCACAGTGAGCAAGGGACCCACGTCTGGGCATACCCTTCCCACTTAGGGCAACTTTAACAACACAAAAGGATGATGGACGGAGTGCTGACAATGCAAACACTCACCCCCAGTCACAGATCTGGGTTTAATCCATCGTTCTTTTGCTCACCATGCCACCCCAGTTTGGACCCAGCCATATGCAAATCAGTCTTGACCCTGTTCCTCATGGGAACAGTCCAGCCCGAACTGCCAGGCCAGGTCCTCTCTGGACCAGAAACAAGCATCCTGTGACCGGTTTCGGGGTTTCACCCCTCATCAGCCAGGCTAGCTTGATTCCAGTGGCACAGTGAGCAAGGGACCCACGTCTGGGCATCATAACAGGCCAATCCGCCACCTTTTCCGGGGCAGATTTACTGCAACAAAAACACGGTGGAAACAGGACTTGGAAGGGGAAACGCTCACCTCTACACATCCCACGAGGAACCAGGATGCCATGGAACCAGAACTTCAGATTCTTCCAGCCTTTACCTTCCTCCTCCTCTACCAGGAGCACGAACGCCAGTGGCGAAGACCACGGTGAGTACTGCACCTACGACACAGGGGAGGGGGGAGGGAAAAAACAGTGACCCACACACGCAACACGCAACACTCCCACCCTCACCCACGACAACACACACACTAATACATCATGATACATTACAGTTACACCCCTCAACCCCCCCCTGGAAGAATGCAAGGACAAAAGGAAATGAGTCGAATGATTGTAATATATCCAAAGACAGTAATCAAAAATATATACATATATAAAGATATTCAGACTATAAACAAATATATACACCAAGAATACAAGTCCAAGGTATTCCACTATCATAGTCAGTGGACCACTGGGCCCAAAAGGCATGGGCGAGGCCCACACTCAATACAAGAACAAGACGAAGAGAACACTGCTGGGGCATTAGATAGAAATAAAACAGGCACCTCAGGGGGAAGGTATGGGGGGGGCACCTCAGCCGGATGAGTACATGATGCCAGATCCACCAGGGGGCTCCATACCCACTGTTCAATCCTGGGGAGTGCAGAGCCACAGTCTCTTAAGTCTCTACAGTGGGTGGTTTGCCCACTGTTCAATCCTGGGGAGTGCAAAGCCACCGTCTCTCAAGTCTCTCCAGTGGGTGGTCTGCCCACTGTTCAATCCTGAGGAGTGCAAAGCCACAGTCTCTCAAGTGGAAAACATTCTCCACTGGTTTCTAGAGGGGGCTTTGTGCCCAGAGTGCTTCATCTTGCCAAGGACTGAGGTAGTGGATGTCAATCTCCACTGGTTCTGGAGGGGGCTTTGTGCCCAGAGTCCTTCATCCTGCCAAGGACTGAGGTAGTGGATGTCTTTCTCCACTGGTTCTGGAGGGGGCTTTGTGCCCAGAGTGCTTCATCCTGCCAAGGACTGAGGTAGTGGATGTCTTTCTCCACTGGTTCCAGAGGGGGCTTTGTGCCCAGAGTGCTTCATCCAGCTCGTGGCGGCCGCAGTAGCATCAGAATCTTTGGCACTCACTGGCCTGCAGTGCTGGTGGTGGCGGTGTCCTGGGCAGCGGTGCTGGTGGCGCCTGTGTCCTGGGCAGGGGTGCTGGTAGTGGTGGTGTGCTGGGCAGCGGTGCTGTTGGCGGTGGTGGCGGTGGTGTCCTGAGTAGCGGGGCTGGTGGCGGCGGTGTCCTGAGCAGCGGGGCTGGTGGCGGCGGTGTCCTGGGCAGCGGTGCTGGTGGCAGCGGTGTCCTGGGCAGCGGTGCTGGTGGCAGTCTTGTCCGCCGTGCAGATTTTCCCAGACTTGCCGGTTTTACTCTGCCCCTTCCCCACCATGGATGGTGGCGCAGCTGTCTCCACACTCCTAACTGTACCCCTGGGAGCGGCTTTGGTGGCTGATTTCTTTCCTCTCTCCCGTCGGGCACTGGCCAACATTTTGTGCTTTACAGGTGGGGGACTGTCCTTACTCTGGCTCCTTGCCACACTGGCTGCCCTGCTGCCTGGCGCACTCCAGAAGCCGGTTACTACTGGCACCACTGGTCCCGCAGATGTTGTGGCTGAGGTGCTGGGTTGGGACCTGGAGAGGAGGGCCCTAGGAGACTGAGGGGGTGGGGGAGGTGAGGGGAAGAGGTCAAGGTTGGACAGGAAAAGTTTTTGGGGAACACTGGGACGGGTAGATGGAGGGGGTTTGGGAGTGGAGGAAGAGGTATTGGTTGTAGGAGGTGTACGTTTGCTGACTTCGGGTGAAGGTGCATGGGATGGAGGTTGTCGTGAGGTGGATGGCTGTTGGGTGGGTGTGTGGCTGCGTTTGTGTAGTTTGGGAGGAGGGCTCACAGACACACTGGTAGAGGAAACAGGGGATGTGTGAATGGTAGTGGGGGTGGTGATTGCACGTGAGCAGTGTGTGGTGATGGGAGTGCTGGTGATGGAGGTAGTGGCTGAGGATGTAGTGCATGCAGGTGTGAGTGGAGACGAGACAGGGAGGGAGGAGGAGGACATGGAGGAGGGGGACACAGTGGAGGCAGTGGATGTTGCTGTGTCTGCATGGGGATGGTGCTTGTGTGAGTGCCTGTGGGATGTGTGGTGCTAATGTTTTCCTGAGCCACTTTTGTGTGTTGATGTGTGTGCATGCTGGCCTGATGGTGTGCTTGGGATAGGCTGAGGTAGAGGGGATTGGGTCTGGGTAGTAGAAGTTGGAAGGGGGAGGCTGGACACAGGGACAATGGCTACCATCAGTGCTGAGGCCAGAGCCTGAAATGCTCTCTGTTGGGCCGCCTGCCCAGAATGAATGCCCTCCAGGTATGCATTGGTTTGTTGCAACTGCCTCGCTGCACCCTGGATGACATTCAAAATGGTAGACTGCCCAACAGTGAGGGACCTGAGGAGGTCAATGGCCTCCTCACTGAGGGCAGCAGGGGTGGCAGGGACAGTGTCTGAGGTGCCTGGGGTGAAGGACGTGCCCACCCTCCTGGGTGAGCGGGCATGGGACACACGCTGAGGGGCTGCTGGGAGGGCGGTGCTGGTAGGGCGGGTGGCGGCTGTACCTGTAGATGCGGTGGGCACAGAGGTGCCCGCCACCGCAAGGGAGCTCCCATCAGAGGAGGAGTCCGTATGGCTGGTCTCAGCTCCTGTCCCCGCCGTGGAGCTCCCCTCACCCTCTGTCCCAATGGTGAATTCAGACGCCATTATGTCGCCCTCCAGGGCTATGTGGGATGCAGCTCCCTCCTGCTCCGGTGCCACTGCTCTTCCGCCTGCTGATGCTTTTGCACACAAGAACAGGGAGACCATAAAAAGGGGGGGGGGGCAGAAGAGAGACATGTTGAGTGCATGCAATACGGCTACCGTTGGCGGACACTACAGACACAGAAGCCCCCTGCACTACGCAGTGCACTTGGAGCTCCCTAATCAATCCCAGGGACATGGGTTACAAGGCTATGCCCGATTGCTGCACACATGGCTGTCACAGGAGCCTGACTAGGTGCAGTTGGCACTGTACACAGGTGGGGTGGGGTGCCACAGGGCCTGCCTTAAGAAGGGACCTTGCCTACTAAACTCGCCCTGGCCTAGGGGAACCCACAGCCCACCTCCCCACCCAGACACCTCCAATGCGCACTGAATCAGCAGAATGAGAGTGTACTCAACCCCTTGTGGCTGCTGTGATGCCCTCAAGCGCCCATCCAACTCCGGGTACGCCACCGCCAGGATCCTGAACATCAGGGGGGTCATGGTGCGACGGGCACACCTCCCACGTTGGGAGGTCATCCCCAGCTGGGCCTACGCTGTCTTCTTGCTCCAGCTTCAAATGTCCTCCCATCTTTTCCAGCAGTGGGTGCTCCGTCTGTGGTAGACCCCCAGGGTCCGGACTTCCTTTGCAATGGAACGACAAATGTCCTTCTTCTGGTGGGCGCTGACCTACAGGAATAGTACAGGGGAAAAGGAGAAGATATTACCGTCCACACCGTCACAGTCATTGGCCCGCATCCCTACCCTTGCCATGACGCACATGCACTCAGCGTCGTTTCATGCACGTCTCATTCTCACCCCCCATCTTTCATCCACACCACTCCACTCAGGCATTGCCCATGCAGCATGCTAACAGTGTACTCACCTGTTTGTCTGGAGGACCGTAGAGTAGCGTGTACTGGGGGAGGACCCCATCCACTAGTTTGTCCAACTCCTCCGTGCTGAAGGCAGGGGCCCTTTCCCCAGACACACGAGCCATTGTCTCTTCCAGACTAAGGTCACAGCAACACTTGCAGTGTAGGTACTCTCCTGTCGAAGATCAGGTATCAAGTGATTGAACTGAGAGAAAATGGCAGTCACGTCCACGGCGGTGCGTTCCGTCACCGCCGGCATACATCGTCATTGGCTCCTGGGACCCATAGGTTCCAATGTAAACCAATGCAGGATTGCGCCGCGGTCTTCGACCGCCTACCGCGACGGTGTACAACGCCAGCGCAGTTACCTCATATCCCCTTGTCCCACTTTACAGGTAAGGCAGCCGTCATTCCAGGGGGCCACATGGCATTATTTTGGACTGTGTCACACATATCTAGGCCTTTCTTAAACACTAATACAGGCATATGTGGATTTGCTGATATTTTCCAATTAAGCTGTGTTTACGTACCTCAGACTTGGTGGACTCTCTGCTCGCTTTTCTCCTCCATAGGCACCGTCCGCTGGGACATGTGAGGAGATGGTGGCATCCTCCGGTGTACAGACCGCTGGTGGACCTGTCGACAATGGAGGAGCGACATGTGATCATCACCTATAGACTTGATCGTACCACAATCCTGGAACTGTGTGCCCAGTTGTAGCCAGACCTGATGTCAGCTATCTGCCATCCCACAGGAATCCCCCCTCAAGTGCAGGTGCTGTCAGTACTCCATTTCCAAGCAAGTGGGTCTTTTCAAACTACAGTGGCCATTGCATCAGGGATGTCCCAGCCTATGTTTTCCAACGTGTTGTCCATGGTGTTGTCTGCCCTGCTGAAACACATGCAGAGCTACATCGTATTCCCTCAGGTGGAGGATTTCCCTACAGTGAAAGGTGATTTCTATGCCCTGGGGCATATCCCCAACATCATAGGTGCCATTGATGGGACACATGTGGCCTTGGTCCCCCGCAGGAGTGAACAGGTGTACAGAAACCGGAAGAGTTACCATTCACTGATTGTGCAGATGGTTTGTTTGGCAGACCAGTACATCTTCCATGTGAATGCCAAATTTCCTGGCTCAGTGGATGACGCTTACATTTTGAGGAATAGCAGCATCCCTTGTGTGAAGGGGCAACTCCAGAAGCACTGTGTGTGGCTATTAGGTGAGGACATGGACCCAGTACAGTGTGACTAGGTGTCTGGGTCTGAGGATGTCCCTATGAGTTAGTGTGTGTCTAACAGTTGTCCCTCGACATTTGCAGGTGACTCTTGTTACCCGAACCTGTCATGGCTACTGACCCCAGTGATGAATCCCAGGACCAGGGCAGAGGAACGCTACAATGAGGCCCATGGGCAAACTAGGAGGTTTATAGAGTGGACCTTCGGCCTCCTGAAGGCCAGGTTCCTGTGCCTCCATATGACAGGTGGTTCCCTATTCTACTCACCAAAGAAGGTGTGCCAGATCATCGTGGCCTGCTGTATGCTTCACAACTTGGCTTTGCAACGACAGGTGCCTTTTCTGCAGGAGGATGGTCCAGATGGAGGTGTTGTGGCAGCTGTGGAGCCTGTGGACAGTGAAGACGAGGAAGAAGAAGAAGAGGACATAGACAACAGGAACACGGTGATCCTGCAATACTTCCAGAGAGACACAGGTAAGAAGACAACACTGGCTGCTGCATCTGATTTAATTCTGCTACCTCTCATCTGTCTGTCATTTTCACCCAGTGTGTGGTCACTGAGTTGTCACTTTCTCTTATGATTTCACAGATGTGGGTCCCACTGTGTGACATCTGCTATGTTTCCGCATGGCATGAGCTGTGTGACATAGGTATGTTGACACTGCATTTGATATAGCATGTTGCCACTGTTATTGCTAATACACATTTTCGAAAGCACAGACAGACTCCTGATTATTTTGTGATTTAAGGGTGTTTATTTAAGTGCTCAATAGTGGAGGGGGTTGTAAAATGGTCAGGGGTGATGGTGGAGGAATGTCCATGGCAGAGTCCAGTCTATTAGTCTCACAGGTGCATTGTCCAAAGGGGCATAGGAAGTGGAGCTGGGGCAGTTTAAGTATGGACAGGGTGACAAAGTGGGACAGAAGGATGACAATCAGGGTGGTCTCATTTCTTGGTGGGGGTCTTGGCATTGTTCTATGTCTTTGTCCTGGATCTCAGGGACCACTTGCGGGGTGGTTCTCCATCAGAAGGGTGTGGGGTGCTGGTGTGGTGGTCCTGTGGTGGTGCCTCCTGTCCACTAGTGCCGGCGGAGGTGGTGGGCAGTTCTTCGTCCAGGCTAGTGTCAGGGGCCCCTTGTTGTGCCACAGTGTCCGTCCTGGTGTTCACGAGTTACTTCAGCACCCCTACAATGGTGCCCAGGGTGGAATTGATTGATTTGAGTTCCTCCCTGAAGCCCAAATACTGTTCCTCCTGCAGCCGCTGGGTCTCCTGAAACTTGGCCAGTACCGTTGCCATCGTCTCCTGGGAATGGTGGTAGGCTCCCATGATTTTGGAGAGGGCCTCGTGGAGAATGGGTTCCCTGGGCCTGTCTTCCCCCTGTCGCACAGCAGCCCTCCCAATTCCCCTGTGTTCCTGTGCCTGTGTCCCCTGAACCGTGTGCCCACTACCACTGCCCCAGGTCCCTGGTGTTGTTGGGGTGGTGGGTTAGCCTGGGTTCCCTGTAGTGGTGGACACACTGCTGCTTGACGTGTCCTGGGGACAGAGGTACGGGCCCGCTGGGTGGGTGCTGTGCTGGTGTTTCCAGAGGGGGGAAGCTCTGTAGTGGCATGTGCCAGTGTGAGGGAAACCGACTGTCCCGAGGTCCCAGATGGGCAGGGCTGGTCATCTTGATCCAGTTGGACATAGCTGCTGTCATCACTGTGGGCCTCTTCTGTGGGTGGAGTGGTCATATCTAGACCCTCCTGCCCGATGACATTGGGTAGGGGCCCTGTAAGGGTGTAAAGACATGATTATTGCATCTGTGTGTGCCTTGGCGTGCAATGGGTGGGTGACCCTGTACCCCAGTGCTTCCATTCCTGTGTAGGACCTTTTGTGATAAGGGTTTAGGGGGGTGTATGGGTATGTGCAGTGGCCATGCTTTGGAGATGGGTGTCCATGCTTTGGTGTTACATGCAGGGCTTGGGTTTGGGATTGTTGGTTTGTGATATTGGGACATACGTGAGGAGTTGGAGTGATGGGGGTGAGGGCGAGGGTGGGGGTATGTGATAGCATGCAGGTGGGTGGGGGATGAAGTAGTTAAAGGTTTGACTTACCAGAGTCCATTCCTCCAGCTACTCCTGCGAGGCCCTTAGGATGCAGTATAGCTAAGACCTGCTCCTCCCATGTTGTTAGTTGTGGGGGAGGAGGTGGGGGTCCGCCGCCAGTCCTCTGAACCACAAGGTGGTGTCTTGAGACCACGGAATGCACCTTCCCCCGTAGGTCGTTCCACCTCTTCCTGATGTCATCCCTAGTTCTTGGGTGCTGTCCCACTGCGTTGACCCTGTCCTCGATTCTTCGCCATAGCTCCATCTTCCTAGCTATGGTGGTGTGCTGCACATGTGTTCAAAATAGCTGTGGTTCTACCCGGATGATTTCCTCCACCATGACTCTGAGCTCCTCCTCAGAGAACCTGGGGTGTCTTTGCGGTGCCATGAGGTGGTGTGGGCGATGTGTGGGGTGGTGTGTGTTGTGATGTGTGGGAAGATATTTAGAGGTGCGTTGTGTAAGTTGCTTGGATGTTGTGTGAGTGATGGTGTTGAGTGCCTGTGGATGCTAGTTTGTAGATGGTGGTGTCTCTCTCTGGCCTTCAGTTGCAATATTGTGGGTGATAAGGGTGTGTGTTTTATAGTGTATTGGATGTGTTGGAGTGGTGTGTGTATGTGTATCAGGTGTGTGTATTTCGAATTGTCCAATGTGGATGTGTTTTGTAAATGTGTGTGTATTTTGAGCGCGGTGGTGTGTACCGCCAATGGAATCCCGTGGTTGAAAGACCGCTGCATGGATTCGTGGGTCGTGATAATGTGGGCGTATTCCTGTTGGCGTGACAGAGGAGGTTTTGTTATCGTCAGTTTATCACTGACCTTTGGTGTGGCGGACTTGTGTGGGTGTCTGGATTTTGCCAGATTCCGAGCTGTGGGTCATAATGACGGTGGTGGAATCCCGCGTCTGCGGTGGTGTGTTGGCGGTCTTCTGCACAGCAGTAAGCAACTTTTACCACCAATGTCGTAATGACCGCCTTAGTAACTTTACGAGAGACCTCATCTCCAGTTCGTCGGTTCCCCTTAGAAAGCTTCTGCTAAGCATTTTATTAAAACAATGAGCATTTCATAATTAGTTCACTCTGTCACCATTTTCTGTTAAACACTAAGAAATACAGCTTTTGCATGAGGCCTGGCAAACTAGGCCAAAGCACTTGCTAAGCTAAGGCCTACAATTAATTAAGCAATAACATAACTCATATCTTTAGTATGACATATTACTACATTTATCTACTGCATTTTCAATATTTCAGGTGGATTAATTATATTTTAGTACATTTCGTGAAGACTAGTGGCCAATCTCCAAGGTCACATTTTTAAACGTGCACATTATTTTTCTACGTTATTCATTTTTCTACATAAGGAATCACTGCACCAAATATATCTCCCACTATCGCAGAAGAGGTTTCCCTCCTCTGTCTTTTATGATGTAATTCTTTCAATTTCTGAACCTTTTTCAAATCCTCCATCTGGTAAATCTTTGGGAATACTATCCCCATATAACATGTCCCATACCATCCTCTTGGAAGACGGTAATAAGCATTAAACCCACAAATATAGCAGATCCCCGGAGTCGCAGGGTCCTGCCTATTCAAAATAAATGTCCATTTACTCTGAAACAAAAACACATGCCTACATTCACTCGTACCCACAAATAAAGTGTCAGTGCAAGATTTAGGCCTATATATGCAAAGCATCCCTACGTGTAATGCATCTAAAGCTAATTTTCCTTGTGTTTTAATTGCAGTGTAAGTGTAATCATTTTGATAAGTCCTCATCTCTAATCCTTTTTCTAATCTTTCCTTAAGTGCCTTTCTACTGTCATCAGTGTGATCTAAGAAGCTCTTCTCTAAAGGTGTAAGCAAGCATGTGAGATTATTCTTATGAGCATAAGTGGTCCCAAACATTAGTGTAGGTTCAAAGAATCCTCTAACTAATTCTATGTTATTATCCTTAGCTACTCTACTCAAATACCTAATAATAGGAACAAACGAAAACACAACATGGTGATTGGAGTAAAAATATTGAATGTACTCTTGATTATAGAATCTTGTTAGGGACTAAAACTTATCCCATATGTTAGGGTAAGACTATGATAAGTGACTCCTTCCTCGACTGATGAAGGAATCTGTGTACCTTGTCTCAACATACTCACTCAAAAAGCAATAGAAAACATTAAGAGAAAGTTCTCCTTGAACATTAGTAAAGTCATGCAAATACTTCTCGTCTAACTTAAATCTTTCCAAAGCCGTTAATGTAGTATTCTCAAAAGCAGAAGTATGTTGGCTCTTTTCACGTCAAGAACAGACATACCCACAATAAACAATATTACACACATAATTGCCAAACCAATGCTCATATATTTACAGTGTCTTATATCCCTAATTCGCTTATCTACATCAGCGATGATCTGTCAAGAATCAGAAAGCAGAAGTAACTTTAGAAAAGTGCAGCAAAGTTAAAAATAGACAATTGCTTCAGCAGTTCATTTTCACTTTCAGGAACCCTTCTCCTTGTCACATTCGGTTAGCAGCTTTGTCAAAAACAGTTCAAATGTCAAATCAGGTTATCAATGTTTTTTCCAGTTATTTCATCAGTCTCTTTCTAAAAAAAAAAATATATATATTTCTCAGATTGGTCCAACAGTTCAGTTCATCAGTTTTCTTCAGGTCACTTCAAAATACTGACTCAGAACTTCCCTATCAAAACAAAAAGACATAAACTTGTGTTGCCATTCGTTTGTAGTTGCATATGCCCATTCAGAACCTGCATATCTTCGACTTGCTATTCTTTTCCTTTTCAACTTTCTATCACCATTCAACTCTCCTTCACTCAGTTCTTCTTTCCTCATAGTGTCTACTTCTTCCTCTATTGTTTGATCAACAATCACCTCTTTCCTTTTCTCCACTTGTGAATTTGGCTATTCAGCTCCTTCCTTTTCATGTACCTTCTTTTAGTATTCTCTTCAGGAGTGGACTTGCATCCCTTTCCTTCCCTCTGTTTTTTTCTCTTGATGGACCTGCTACAGGTTCAGGAGGAGTCAGATCACTTTGACTTTAATCCCACTCAACTCCTTCCCCTTCTTGGTCTGGCACTTGCTCTGTTTATCTTTTAGAATCATCTGCTTCTAGGAGAGTTCTCTCAGTACTTGACTCTCCTGCTGGTTCAGTTGCAATAGGTTCCTCTGCACCCTCCTGGAGGTCTTTACTTTTATCAATCATAGGGGTGATAGAACTGTCCTCAACAAGCTCAGGTTCTGCTTCAGTTCTTCCCTACTCCTTTTTCCTGTTCTGGTGCTGTAATTTGTCTCACAGTTATTGGTACTCTCAACAGCACTTATTTATGATCCAGTGAACAGGCCACTTTCTTTGTGTGTCACACATTTACCAGGCACACAGGCAACCAGTAAAACACTTAGGCGGTCATTCCAAGCCTGGCGGTCCGAGACCGCCAGGGTTGCGGACCGCGGGAGCACCGCCAACAGGCTGGCGGTGCTCCCATGGGCATTATGACCGTGGCGGTACAGCCGCGGTCAGAAACGGAAAACCGGCGGTGTACCGCCGGTTTTCCGCTGCCCTGGGAAATCCTCCATGGCGGCGCAGCTTGCTGCGCCGCCATGGGGATTCCGACCCCCATACTGCCATCCTGTTGCCGCCAGGAACAGGATGGCGGTATGGGGTGTCGTGGGGCCCCTGGGGGCCCCTGCAGTGCCCATGCCAATGGCATGGGCACTGCAGGGGCCCCCTAACAGGGCCCCACAAAGATTTTCAGTGTCTGCCATGCAGACACTGAAAATCGCGACGGGTGCAACTGCACCCGTCGCACACCTTCCACTCCGCCGGCTCCATTCGGAGCCGGCATCCTCATGGAAGGGTGTTTCCCGCTGGGCTGGCGGGCGGCCTTCTGGCGGTCACCCGCCAGCCCAGCAGGAAACCCAAAATAACCGCGGCGGTCTTCTGACCGCGCAGCGGTATTCTGGCGGCTCCCGCCGGCCCTGCGGTTACCGCGGCCGGCGGGAGTCAGAATGACCCCCTTAGTTGATTCTATAGTCCATGAATATTATTACAACAGTAGTTCCACCTTTGTTATAATTATTTATGCCCAATTGGCAACAGCTGCATCCACAAACAGTTCATACAAAGTCCAGTGAAACGTATTTCATAATTCAACAGATCACTTTCAAGGAGACTTCACATTGGATCTCCATCGGTATAACCTTTGGATATTTTTCAAATCCAGCCAGCCAACACATGTTTCGTCAAGGATATTACCCCTATGACTTCATCAGGGCTGTAATGATGTATGACACACAAATTAATAAAGTTCAATTTAAATAATGATATTGAAACTAATATATCTAGCCATGCGGTGTCATATGGGTGATCATTCAATAACATGAAAATTAAATCAAGCTTCTTTACATTGATGTGACAAATTCATACCCAATATTGTGCGTAAAGTGACCATGTGCCCAAATAAAAGGACTTAAAATAACCATGTGAGTCCTACTGATCCCAAATTAATGCTATCCGAATTGGCAAACACTGTGCACATACCCCTTTGTTTACTACCCATTAAGTTCAGTGTCACTAACCTTAATAATAGGAGTGTCCTTCCAAGCGTAATCTTTCTAATTGACATTGGTATATTGGTTTCAAAACAATGTGCCCATGGTCAACAATAATGAATTGCAGTTCATCTGTCCACTTTCTTTGTGTGACTCGTGTGAATCTAGTTCAGAATCCCTGCATACTTCACAGCTGTCTTAGTTGTTAAGATCACCTGGTATGGTCCCCGCCAATGAGGCTTAAAACACGTCTTGCATATGTGCTTGCGGACAACAACCCAGTCACTGGCCCTCTGGTTGTGCCCTGGATCATGGATTGACAGCAGTGTGGTGGCCCCCACCTGCTGAGAGAAGGAGCGAACCACATCAGCCAGAACATTGCAGTAATCCAACACCATATCATCTGTTATGTTGACAAGCGCATTGGCTGGAACTGCTGGCAACCTCATTGCTGTTCTGCCCATGGGAATCTCGTGGGGTGACAATCCTGTCTTCCTGTCAGGTGTGTTTCTCATTTACATCAATAATAAAGGCAACGCATCTGGCCATTTCAGATTTGTGGCTGCACACATTTTTGCATTTCTTGATTTCAAGGTACCATTCATCTGCTCCACCAGTCCTGATGCTTCAGGGCGGTAACTACAATGCAACTTCTGCTCAATGTTCAGTGCTGCACACAACAGTTTAATCATTTCATTATTGATTCTGAAGAGATCGGAAATCCGAAACGTGGTATCAGTTCCCTAAGCAACAATTTTGCTACTGTGAGGCTATAATTTCTCCTAATAGGGTACGCTTCAATCCAATGACTAAAAATGCACACAATCACCAACATATATTTCATTCCTCCACATGCAGGCATCTCAATGAAATCCAATAGCATTCTGCTGGATGGACCTCCTGCTCTTCCAATGTGGCTCAAATTTACCACAGTCCCTTTCCCCGCATTTAATTGCTGGCAAATGACACCTCAATGGCATACTGCGTCAGCTGCTTGTCTAAACATGGGATTAAACCAGTCAATTTTGAACAGACGAACCATGGCGTCCCTCCCAATGTGTGCCTAACCATTATAGTATCTTGCCACAGGGACAACAGACTATTTCGCAATAGCAATTGACCCTCTTCAGATACCCACCGCTCATCCTGTCTTTGAACACATTTCATTTTGCTCCTTGAGCTTTTCTCTTCTTTATCGACATTACTCTGCACAGTTTTTAACTCTTCTGAAGTATCAATCACTTTTAATGCAATGCTCGTAAATGTAATGTCTTCTTCAGGCATCAATTCCCACTTGTCTTTGAACGATACACAGTTCAGCGCGCAAAACCTCTCGACTTGATCCACATATCCATTTCCCAAGGACACATAGGGGGTCATTTTGACCTCGGCGGTCTTTTGACAAGACCGCTGAGCGACCGCCGTGCTGAAGACCACCAGAGGTGGTGGTTTTTCGCTCGGCGTATTATGACTGATGGCAGCCCTCCGTCCTTTTCCGGACAGAGAGCAGCCATACTGGCGGGCGGCGGGGAAGTGGAGGTTGCTCCACCTCCACCGCCACGTCAACAGAACACCGCCCACCGAATCACATTCTGTGATTCGGTGTGGCGGTGTTCTGTTGACGGTGTGGTGGCGATGGAGCAGCCCCCATGTATCCTGTCCCCTCCCGGAAGATCAACGGACAAGGTAAGTTGATTGTCCGTTAGGGGAGGGGGGCAGGGGGGTGTTGTGTGATGTGTGGGTGCATGGGGGTGTGTGTGTGAGTATGTAGAGGGGGTGTGTGAGTGCGTGTATGCATGTGGGGTTGTAGTGTGAATGGAACTGTGTTCATGTCTGTCTGTATGTATGTCTGTATGGGTGTGTGAGTGTATGTCTGAATGAGGGTGTGCGTGTATGACTGTGTGTGTGTCTGTTGACATGTTCGTTCGTGTGTGTGTGTGAATGTGTGTTGGTGGTGCCTGCATGCATGTCAGGTGTGTGTCTGTGTTGTGATGTCGGGGGTAGGGGTGGGGAGGGGGTCCCGCCACCTTTTGGGGGAGGCAGGGGGTGTTGGGGATGGACTCGGGGGAGGGGGTGGGGGGTGGCGGAGACCCCTATCAGTGCCAGGAAAGGAATTCGACCTGGCAATCTCCAGCCCAGCGGTCATCTCCGCCATGGCGGTCGGATCGGAGAAGTGGCGGATGACCATGGCGGTAACAGCCATGGTCATAATTCCAATTTTTTTACCGCCAGTCTGTTGGCGGTAAAACCACCACTTCTCCATCAACCGCCAAGGTCGTAATGACCCCCATAGTCCTGTGACTTTAGATGTGCACTGCATTTCACCACGGCAATTTCTTCAGGCAGTTGAATTGCATATAACAACTCCTTTATTTGTTCACTATTTCTCACCGGTGATCCAGTAGAGGTCAAGAAACCTCTCTGTGACCACAATTGACCAAAATAATCAACTATTCCAAATCCGTAGTGGCTATCTGTATTGATAGTAACTCTCAATCGAGCAGAAACATGGCATGCTCTAGTAAGGGTGACCAATTCCGCTACTTGAGCAAAATACACTCCTCGAAGCCAGGGGTATCTGTAATTGTGCGCACTGCATATCCTGCTCTCAGTGTCCCTGTAGTGTCTCTAAGACAATAACCATCGACAAAAACTATTTGGTCATTTTCTTCCAATCGGGTATCTCTAATGTCAGGTCTCGGTTTTGTACACAACTCAGTCACTTCGAGACAATCATGTTCAAAATCTTCCTCTTTCTCAATTTCAGTAGTATTACTTGGAAGTAAAGTTGCCGGGTTCAGCACTGTACATCTTTTCAGTGTCAGGTCTGGAGCACCCAAAATGCTTGTCTCATATCTAGTCAGTCTAGCACCAGTCAAAAATTGGGTTTTCATCCTTGTCAGTAAAATCTCAATCGAGTGAGGGACCATTACAGTCAGGGGATATCCCATCAGTACTCCTTCACAATGTGAAAGACTCTGACCAACTGCCGCAACGGCTCTCAAACAACCCGGTAAGGCTGCTGCAACTGGGTCCACGGTAGCTGAAAAATATGCTACTCTGCGATGAGCACCTCCACGGACCTTCGTCAAGACAGACAATGAACATGCATCATGCTCATGACAAAACAATGTGAATGGCTTTGTGTAGTCAGGCATACCCAGTGCTGGAGCTCTGCACAAACTCTCTCTCAATTCAGTGAACGCTTTCATCTGATATTCAGCAAATGCTATGGGGTCTGTGACATCCTCATGAATTAGGTTCTGCAATGGTGGTCCGTGTACCCCTGAAGAAGTTTACACCAATAGTAGACATGATCTAGGAATTTGAAACTGAAGAGAAATTGGCTATCCTCATGAAGAGGCACAGAAAAGAATGCTTGTGACAAATCAACCACTGTGAACCACTCTGCATCGCATGGAATCTGGAAAATAATTACAACTGGGTTGGGCACTACCGGACTACACTTGACCACAATGTCATTTATTTTTCTCAAATCCTGAACAATTCAAACTTTTCCACATGGCTTCTTCAAACCCATTATTGGTGAATTACATGGGCTGCTTAACACCTCCTTCAAAACTCCCTGCTTCACAGAATGAACAATTATCTGAGCCACTTTCATCAGGTCTTCTTGTGTCATATTACACTGAGGAAGCTGCGGAAATTGCATTCGGTTTTAAAGTGACCTTAATTGGCTCCACTCCTTTGATTAAACCCACTTCTTTCTCTGTCAAATCCCACATATTTTCTTGAACCGTTCCCTGCAAATCAGAATGCAGCTCTTTTACTGTGAAAATCAGGAAAAATTTAATCAGGGGATACTCTTCATTTGTAGTCTAACAGATGGGTTCTGGAGCTGGATCTTCCTCATCATCGCTATTTGCCTGGATCTCGATTCCATAGGTTGAACAAGTAATGAGACACCTAGTTTTACACAACAAGTCCCTTCCCAGTAAGGATACCGGACTCGAGTCACAAACTACAAACTTATGCAGTCCCTGGAAATTGCCAATCTCAACTTGAACTGGATCTGTAATTAGGTTTGTCAAATACTGACTCACTACCCCTACAACCTGAACTGTTCACCCTAAAAGAGGCAAATTTGGAACTTCTGTACTTCTCACTTTAGAGCTCGTACCTCCTGTGTCTACCAAAAATAAAACTTTATGACCCATCACCTTCTCTCGCACATAGGGTCCTCTCTGGTCCACTTCTAAGGCAGCTCCAAGCACACATGGCTCCTCATCCGAACCATCATTCACCCAGCCACCAATTAATTCATTCTCACTGTGTAATGAGAATTGGTGTACTGCATTACTATTTCTGTCTTGCCTCTGACCTATGACCTGTTGAGAAAAGCATCATCTGTTGTTGCTCCATCAGGTCTTGAGGTATCTGCATTTGCTGTCTATGTAGCATGGTAACCCACTGCTGCCTTAGCTGCAACTGTGACACTTGTGCATGGTGCATTTGCACCTGTTGCATAGGCTGAAAATTCTGCATTTGATTCACATTATTCTGGAAATATGGATTAGGACCCCTCAATTTCAGTCCTCTCATAGTCTGAAATGCATTGACGTCATTATTTTGCTGAACAACACCCTCCTGCACCATCATCGGACACTCCCGCTTCCAGTGTCCCACAGCCCCATAGATGTGGGACAGCAATAACTTCTTCATTCCCTGCACATTGCTATGAACCACTACAGTATTCAAATCCTGACCACAAATCATATTGCCTCCGTGACCTCTACCTCTCATTTGAAGCTGGAATATGGCATTTCCCTGCTGCTGCGGCATCTGTTGCACAATGGTCCCCTGTACTCCTGTTTGAGCTGCCTTAATCTGCATTACCATTGCCTTCTCTTTCAACTTTTTCTACTACAACTCAATCTCATCACTACAGTATTTTGCATACTGCAACACCTCAGCAATTGGCTTCACCTGCCAGCAAATCAAATGACTCTTAATCATCTGACCTAGCTCAGGTCTCAGTCCCTTCACAAACCTAAACATGAAATGCTGCATGTCTTTTGGCTCAATTGCTTCCTTGCCACTGTACTCCTTGAACACCTTCAACAATCTCTCATAGTACACATGTATTGACTCCTTCACCTCCTGCGCTGTCCTGTCAATTCTCTGCCAATCAATGTTTTTGGGTGAAATCCTCGTCTTCAGGAACTCAATCACCTTGTAATAATGTTTTGTTACCTCAGGTGTTGGTGCGCCTGTATTCTTATCCCTCTCTGGCTAACTTGTTGGCCAGTCTACGGCTCTTTTACACTCGACTCACAAGTCTGCCGGAACCACTATCTCCAGTAAGGTATTCAAATCTTCCCACAAACATTTCAAGAGCTTTACAAATCTGTCCGTCTGCTGATACCATTCTACCGGCTTTACCCTCAGCTTTGGATAATCATTTGTGAATGACAGAATATCACTCCTATGCCAGGGGACATGAACAGACTTTCCCTCTGGAATCTCTCTTATCGGTAAAATCTTTACTGGATCCTTGCCCTGTTGTACATTCTCAGTCACCTCTATAGAGTCTTGTTTCTTTTTATCTTTCTTCTTTGACCATCTGCCTTCCCACTTTTCTAGTGCTCCCCAAACCAGAGCACTCTGCAGTAATTCCTTGAGGTGTGCCTTCATTCTGGCTGACCTCATGTGTTCAAAATCCTTTGCCTCAAAATCTAACCTGTAGCTTCTCTTTAGATGCTTCATTTTCTCAATTTCTATGTCATGCTTCTCTGCCAAGTCTGCTAACCTCTGATGTACGTTGCTCACTTCTCTTGTAATTTTTGGGCATAAGTATCTCAAATCTGCCTCGGTGTAGGACTCTAATCTATTCACCCCCCATCGTTCCCTCAACCAGTTTACCTGCTTCCATGCTCAGTCTGACACAATTAATCTGCTCCTCACTTTTAGAAGCATTCTGTGGGGTATTCAGCTTGTCTAACCATTAGGTCAGCTGCTGAGCTCTCACTCCTTGTAACAAAATGTTACTTGCGTTCATCAGTGGCACCTGCTGTACCACTGCACTTGATGCCTGTGGTGTCAATAATTTCAAACTCTGACCTGCACTAGGTCCATTCACAGCATCTGGAAGTGCAGCGAGTGGACTGCGATCAAACAATGATCTTGACCCATCAAAGGTCTGACCCATAGAAGAGACTACCTGCACTTGTTCATTTGGTCCTCTCCTCACTAGACTGTGGGACATCTCCCCTTGCTGACTCATGTCCGGTTTCTTCTGTGCAAATAATGGCACCACTGGACCAACAGTAACCAGCAGCGATATTGCATCTGGGGCTGCTCTAGCCCCGGAACATTGTGGGAGAGTAACTCCCATGCTCTGATTCATAATCGGTGTCAAGTCCGACTGTGTTCCTGTCATTGGCTTAAATCTCGGCATCCCCTGTGGCTTTACCTGGGGCAACAAAATCGGAGTCGACCCAGTCTGTACCAACAGTTGTCTTGGAACCACTTGCTCTCTAGATACCACTAAGTTTAAAGTCATCTCTAAGACAGGCACCTCAGGATAGATTCTCTGTCTAGGTGGTGGATGCATCTGTGGCTGAACTACTGGAGTGGTCAACACATTAGGTCCTTGCATTACACCCTGTGTCTGACTAGTATTAACCTGTATCGGACTCCCTGTCCCCATTGCCTGTGCTGGGGCTTTTTGATCAGCACTAGTAGTCAGACCATCGTCATGCACAGCATACAGTGGTTGTCTGTCTCTCAGTATCTGTGTAAAAAGGTCCTCAGTATCGGAGTCCTCCTCCACTATAGGAGACTTTGTTGCTTCCTTACTTTCAGACGAACCCTTTCTAGACTTTCTTGCTGTATTCTTTCCTTCTGTCTCAACTTCCTGCGTAATTGCTGGAAATAACTTAACATCCTGCAAGGTCACTGCTCTCCATTTCTATTGCTCCCAATCCCATCTTGCCTCTGCTAGTGACTTCTCTACCTTTCTCACTCTCCGCTCGAATTTCATTTGCTGTTGCTGTCTAGCTACCAGCTTCCAAACTGCTAATGCCTCAAACTGTGCTGGTCTCGGAAAGGGACTCAAATCATATAGAGCCATCTGCAATTGTTCCAAAGTTCTCAAATTGAACATCCCTTTCTCAGGAAACGCGAATCCATTTTTCTCTGTCAGCTTGCAGTACTGCTTCAACCAAAGACATGGCGCGACACCTCGCTCCTCCATTACAATGTAAGCCGCAGTATTCTCTGGCGGTGTAGGCTCTCCTACACTTGCATTAATGTAAGTATCTCCATTTAGGGCACTCTTTAGTACCTTCAAAAAACTTAATCTTTTCTACTTTTGTGTATTCAAAATCAAATCAGGATATGACTTTCACTCCCAAGATTCATTTCACCCACGTTCTCAACCAATTGCCTCTCACTGACGGCTGCCAATCCGTGCACTACCCTTCTCTCTAACTTACCTATCCCAAAGCAGCTTCTGTGACATCACACTCACACACACTGCAGCTGACAAAGTCTTGCGGCTCGTCCTCCTAAACTCCAATTCACACAACTAATGCAAATTATTGCGAGCACCAACCAAAACCTAATAACCAAAAACAAATCTGCTGGTTTACTACCGGAAGGTAACACAATCGCTTCAGAAACCTTACGGATTTTCAATGATAGCCCTTTCGCTCTTGCAGCTATTCCTGTTTCTCGGTCTCCCAGATTCACAAGCAAAATTCGACCTGAAATTTTACTCTCAACTGATCAATGGGTCTGTCCTGGTGCACATAAGACTCGCCAAATCTCAGTCTAAATTTTTCTCTCACTCACTTAACATACACACCGACTTGTTGACCCCACCCGATCAACCTACTAAACCAGACAAATTACAACATATAACCAAGTGTCTCATACACTTTTTCAATATACTCCGGAGTCTTAGACCACGCAGGGTCCGTACACCAACAACCACTTGGACAATTTTTTAGCACAAAGTGCCACACACATGAAGTTCATAGACTTCCCTACTCTCATACTGTGGAGTACGTACACTCCTACTAAAACTTCATCTGGAGTACGCAGACTCCCTAAATTCCCTCACAAATGTCACAATTCACCTGCGATTTGCATAAGCTGTCCAAGCGCAACCTCTCTCTCTCACTCTATCACTGGGACGCCGGGAACATGCCCAACACTACTAGCAGGAACCAGGATCTGGGAAAGTCATTTCTGGGCCTAAGGGAACATCATTCTCTCTACAAATGGCGTATTGAAAAACAAAATCCAAATTTCAATAATACTGAATTCTCGAACGGATAAATCTTCAAACTATTACCATAACTAGGAACACCCATCGATCAGTCTCCTAGCACAACTGTCAATACCTGTCACTCTATATCGAACACCTATTGAAGCCCCTATAGAAACTAACCATCAGTCTGCTACCATAACTGTTGGCTCGTCGGTCCTTAATAAGTAAACTTACAAGGGTACGCGTATAGGTTGATGAACCTTTTGATTCGTATAGGGTGTTCTTACCATAGCTTCGACACAGAATCAGAAATCAACACACAATAATCAATAACCATTAGTCAAATCAATAATAATCAATGGAGTTTGAAATTGTCACTCACCATGACTCTTCAGCCATGAATAACCACACCATTAGCTATAAATTTAGTAAGTTAATTCCCTATTCGTTAACAATACTAAGGGGGTCATTACAACATTGGCAGTAAAAGCCACTTACCGCCGTGCAGAAGACCGCCAATACACTGCGGCGGCGGCGGGAGACCGCCACAGCTATTATGACACACATCACAGAATCCACTGAAATTCAGACACCCACACAAGTCCGCCACACCAAAGGTCAGCGATAAATATGCGGAAACAAATTCTCCACCTCCACTCCAACAGAAACACGCCCATGCTATTACGACCCACGAATCCACGCATCGGTCTTTCAACCGCGGTATTCCATTGGCGGTACACACCGCTGCACTCAAAATACACACACCTCTCCAAAACACCGCCACATAGGACAATTCAAAATACACACACCTGATACGCATACAAACACCACTCCCACACATCCAATACAATATAAAACACACACTCACATCACCCACAAACCCCTACGACCACAAATTAGAGGCGAAGGCCAGAGAGAGACAGCATAGAATAGATAACACCATCACACAGAGGCACACTACACCATCACCCACACAACATCCACGCACAAAACACCACATACCACTACACCCACCACACTCATCAACACATACACCACCCCACACATCACACACACCACCCCCTGTCACGCCAAAGACACCCCCGCTTCTCCGAGGAGGAGCTCAGGGTCATGGTGGAGGAAATCATCAGGGTAGAGCCACAGCTATTTGGCGCACAGGTACAGTACAAATCCATAGCCAGGAAGATGGAGCTATGGCAAAGAATAGTCGACAGGGTCAACGCTGTGGGACAGCACCCAAGAAATAGGGAGGACATCAGGAAGAGGTGGAACGACCTACAGGGGAAGGTGCGTTCAACGGTATCCAGGCACCACATCGCGGTACAGCGGACTGGCGGCGGAACCCCACCTCCTCCCCCACAACTAACAACATGGGAGGAGCAAGTCTTGTCCATCTTGCATCCTGAGGGCCTCGGAGGAGTCGTCGAAGGAACGGACACTGGTAAGTCTAATCTTCACTATCATATCCCCCACCCTACCTGCATGCTATCACACACCCCCACCCTCACACCCTCCCCTACCACCCTAACTCCTCACTAATCTACCCATAACACCAACCACCCATCCCAACCCCAAGACCTGCATGACACAACTAAGCATGGACACCCATCACTAAAGCATGCCCACTGCACAGACCCACAACACCCCCCAACCATCACCACACAAGTCCCCACACAGGAATCCCTGCACTGGGGTTCACGCACACCCATCCATTGCACACCATGAAACACACACATGCAATAATCATATTCTCATACCCCTGCAGGAACCCGAAGGACCGTCACCACACCAGAGGGTCCAGACAACACCACTCCACCCCCAGAAGAGGCCCACAGTGACGACAGCAGCTCTGCCCCACTGGATCTTGATGACCAGCCCGGACCATCGTGGGCCTCAGGACAGTCGGTTCCCCTTGCCCAGCCACAGCCCAACACCGAACTGCCACCCTCTGGGAGCACCAGCACAGCACCCACCCAGCGGACCCATACCTCCCTACCCAGGACAGGTCAATCAGCGGTGTGTCCACCACTACAGGGCACCCAGGCTAACCCACCACCCCAACAACAACAGGGACCTGGGGGCAGTGGTAGTGGGCACACGGTCCAGGGGACGGAGGCACAGGAACACAGGGGAACTGGGAGGGCTGCTGTGCGACAGGGGGAGGACAGGCCAAGGGAACCCACTCTCCATGAGGCCCTATCCTCCATCATGGGAGCATACCACCACTCCCAGGAGACGATGGCAACGGTCCTGGACAAGTTGCAGGAGACCCTGCGCCTGCAGGAGGAGCAGTATTTGGGGTTCAGGGAGGAGCTCAGGACCATCGGCTCCGCCCTGGGCACGATCGTAGGGGTGCTGACGGACATTCAAAAGACCTTGAGGGACACCGTGGCACTCCAAGGGGCCCCTGACACTAGCCAGGACGACGAACTGTCCACCACCCCCACCGGCGCTAGTTGACAGGACGCCCCGCCACAGGACCACCACACCAGCACCCCACCCCCTGCAGACAGACAACCACCACGCAAGCGGGCCCTGAGATCCAGGAACAGGACATAGCAAGATGGCAAGACCCCCGCCAGGACATAAGACTACCTTGATTGTCCCCCCACTGTCCCACTTTGTTACCCTGTCCAGATTGGAACTACCCCAGCTCCACTTCCAATGGCCAGATGTGCAATGCACCTGTGAGACTAATAGACTGGACTCTGTCATGGACATTATTCCACCATGACCGCTCCCCATTTCACAACCCCCCAACATTTTTATGCACTTCAATAAACACCCTTGAAACCTCAATAATATTGGAGTCAGTCAATGATTGTGAACTTTGTATTGTCAATTACAGTGTTAAAAAAGGTTAGCCATTGTAAGGTCAACATACCAATGTCACACATCACAAGCCTTTCAAGGGTGCAAGCTGTTGACACGTAGGTCAACACATTAGTGAAACTGAAATGGAAGGGGACAACTCAGTTAACAAATAGGGAGAGAAATGTAGGTACAGGATAGAGGTAGACGTGTGAAATGTAATATAATGTGAAACATGAAATTGTACTCACCTGTGTCTTATTGAAAATATTGCTGTATGACTGACTCCCTGTTGTCGTTTTCATCTTCTTCAGCTTCCTCCTCATCACTGTTCACAGGCTCCACAGGCTCCCCCGCTGCAACAACACCGTCATCTGGATCATCCTCCTGCAGAAAAGGCACCTGGCGTCGCAATGCCAAGTTATGGAGCATGGAGCAGGCGATGATGATGTCGCACACCTTCTTCGGTGAGTAGAATAGGGACCCACCTGTCATATGGAGGCACCTGAACCTGGCCTTCAGGAGGCCGAAGGTCCGCTCGATTACCCTCCTAGTCTGCCCATGGGCCTCATTGTACCGTTCCTCTGCCCTGGTCCTGGGATTCCTCACTGGGGTCAGTAGCCAGGACAGGTTGGGGTAACCAGAGTCCCCCAATAGCCATACACGGTGCCTCTGGAGTTCACCCATCATATCAGGGATGCTGCTATTCCACAGGATGTAGGCGTCATGCACTGAGCCAGGGAACATTGCATTTACCTGCGAGATGTACTGGTCTGCCAAACAGACCATCTGGACATTCATCGAATGATAACTCTTCCGGTTCCTGTACACCTGTTCATTCCTGCGGGGGGGACCAGAGCTACATGGGTCCCATCAATGGCACCTATGACGTTGGGGATATGTCCGAGGGCATAGAAGTCACCTTTCACTGTAGGCAAATCCTCCACCTCAGGGAAAATGATGTATCTCCTTACGTGTTTCAGCAGGGCAGTCAACACTCTGGACAAGACGTTGGAAAACATAGGCTGGGACATCCCTGATGCCATGGCCACTGTTGTCTGAAAAGACCCACTTACTAAGAAATGGAGCACTGACAGCACCTGCACATCAGGGGGTATTCCAGTCGGATGGCGGATTGGTGACATCAGGTCAGGCTCCAACTGGGTACATAGTTCCCGGATTGTGGCACGGTCAAACCGGTAGGTCACGATGACATGTCGCTCTTCCATTGTCAACAGGTCCACCAGCGGTTGGTACACCGGCGGATTCCGCCATCTTCCAATATGTCCCAACTGACGGTGCCTAAGAAGGACAACAGCGAAAAAAACTGTCAGCATTCCTCCAGGTATGTACCCACAGTCATACACAAGACTACACCAGACAATTAACCCATCCGGGAAAGGTTTTGAGTGTAGGCCTCGGTATGTGTGATGCAGTAGTAAATGAAGCCATGTGGGCCCCTGAAATGGCGGCTGCCTGACCTCTAAAATGGGACAATGGAATTGTGGGGTAACTGCGCTGGCGTTGCACACCGTCGCGGTAGGCGGTCGTAAATCGCGGCTCAATGCTACATTGGACCCTATGGGTCCCAGGAGCCAATGAACAGGTGTGCTGGCGGTGATGATGCGCACCGCCGCGGACGTCACCGCTGCGGACGTCACGACCATTTTCTATCTGTTCAATCACTAGATACCTGACCTTCGACAGGAGAGGACCTACACTGCTAGTGCTGCTGTGACCTCGGTCTGGAAGCGACGATGGCTGATGCGTCTGGGGAAAGGGCCCCTGCCTTCACTGCACAGGAGTTGGAGAAACTTGTGGATGTGGTCCTCCCCCAGTATACGCTACTCTACGGTCCTCCAGACCAACAGGTTAGTGCACAGGGAGCACGTTGGATGGGCTAGGCCTGGGTGGAGAGGGCTGGGTGGATGAGGGAAGGCGGCAGAGTACATAGAACAGTCATGCACTGGGATGAATGGGCCACAGGGATAGAGTTGGGAGGGGGCCAATTACAACGACGGTGCAGTAGGTAATGACTGTTCCTCTTTCCTTGTGCATGTCATGTAGATCAGCGCCCACCAGAAGAGGAACATTTGGCGTGCCATCGCCAAGGAGGTCCGGACCCTGGGGGCCCACCATAGACGGGGCACCCACTGCCGGAAGAGATGGGAGGACATTCGCAGCTGCAGCAAGAAGACGGCGGAGGCTCATCTGGGGATGGCCTCCCAATGTGGGAGGGGTGCCATTCGCACCATGACCCCCCTGATGTTCTGGATCCTGGCGGTGGCCTACCCGGAGTTGGATCGGTGCCTAAGGACATCACAGCAGACACAAGGGGGTGAGTTCAACCTCATGCAATGGACTTTGCGTGCTGTGGAGCTGTCTGGGTGGGTGTGGTGGGCTGTGGGTGTCCCTAGGCCAGGGCGAGTTAGGTAGGCAAGGCCCCTCCGTTATGTAGGCCATGTGGCACTCTACCCCAGCTCAAAAAAAAGGCAAATTGATGTATAGTAGCCCCTTTGCCATCCATGTGGGCAGATGTCTACCATTGCCATGTAGGCCATTTCCCAGGAATTGCATGTGCAGAGGGCAGGAGCACGGCGCAATGCAGGGGGCTGCTGCGTTTGTCTTGTCCGCCAACGGTAGCGGTATGCCATGCACTAAAACTCTCTCTCTTCTGTCTCCACCCTTTTTCTGCTCTCCCTGTCCTTCTGTACATCAGCATCATCAGGCGGAGGTACAGTGGCACCGGAGCACGAGGGAGCTGCATCCCACATGGCCATGGAGGGCCACACCACAGACTCTAATTTCACCAGTGGGACGGAGGGCGAGGGGAGCTTCACGTTGGCCACAGGATCACCAAACAGCGACACAGACTCGTCTACCGATGGGAGCTCCCCTGTGGTGGCGGCACCATTTGTGCGCCCCACTTCTACAGGTACAGCCGCCACCTCCCCTACCAGCACCGCCCTCCCAGCAGCCCCTCAGCGTTCGCCCCGTGCCTGCTCACCCAGGAGGGTGGGCATCACCTTTGCCCCAGGCACCTCAGTCCCTGCCCCAGTCACCCCTGCTGCCCTCAGTGAGGTGGCCATTGACCTCCTCAGGTCACTCACTGTTGGGCAGTCTACCATTGTGAATGCCATCCAGGGTGTAGAACGAGAGTTGAAACATGGTAATGCATTCCTGGAAGGCATTCATTCTGGTCAGGCTGTCCTTCAGCGAACCCTGCAATCTCTGGCCTCAGCACTGATGGCAGCCATTGTCCCTGTGTCCAGCCTCCCCCCTCCAAGTTCCTCCACCCAGACCCAATCCCCTGTACCCCAGCCCATCCCAAGCACACCTACAGACCAGCATGCACACAAGTCAACATCCAAAAGTAGCTCAAGCAAACATAGGCACCACACTCACCACAAGCACTCACACAAGCATCAGACCCATACAGACACAGCAACATCCACTGTCTCCACTGTGTCCCCCTCCTCCTCTTCTCCCTCCTCCCTCCCAGTCTCGTCTACACACACATCTGCATGCACCACATCTACAGGCACTAGGACTCGCACCAGGACACCCAGCACCACAAGCCACTCACCTGCACTCACCACCTCCACTGCCATATACACGTCCCCTGTGTCCTCTCCCAGTGTGTCTGTGACGCCCCCTCCCAAAGTACACAAACGCCAGCAATCACTCACCCAACATCCATCCACCTCACGACAGCCTCCAGTACCTGCACCCAAAACACCTAAAGTGACACCTCCTACAACCACCTCCTCTTCCTCCACTCCCAGAGCCCCTCCAACTACCCATCCCAGTGTACATCAGAAACTGTCCCTATGTCAAATTGACCTTTTTGCCCCCCTCCCCTCTCCAATTCATCAGTCCCGTCGTAGCACCTCAGCCAAAATGCCTCCAGTACCAGTGGTGCGTGTTCCAGGTTTTTGGAGTGCCCCGTCCTCCAGGGCAGGCAGTAGGACCCAGAGCCAAGGCACTGTCAGCCCACCCCCTGTGAAGACTCCAAAATTGGAGATTGGACGACAAGAATGTGTCAAGACTCCTGGTGGTACAAACAGTGAAATGGGATCCAAGGCGATTGGTGAGTCATCTGTAACTCAAAAGAAGGTGGGAAAGGTCCTGAGGAAGTCTCCCCAACCTGTTGTGAGTGTCACGGCGGAGAAGTGCGCCATCATTTCTGGCGGCCCAGACACAACCGCCAGCACCCTCGTTACTGGTCAGGAGACCACCGCCAGAGTCATAGCCCAGGAGGGCTCAAGTATTGTTACCGGTCAGGAGACCACAGCCAGAGTCATAGCCCAGGAGGGCTCAAGTATCGTCACTGGTCCAGAGACCACCGCCAGAGTCATAGGCCAGGAGGGCTCAAGTATCGTCACTGGTCCAGAGACCACCGCCAGAGTCATAGCCCAGGAGGGCTCAAGTATCATTACTGGTCCGGAGACCACCGCCAGAGTCATAGCCCAGGAGGGCTCAAGTATCGTTACTGGTCAGGAGACCACCGCAACCGCTGGAGACATAGCCCAGGAGGGCTCAAGTATCGTTACTGGTCAGGAGACCACCGCAACCGCTGGAGTCACAGCCCAGGAGGGTCCAGAATCTCACAGCCCCGCTGGGCAATGATGGAACGTCATGCCACACACCAATGTCCACTGTGGAGATCGCCATGCCACACACCAATGTCAGTATCTGAACCGCCATCTTAGGCTACCGCTGAACAGTCCATAGGCAGCCATGGCAAAGCACCGCTGAACAAGGCCAAGACCGCCATGGTGAAGACCGCTGAACAGGGCAAAGACCGCCATGGCAAAGCACCGCTGAACAGTCCATAGGCAGCCATGGCAAAGCACCGCTGAACAAGGCCAAGACCGTCAGGGTGAAGACCGCTAAACAGGGCAAAGACCGCCATGGCAAAGCACCGCTGAACAGTCCATAGGCAGCCATGGCAAAGCACCGCTGAACAAGGCCAAGACCACCATGGTGAAGACCGCTGAACAGTGCAAAGACCGCCATGGCAAAGCACCGGTGAACAGTCCATAGGCAGCCATGGCAAAGCACCGCTGAACCAGGCCAAGACCGCCATGGTGAAGATCGCTGAACAGGGCAAAGACCGTGTGGGTATGAATAGTCCGGCACATCAGGCATCGTTCTCCCATGTGCAGCTGGGACAGTGACAGGACAGGTACTTTCACGGGGAGACTCATCCAGTCTGGGCACCAGTCCCCCTCCAGAACCAGTGGAGACCTGCATCTACCTGAGAGACTGTGGCTTTGCACTCCCCAGGATATGGCAGTGGGCAATCCACCCACTGTAGAGACTTGAGAGACTGTGGCTTTGCACTCCCCAGGATGGCACAGTGGGCAACCCACCCACTGTAGAGACTTGAGATTCTGTGGCTTTGCGCTCCCCAGGATGGCACAGTGGGCAAACCACCCACTGTAGTGACTTGAGAGACTGTGGCTTTGCACTCCCCAGGATACATCAATGGGCATGGAGCCCCGTCGTGGATCTGGCTTCGCATTCATGTGGCTGAGGTGCCCCCCCTTCCCTTCCCCTGAGGTGCCTTTAGTGTTTCTATCTGATGCCCCGGCAGTGTTCTCTCGGATTTTGGTCAGGTATCTATTGTGGGTGTCGCCCATGCATTTTTGGACTGTTGGTGCACGGACATTGTTGTGTACATATCTGCACTACTTCTTGTTTTGTACATTTATTTTTGACAGATTTCGTGATATATATCCGTATATTTTTTAATGAGTAGTATATTGGCAAAATATAAAGTCTGGCCGCTATTCGCTTTGTCATTGCATTCTTCCGGGGGGGTTGGTGGTTGTTTCTGTGATTTTTGTGACTGCATTGGTGTTTATGTTGTAATATGCGAGGGTGGGGGTGTTTGGTGGGTGTCCCCGTAACTTTTGCCTCCCCCCTCCCCCGTGTCGTAGGTGAAGTACTCACCGGTATGTTCTGCGCCTACGTCGCTGTTGGTCGTAGATGGGCAGGAATGCAAGGGCAGGTAAGATTTGTAGTTCCGGGTCCATGGAATGCTCGTTCCTCGTGTGATGTGTTGAGGTGAGCGTTTTCCCATAGCAAAAGCTGTTTCCGCCGTGTTTTTATCCACGGTGAATCCGCCCCAGAAAAGGTGGCGGATTGGTGTGTTGTGATAGTGTGGGCGGTACATTGTCTTCCGCCTGTCTGTTGGCGGTGACCGCCGCGCTGTTTGTCTGTACCGCCCTGGCGGGCGATGTGTTAAAGTGGCTGTCTTTGTTGGCGGTTTCCGCCAGGGTCGTAATTCCATTTTTTTGTCCGCCGGCCTGTTTGCGGTATTACCGCAGCTTTAACACAGTCCGCCAGGGTTGTAATGACCACCTAAGTCATGAATTTTAATCATCAACTCTAATCAATCCAATTCTAATAACACTTGTTAATCAGCAAGTCGAAGAAGATGTGATCTAATCAAAGCTTGAATCAAAGACATTCTAAGGCATCAACACAAGATATTATTAAAACCCAATTCAGTAAAACTATGACATCCATCAAGTTCAGCAAGATAGTCCGTCCAACCATTTGTCCCTGTATTTTGTCAGTCATCATGTGAGTAACCTCAGCTAACACCAATTAGCATCAGCAGGTGGGGCTTCATGCAAAACAATTTAGAACACAATTTTGGAAAACATCCACCTAAATAAAAGTATTAAGTCAGCGCAGTTGGTACCTAGAAAGAAAAGGTATAAAAATGCAATCAGTCATTGTCATGTCTACCTATCCACGATATGGGTCAGCAAGCAGAATCAGTCTTCGCCCTCAGGTCACCAATCGATCAGCAAAACATCAGGTTCTCAGTCAGAGAATATGAGCCCAATTACAGAATCTCGAATCTCTTCTTCTCAATATCTCAGTTCATAACGGGGTAAGATCTGAAGTCCTTTCCCTCTGTCACTGTGTTATATCAAAGTTCCCCAAACCATCCCTCAATTTCCAATTGGTCAATTAATCATATGTATTACTCTACCCAATAATGTCCCTTTACCAAATATATGAATTCTAATATTTCACAGTTCACATTGGTCTGCTTTATGATGTTTTCATCATCCAGCTCGTCAGGTATCAATTTTATTGCATCTTCGTCCCCAGTCAGTGTCTTCATTGTTCACGTCCTAGGTAAGAACCCTTTGCACACTTTACACACATTTAGTTATTTTATGAGAGACCTCATCTCCTGTCCGTTGGTTCCCATTGAAAGCTTCTGCTAAGCATTTTATGAAAACACTGAGTATTTCATAGTTAGTTCACTCTGTCAGCATTTTGTAGTAAACACTAAGTAATACAGCTTTTGCATGAGGCCTGGCAAACTAGGCCAAAATACTTGCTAAGTTAAGGCCTACAATTAATTAAGCAATAACATAATTCATATCCTTTATTATGACATATTACTACATTAATCTAATGCATTGTCATCATTTCCGGTGGATTACTTATATTTTAGTACATTTTGTGAACACTGGGGGCCAATTTCCGAAGTCACATTTTCAAACGTGCACATTATTTTTCTATGTTATTTATTTTTCTACATAAGTCATTATTCAAAATATGTAAACATGCATTAATAGTTTCTAAATAAGACATCTGCTTTAGCAGTAGTCAAGCTTATTTAGAAGACCGATAAAGCATTTAATATCACCAAAACAGTAAATAAGTAAAAGACACAAAAACAATAAAAGTCCATCAGCAATTTTTAAACTAGAGAATATTTGTATCTTTAAAATGACACGAAAACAACACAAATTCTTGTAAGGTACAGGATAAATTATATTTGAAGATTAAGTTAAACAAAATGTAATTTCAGCACCAAAAAGCATAAAGTGCAAATGTGGTTAGATGGTCGTGCTGAACCGTGAAAATGTCAAATTTTTAGGCCAACCACGATGTAGTGAGAGTTTGATAAATTAAGCGGTATGTTCTGGCCAAGAATTCACCTTTGCACAAAGTTGCTTTTTGGAGCTTTTCTTCTCTACATCAAACTCTCGGTCCTAAAATCCATGGTTTGGTTGGATGACGGCAGCCTGCTTCAGCACAATGACACGGTGGGTCTCTGGAGGTCATTGTCCTCGGCACTGATGACAGGGGCCTCTGGAGCTTTCACCGGGGAAAGCCAGTGCAGTTAGGCCCACTCGCAGTTCAACGATGGCAGCTGGACTCTTGATGTTGAACCATTCTTTTTCTAGAGCTTTTCACCTAAACTTTGCAAAAAGCTCCACAATGCACCTGGTCAGCCCAGGAAAACCCAATTGAACTGGCTCGCAGGAATAGTGCTTTCAGTGGATGTTGCAGGTGGCTTCTTCTAGCACTTTTCTACCTGGTGCAGCTCAGGGATTGCACTCCTTATCCCTTAAGGCAGGCAGTGTCCTTTTTTATGTGGAGCCTTGTGAATGCATCAGGTGTAGTCGTTCTGAGTGCAAGCACTCTGGTGCAATCCAAGAGTCCAGCAGGCGGCCCTTCTCCAGGTGTTTCAGGCAGGTATCTAAGGGGTTCCCACTGTTTTCCCAATTTATTCCCCATTCTGGGATGGCAAGAGGGAAGGACACCTCAACCAATGTGGTTCAAGTTGCCACCCTCTGTTATGGCTACCTCCTTGGATGTGTGGCATATTTGTGTCCCAGAATGCACAGTTCTTCAAAAATCAAAATGTAGAAATTCTCTCCTTAGAGTGCAGGTCTGGCTAACCCACTCCACACGTGTGGCTAACTTTTTCCTACACTCCCCTCCCAGCCCCTTTCTCAATCTAATTTGGGAGGTACTATCTGGTTGGGGGGATCAAGGATGTGGGGGCTGGCCTGGGTCCTGTGACATCTATACTTCTACCTTTGAAGTCCAGTTTATCTCCGAAGCCCCTTCCCTGTCCCTTGCTTCTCCAAGAAGCAAATCTCCACCCACCAAACTGCTGTATTTTTTCAGTCCCAGGCCTCTTCATACCTACTCAGAGAGCAGCTTGGCTCAGGCTGTAAAAGGCTGACCAATCAGAAGAGGCTGCTACAGGGCTGCTTCGGGTAACTTCAGGATAGTAACTTCCAAATTATGTTCCTGTAATACTTATAATAAATCCAACCTTGGCAAATTGTTGGATTATTGTAACTATTATTTTGATACTTTGAATCAAGCTACTAATTAATTCCAATCAAAAGTTAGATTTTAAGAAAGTGTGATGAAGCCTTCCCATGCTAACCTAGGGGGGCTAACAGCACTATAATGGAGAAAAATGACTTTGGCTCTTTTTCCCTACAAGGGTATATAAAAAATCTTTCATATTGTCATATACCTTACCCTTGGGGCACGTAGCCCAGGCCTTAGGGATGACTTACATGTAAAAAAAGGTAGTTTGGACTTTTAATTTCAAAGTCAAATTTGGGCATGTTTTTATTTTGAAATATGCCTGCAGTGCAGGTCTGGCTTTATGATGTCATCAGACACCACAGCAGTGCATTAAGTACATTGTTGTTTGTAAGCCTTTATGCCCTACCATACAGTAGAGACTTACATGTAGGTTGTCTTGGCCAATTAGAATTATACTGTAGGAGGCTGGACTGGCTTGTAGTGAGTACCAAGGGGTACTTGCACCTTGCACCAGGCCCAGTTATCCCTTATTAGTGTATAGGGTGTCTAGCAGCTTAGGCTGATAGATAATGGTAGCTTAGCAGAGCAGCTTAGGCTGAACTAGGAGACGTGTGAAGCTACTACAGTACCACTTAGTGTCATATGCACAATATCATAAGAAAACACAATACACAGTTATACTAAAAATAAAGGTACTTTATTTTTATGACAATATGCCAAAGTATCTTAGAGTGTACCCTCAGTGAGAGGATAGGAAATATACACAAGATATATATACACAATAGCAAAAATATGCAGTATAGTCTTAGAAAACAGTGCAAACAATGTATAGTTACAATAGGATGCAATGGGGAAACATAGGGATAGGGGCAACACAAACCATATACTCCAAAAGTGGAATGCGAACCACGAATGGACCCCAAACCTATGTGACCTTGTAGAGGGTCGCTGGGACTATTAGAAAATAGTGAGAGTTAGAAAAATAACCCTCCCCAAGACCCTGAAAAGTGAGTGCAAAGTGCACTAAAGTTCCCCTAAGGACAAAGAAGTCGTGTTAGAGGAATAATGCAGGAAAGACACAAACCAGCAATGCAACAACTGTGGATTTCCAATCTAGGGTACCTGTGGAACAAGGGGACCAAGTCCAAAAGTCACAAGCAAGTCGGAGATGGGCAGATGCCCAGGAAATGCCAGCTGCGGGTGCAAAGAAGCTTCTACTGGACAGAAGAAGCTGAGGTTTCTGCAGGAACGAAAAGGGCTAGAGACTTCCCCTTTGGTGAACGGATCCCTCTCGCCTTGTAGAGTCGTGCAGAAGTGATTTCCTGCCAAAAGGACACCAACAAGCCTTGCTAGTCGCAAATCGTGTGTTTGGCGTTTTTGGACGCTGCTGGGGCCCAGGAGAGACCAGGAGGTTGCAAATTGGACCTGAAGAGAGAGGAGACGTCGTGCAAGACAAAGAGCCCTCACTGAAGAAGGTAGCACCCAGAGAAGTGCCAGAAACAGGCACTATGAGGATGCGTGAAACGGTGCTCGCCGAAGTTGCACAAAGGAGTCCCACGTCGCCGGAGACCAACTTAGAAAGTCGTGCAATGCAGGTTAGAGTGCCGTGGACCCAGGCTTGGCTGTGCACAAAGGATTTCCACCGGAAGTGCACAGGGGCCGGAGTAGCTGCAAAGTTGTGGTTCCCAGCAATGCAGCCCAGCAAGGTGAGGCAAGGACTTACCTCCACCAATCTTGGACTGAAGAGTCACTGGACTGTGGGGGTCACTTGGACAGAGTCGCTGGATTCGAGGGACCTCGCTCGTCGTGCTGAGAGGAGGCCCAAGGGACCGGTAATGCAGCTTTTTGGTGCCTGCGGTTGCAGGGGGAAGATTCCGCGACCCACGGGAGATTTCTTCGGAGCTTCTGGTGCAGAGAGGAGGCAGACTACCCCCACAGCATGCACAAGCAGGAAAACAGTCGAGAAGGCGGCAGGATCAGCGTTACAGAGTTGCAGTAGTCGTCTTTGCTACTATGTTGCAGGTTTGCAGGCTTCCAGCGCGGTCAGCAGTCGATTCCTTATCAGAAGGTGAAGAGAGAGATGCAGAGGAACTCGGATGAGCTCTTGCATTCGTTATCTGAAGTTTCCCCAGAGACAGAGACCCTAAATAGCCAGAAAAGAGGGTTTGGCTACCTAGGAGAGAGGATAGGCTAGCAACACCTGAAGGAGCCTATCACAAGGAGTCTCTGACGTCACCTGGTGGCACTGGCCACTCAGAGCAGTCCAGTGTGCCAGCAGCACCTCTGTTTCCAAGATGGCAGAGGTCTGGAGCACACTGGAGGAGCTCTGGACACCTCCCAGAGGAGGTGCAGGTCAGGGGAGTGGTCACTCCCCTTTCCTTTGTCCAGTTTCGCACCAGAGCAGGGCTAAGGGGTCCACTGAACCGGTGTAGACTGGCTTATGCAGAATTGGGCACCTCTGTGCCCAACAAAGCATTTCCAGAGGCTGGGGGAGGCTACTCCTCCCCTGCCTTCACACCATTTTCCAAAGGGAGAGGGTGTCACACCCTCTCTCAGAGGAAGTTCTTTGTTCTGCTATCCTGGGCCAGGCCTGGCTGGACCCCAGGAGGGCAGCTGCCTGTCTGAGGGGTTGGCAGCAGCAGCAGCTGCAGTGAAACCCCAGGAAGGGCAGTTTGGCAGTACCAGGGTCTGTGCTACAGACCACTGGGATCATGGGATTGTGCCAAGTATGCCAGGATGGCATAGAGGGGGCAATTCCATGATCATAGACATGTTACATGGCCATATTCGGAGTTACCATTGTGAAGCTACATATAGGTAGTGACCTATATGTAGTGCACGCGTGTAATGGTGTCCCCGCACTCACAAAGTTCAGGGAATTGGCTCTGAACAATGTGGGGGCACCTTGGCTAGTGCCAGGATGCCCTCACACTAAGTAACTTTGCACCTAACCTTTGCCAGGTAAAGGTTAGACATATAGGTGACTTATAAGTTACTTAAGTGCAGTGTAAAATGGCTGTGAAATAACGTGGACGTTATTTCCCTCAGGCTGCAGTGGCAGGCCTGTGTAAGAATTGTCAGAGCTCCCTATGGGTGGCAAAAGAAATGCTGCAGCCCATAGGGATCTCCTGGAACCCCAATACCCTGGGTACCTCAGTACCATATACTAGGGAATTATAAGGGTGTTCCAGTAAGCCAATGTAAATTGGTAAAAATGGTCACTAGCCTGTCAGTGACAATTTGGAAAGAAATGAGAGAGCATAACCACTGAGGTTCTGATTAGCAGAGCCTCAGTGAGACAGTTAGTCACTACACAGGTAACACATTCAGGCACACTTATGAGCACTGGGGCCCTGGGTTACCAGGGTCCCAGTGACACATACAACTAAAACAACATATATACAGTAAAAAATGGGGGTAACATGCCAGGCAAGATGGTACTTTCCTACACAACCCCCCCCCAAACGAAGGACAATAAGACTAGCCATGACCTGATGAGTCTTCATTGTCTAAGTGGAAATATCTGGAGAGTCCATCTGCATTGGAGTGGCTACTCCCAGGTCTATGTTCCAATGTATAGTCCATTCCCTGTAGGGATATGGACCACCTCAACAATTTAGGATTTTCACCTTTCATTTGTTTTAGCCAAAGTAGAGGTTTGTGGTCTGTCTGAACAATGAAGTGAGTGCCAAACAGGTATGGCCTCAACTTCTTCAGTGCCCAGACCACAGCAAAGGCCTCCCTCTCTATGGCAGACCAACGCTTTTCTCTAGGGGTCAACCTCCTACTAATAAAAGCAACAGGTTGATCCTGGCCCTCAGAATTAAGTTGTGATAGGACTGCCCCTACTCCTAATTCAGATGCATCAGTTTGGACATAGAATTTTTTAGAGTAACAAGGGCTTTTCAGGACAGGTGCAGAGCACATGGCCTACTTCAGCTCCTCAAAAGCTTTCTGACAGTTTGCTGTCCATAATACCTTTTTAGGCATTTTCTTGGATGTGAGGTCATTAAGAGGGGCTGCAATGGAGCCATAGTTCTTAATGAACCTCCTGTAATACCCAGTGAGGCCTAGGAAGGCTCTCACCTGAGTCTGAGTGGTAGGGGGAACCCAATCAATAATAGTTTGGATTTTCCCCTGAAGTGGTGCAATCTGTTCCCCACCAACAAGGTGTCCCAGATAAACCACCTTACCCTGCCCTATCTGGCACTTTGAAGCCTTGATAGTGAGGCCTGCCTTTTGCAGGGCCTCCAAAACTTTCCATAGGTGGACCAGGTGATCATCCCAGCTGGAGTTAAAGACAGCTATATCGTCCAAATATGCTGCACTGAAAGCTTCCAGACCTTGCAGGACTGTGTTCACCAACCTCTGAAAAGTGGCAGGTGCATTTTTCAAACCAAAAGGCATTACAGTAAACTGGTAATGTCCTCCAATGGTAGAAAATGCAGTCTTAGGTTTAGCATCTTCTGACAATTTGATCTGCCAATACCCTGCAGTCAAGTCAAAAGTGCTTAGATACTTGGCAGATGCCAGTGTATCTATGAGCTCATCTGCCCTGGGTATAGGGTGAGCATCAGTTTTGGTTACCAAGTTGAGACCTCTATAGTCTACACAAAACCGCATTTCTTTCTTTCCATCTTTGGAATGGGGTTTTGGTACCAGTACCACAGGAGAAGCCCATGGACTGTCAGAGTGCTCAACCACTCCTAGTTCTAACATTTTCTGGACCTCTTGCTTTATGCAGTCCCTGACATGGTCAGGCTGCCTATAGATTTTACTTTTGACAGGTAAACTGTCTCCAGTATCTATAGTGTGCTCACACCAAGAAGTGGTACCTGGCACAGTAGAGAAGAGTTCAGAGAATTGATATAGGAGATTTATGCAATTATCTTTCTGCTCAGCAGTAAGACAATCAGCCAAAACTACACCTTCCACAAGAGCATCCTGTTCTGTGGAAGAGATGAGATCAGGTAGAGGATCACTGTCTTCTTCCTGTCCCTCATCAGTTGCCATGAGCAGGGTGAGATCAGCCCTGTCATAGTAGGGTTTCAGGCGGTTGACATGGAGCACCCTAAGGGGACTCCTGGCAGTGCCTAAGTCAACTAAATAGGTGACTTCTCCCTTCTTTTCAACAATTGTGTGGGGACCACTCCATTTATCTTGGAGTGCTCTTGGGGCCACAGGCTCCAAGACCACACTTTCTGCCCTGGTTGGTACTGAACCAAAACAGCCTTCTGATCATGCCATTGCTTCTGGAGCTCTTGGCTGGCCTGAAGGTTTTTACTGGCCTTTTTCATGTACTCAGCCATCCTTGATCTGAGGCCAAGTACATAATCCACAATATCCTGCTTAGGAGCTTTTAAAGGTTGTTCCCAACCCTCCTTTACAAGTGTGAGTGGACCTCTAACAGGGTGTCCAAAAAGAAGTTCAAAGGGGCTGAAGCCCACTCCTTTCTGGGGTACCTCCCTGTAGGCAAAAAGGAGGCATGGTAGAAGGATATCCCATCTCCTGCGGAGTTTTTCAGGGAGACCCATAATCATGCCTTTGAGAGTTTTATTAAATCTCTCCACCAGTCCATTTGTTTGTCGATGATAGGGTGTTGTGAACTTGTACGTTACACCACACTCCTTCCACATGGCCTTTAAGTATGCAGACATGAAATTGCTTCCCCTGTCTGATACCACTTCCTTTGGGAAGCCCACCCTGTAAAATATTCCCAGGAGGGCCTTTGCCACTGCAGGTGCTGTACTGGTCCTTAAAGGAATAGCTTCAGGATATCTTGTGGCATGGTCCACTACCACTAAGATAAACCTATTGCCTGAAGCAGTAGGAGGGTCAAGGGGGCCAACTATGTCAACCCCTACCCTTTCAAAGGGAACCCCAACCACAGGCAGTGGGATAAGGGGTGCCTTTGGGGTGCCACCTGTCTTGCCACTGGCTTGACAGGTTTCACAGGACTTACAAAATTCCTTTGTGTCCTCAGACATCCTAGGCCAATGAAACAGGGGAACAAGCCTGTCCCAAGTTTTCATTTGTCCTAGATGCCCAGCTAAGGGAATGTCATGTGCCAGTGTTAGGAGGAACTTTCTGTACTCCTGAGGAATCACTAATCTCCTGGCAGCTCCAGGTTTAGGATCCCTATGCTCAGTGTACAAGAGGTTGTCCTCCCAGTAAACTCTGTGAGAGTCACTGACATCCCCATTAGCCTGTTTGACAGCTTGCTGTCTGAGACCCTCTAATGTGGGACAGGTTTGCTGTGCCACACTCAGCTCCTCTCTGGCAGGCCCCCCTTCACCCAAAAGCTCAGCAGTGTCTGCTTCCAGCTCCTCTGGTGTAGGTTCTGCACAGGGAGGGAATTCTTCTTCCTCAGAAGTTGAATCCACTGTAGAGGGAGGGATAGTAGGAAGTGGTTTGCTTCTACTAGCCCTAGCTTTAGGGAGCACTTGGTCCATTGTTCCAGGATCCAAGCTTCCCTGTCCTTTTTGCTTTTTGGCCTGAGCCCTTGTCAAAGCAAAAATATGCCCTGGGATGCCCAGCATTGCTGCATGGGCCTCCAACTCCACATCTGACCAAGCTGATGTCTCCAAATCATTTCCTAGTAGACAGTCTACAGGTAAATCTGTGGCTACCACAACTTTCTTTGGACCAGTAACCCCCCCCCAGTTGAGATTAACAACAGCCATGGGGTGGCTAAGTGTGTTGTTGTGAGCATCGGTTACTTGGTACTGGTGACCAAGTAGGTGTTGTTCAGGGTGGACCAGTTTCTCTATGACCATAGTCACACTGGCACCAGTGTCCCTGTAGGCCTGAACCTCAACACCATTTATTAGGGGTAGCTGCTTGTACTTATCCATATTAAGGGGACAAGCAACTAAGGTGGCTAAATCAATAGCCCCCTCAGAGACTAACACAGCCTCTGTGGCCTCCCTAACAAGGCCTACCCCAACTAAATTACCAAAAGTGAGCCCAGCTACTCCCTTGGATTGGCTATTAGTAGGTTTGCTCCCACCACCACTGCTATTAGTAGGGACACTAGGGGTAGCAGTAGGGGTTGTAGTGGTAGGAGCATTGGTGCCTTTCTTTGGACAACTGGGATCTGTTGTCCAATGGCCTTTTATTTTACATAAATAGCACCATGGTTTCTTTTCCTTGTTCTGATTAAAAGAGTGTAAGGAAATGCCTCCTTGGCATGGTTGCCCCCTGACTTTTTGCCTTTGCTGATGCTATGTTTACAATTGAAAGTGTGCTGAGGCCTGCTAACCAGGCCCCAGCACCAGTGTTCTTTCCCTAACCTGTACTTTTGTATCCACAATTGGCAGACCCTGGCATCCAGATAAGTCCCTTGTAACTGGTACTTCTAGTACCAAGGGCCCTGATGCCAAGGAAGGTCTCTAAGGGCTGCAGCATGTCTTATGCCACCCTGGAGACCTCTCACTCAGCACAGACACACTGCTTGCCAGCTTGTGTGTGCTAGTGAGGACAAAACGAGTAAGTCGACATGGCACTCCCCTCAGGGTGCCATGCCAGCCTCTCACTGCCTATGCAGTATAGGTAAGACACCCCTCTAGCAGGCCTTACAGCCCTAAGGCAGGGTGCACTATACCATAGGTGAGGGTACCAGTGCATGAGCATGGTACCCCTACAGTGTCTAAACAAAACCTTAGACATTGTAAGTGCAGGGTAGCCATAAGAGTATATGGTCTGGGAGTCTGTCAAACACGAACTCCACAGCACCATAATGGCTACACTGAAAACTGGGAAGTTTGGTATCAAACTTCTCAGCACAATAAATGCACACTGATGCCAGTGTACATTTTATTGTAAAATACACCACAGAGGGCACCTTAGAGGTGCCCCCTGAAACTTAACCGACTATCTGTGTAGGCTGACTAGTTTTAGCAGCCTGCCACAAACCGAGACATGTTGCTGGCCCCATGGGGAGAGTGCCTTTGTCACTCTGAGGCCAGTAACAAAGCCTGCACTGGGTGGAGATGCTAACACCTCTCCCAGGCAGGAATTGTCACACCTGGCGGTGAGCCTCAAAGGCTCACCTCCTTTGTGCCAACCCAGCAGGACACTCCAGCTAGTGGAGTTGCCCGCCCCCTCCGGCCAGGCCCCACTTTTGGCGGCAAGGCCGGAGAAAATAATGAGAATAACAAGGAGGAGTCACTGGCCAGTCAGGACAGCCCCTAAGGTGTCCTGAGCTGAGGTGACTCTAACTTTTAGAAATCCTCCATCTTGCAGATGGAGGATTCCCCCAATAGGGTTAGGATTGTGACCCCCTCCCCTTGGGAGGAGGCACAAAGAGGGTGTACCCATCCTCAGGGCTAGTAGCCATTGGCTACTAACCCCCCAGACCTAAACACGCCCTTAAATTTAGTATTTAAGGGCTACCCTGAACCCTAGAAAATTAGATTCCTGCAACTACAAGAAGAAGGACTGCCCAGCTGAAAACCCCTGCAGCGGAAGACCAGAAGACGACAACTGCCTTGGCTCCAGAAACTCACCGGCCTGTCTCCTGCCTTCCAAAGATCCTGCTCCAGCGACGCCTTCCAAAGGGACCAGCGACCTCGACATCCTCTGAGGACTGCCCCTGCTTCGAAAAGACAAGAAACTCCTGAGGACAGCGGACCTGCTCCAAGAAAAGCTGCAACTTTGTTTCCAGCAGCTTTAAAGAACCCTGCAAGCTCCCCGCAAGAAGCGTGAGACTTGCAACACTGCACCCGGCGACCCCGACTCGGCTGGTGGAGATCCGACGCCTCAGGAGGGACCCCAGGACTACTCTGATACTGTGAGTACCAAAACCTGTCCCCCCTGAGCCCCCACAGCGCCGCCTGCAGAGGGAATCCCGAGGCTTCCCCTGACCGCGACTCTCTGAAACCTAAGTCCCGACACCTGGGAGAGACCCTGCACCCGCAGCCCCCAGGACCTGAAGGACCGGACTTTCACTGGAGAAGTGACCCCCAGGAGTCCCTCTCCCTTGCCCAAGTGGAGGTTTCCCCGAGGAATCCCCCCCTTGCCTGCCTGCAGCGCGGAAGAGATCCCGAGATCTCTCATAGACTAACATTGCGAACCCGACGCTTGTTTCTACACTGCACCCGGCCGCCCCCGCGCCGCTGAGGGTGAAATTTCTGTGTGGACTTGTGTCCCCCCCGGTGCCCTACAAAACCCCCCTGGTCTGCCCTCCGAAGACGCGGGTACTTACCTGCAAGCAGACCGGAACCGGGGCACCCCCTTCTCTCCATTCTAGCCTATGTGTTTTGGGCACCACTTTGAACTCTGCACCTGACCGGCCCTGAGCTGCTGGTGTGGTGACTTTGGGGTTGCTCTGAACCCCCAACGGTGGGCTACCTTGGACCAAGAACTGAACCCTGTAAGTGTCTTACTTACCTGGTAAAACTAACAAATACTTACCTCCCCTAGGAACTGTGAAAATTGCACTGTGTCCACTTTTAAAACAGCTATTTGTCAATAACTTGTAAAGTATACATGCAATTTTTATGATTTGAAGTTCCTAAAGTACTTACCTGCAATACCTTTCGAACAAGGTATTACATGTAGAATTTGAACCTGTGGTTCTTAAAATAAACTAAGAAAAGATATTTTTCTATAACAAAACCTATTGGCTGGATTTGTCTCTGAGTGTGTGTACCTCATTTATTGTCTTGTGTATGTACAACAAATGCTTAACACTACTCCTTGGATAAGCCTACTGCTCGACCACACTACCACAAAATAGAGCATTAGTATTATCTATTTTTACCACTATTTTACCTCTAAGGGGAACCCTTGGACTCTGTGCATGCTATTCCTTACTTTGAAATAGCACATACAGAGCCAACTTCCTACATTGGTGGATCAGCGGTGGGGTACAAGACTTTGCATTTGCTGGACTACTCAGCCAATACCTGATCACACGACAAATTCCAAAATTGTCATTAGAAATTGATTTTTGCAATTTGAAAAGTTTTCTAAATTCTTAAAAGACCTGCTAGGGCCTTGTGTTAGATCCTGTTTAGCATTTCTTTTAGAGTTTAAAAGTTTGTAAAAGTTTGAATTAGATTCTAGAACCAGTTGTAGATTCTTAAAAAGTATTCCAACTTTTAGAAGCAAAATGTCTAGCACAGATGTGAATGTGGTGGAACTCGACACCACACCTTACCTCCATCTACAGATGAGAGAGCTAAGGTCACTCTGTAAACTAAAGAAAATAGCAATGGGCCCCAAACCTACCAAAGTACAGCTCCAGGAGCTTTTGGCAGAGTTTGAAAAGGCCAACCCCTCTGAGGATGGCAACTCAGAGGATGAAGATAGTGACTTGGAGGGAAATTCCCCCCCTCCAGTCCTACTTAGGGAGAGCAGGGCTTCTCAAGCCCTGACTCCACAAATAATAGTCAGAGATGCTGGTTCCCTCACAGGAGGGACCAACAACTCTGAAATCACTGAGGATAACTCCAGTGAAGAGGACATCCAGTTAGCCAGGATGGCCAAAAGATTGGCTTTGGAAAGACAGATCCTAGCCATAGAGAGGGAAAGACAAGAGATGGGCCTAGGACCCATCAATGGTGGCAGCAACATAAATAGGGTCAGAGATTCTCCTGACATGTTGAAAATCCCCAAAGGGATTGTAACTAAATATGAAGATGGTGATGACATCACCAAATGGTTCACAGCTTTTGAGAGGGCTTGTGTAACCAGAAAAGTGAACAGATCTCACTGGGGTGCTCTCCTTTGGGAAATGTTCACAGGAAAGTGTAGGGATAGACTCCTCACACTCTCTGGACAAGATGCAGAATCTTATGACCTCATGAAGGGTACCCTGATTGAGGGCTTTGGATTCTCCACTGAGGAGTACAGGATTAGGTTCAGGGGGGCTCAAAAATCCTCGAGCCAGACCTGGGTTGACTTTGTTGACTACTCAGTGAAAACACTAGATGGTTGGATTCAAGGCAGTGGTGTAAGTAATTATGATGGGCTGTACAATTTATTTGTGAAAGAACACCTGTTAAGTAATTGTTTCAATGATAAACTGCATCAGCATCTGGTAGACCTAGGACCAATTTCTCCCCAAGAATTGGGAAAGAAGGCGGACCATTGGGTCAAGACAAGGGTGTCCAAGACTTCAACAGGGGGTGACCAAAAGAAAGGGGTCACAAAGACTCCCCAGCAGAAGGGTGATGAGACAACCAAAACTAAAAATAGTAAAGAGTCTTCTACAGGCCCCCAAAAACCTGCACAGGAGGGTGGGCCCAGAGCCTCTTCACAAAACAATGGGTACAAGGGTAAAAACTTTGATCCCAAAAAGGCCTGGTGTCATAGCTGTAAACAGCATGGACACCAAACTGGAGACAAGGCCTGTCCCAAGAAAGGTTCCACTCCAAACTCCCATCCAGGTAACACTGGTATGGCTAGTCTCCAAGTGGGATCAACAGTGTGCCCAGAGCAAATCAGGGTCCACACTGAAGCTACTCTAGTTTCTGAGGGTGGGGTGGATTTAGCCACACTAGCTGTCTGGCCGCCTAACATGCAAAAATACAGACAGCAACTCTTAATTAATGGGACTAGAATAGAGGGCCTGAGGGATACAGGTGCCAGTGTCACCATGGTGACAGAGAAACTGGTTTCCCCTGGCCAATACCTGACTGGAAAAACTTACACAGTCACCAACGCTGACAATCAGAGAAAAGTACATCCCATGGCAATGGTTACTTTAGAATGGGGAGGGGTCAATGGCCTGAAACAGGTGGTGGTCTCCTCAAATATCCCAGTGGACTGTCTGCTTGGAAATGACCTGGAGTCCTCAGCATGGGCTGAGGTAGAGCTAAAAACCCATGCAGCAATGCTGGGTATCCCTGAACTGGTGTGTGTGAAAACAAGAGCACAATGCAAGGCACAGGGTGAAAAAGTAGGGCTGGAGTCTGGAAAAATGGCCCAGCCTACCAAGAGAACAGGAAAGTCAGTTGGGAAACCAACTGCAACACAGCAAAAGAAAGGGAACCTCTCTTCTCAGGAAGAAGTTCTGCCCTCTGAGGGAACTGAGCCTTTGGAGCTTGAACCTTATCAGGTTGAGCTCTTAGGCCCAGGGGGACCCTCAAGGGAAGAGCTGTGTAAGGGACAAGAAACCTGTCCCTCTCTTGAAGGCCTTAGGCAGCAAGCTGCTGAAGAGTCCAAAGGCAAGAAAAATGGAACACATAGGGTCTATTGGGAAGATGGGCTCCTGTACACTGAGGCCAGAGACCCCAAACCTGGTGCCACTAGGAGAGTGGTAGTGCCTCAGCTGTTCAGAGAGTTCATCCTAACATTGGCCCATGACATTCCCCTTGCTGGACATTTGGGACAAACCAAGACGTGGGAGAGGTTAGTCAACCACTTCTACTGGCCCAATATGTCCAACATGGTTAAGGAGTTTTGCCTCTCCTGCCCCACCTGTCAAGCCAGTGGTAAGACAGGTGGGCATCCAAAGGCCCCCCTCATTCCACTTCCAGTGGTGGGGGTGCCCTTTGAAAGAGTGGGTGTGGACATAGTTGGTCCACTGGAACCTCCCACAGCCTCAGGAAATATGTATATCCTGGTAGTAGTGGATCATGCTACCAGGTATCCTGAAGCTATTCCCCTTAGGTCGACTACTGCCCCTGCAGTAGCCAAGGCCCTCATTGGTATCTTTACCAGAGTGGGTTTCCCTAAGGAGGTGGTGTCTGACAGAGGTACCAACTTCATGTCAGCATACCTAAAGCACATGTGGAATGAGTGTGGAGTGACTTATAAATTCACTACACCTTACCATCCACAAACTAATGGCTTAGTTGAGAGATTCAACAAGACATTAAAAGGCATGATCATGGGGCTCCCAGAAAAACTCAAAAGGAGATGGGATGTCCTCTTGCCATGTCTGCTTTTCGCTTACAGAGAGGTGCCACAGAAGGGAGTAGGATTCTCACCCTTTGAACTTCTGTTTGGTCATCCTGTAAGGGGACCACTTGCCCTTGTTAAAGAAGGCTGGGAGAGACCTCTCCATGAGCCTAAACAGGACATAGTGGACTATGTACTTGGCCTTCGCTCTAGAATGGCAGAGTACATGGAAAAGGCAACCAAAAACCTTGAGGCCAGCCAACAACTCCAGAAGTTTTGGTATGACCAAAAGGCTGCACTGGTTGAGTTCCAACCAGGGCAGAAAGTCTGGGTTCTGGAGCCTGTGGCTCCCAGGGCACTCCAGGACAAATGGAGTGGCCCTTACCCAGTACTAGAAAGGAAGAGTCAGGTCACCTACCTGGTGGACCTGGGCACAAGCAGGAGCCCCAAGAGGGTGATCCATGTGAACCGCCTTAAGCTCTTCCATGACAGGGCTGATGTGAATCTGTTGATGGTAACAGATGAGGATCAGGAGGCAGAGAGTGAACCTCTCCCTGATCTTCTATCATCAGACCCAAAAGATGGCACAGTAGATGGAGTGACCTACTCAGACACCCTCTCTGGCCAACAGCAAGCTGATTGTAGGAGAGTCCTACAACAGTTTCCTGAGCTTTTCTCCCTAACCCCTGGTCAGACACACCTGTGTACCCATGATGTGGACACAGGAGACAGCATGCCTGTCAAGAACAAAATCTTCAGACAGTCTGACCATGTTAAGGAAAGCATCAAGGTGGAAGTCCACAAGATGCTGGAATTGGGAGTGATTGAGCGCTCTGACAGCCCCTGGGCTAGCCCAGTGGTCTTAGTCCCCAAACCTCACACCAAAGATGGAAAGAAAGAGATGAGGTTTTGTGTGGACTACAGAGGGCTCAACTCTGTCACCAAGACAGATGCCCATCCAATTCCAAGAGCTGATGAGCTCATTGATAAATTAGGTGCTGCCAAATTTCTAAGTACCTTTGACTTGACAGCAGGGTACTGGCAAATAAAAATGGCACCTGGAGCAAAAGAAAAGACAGCATTCTCCACACCTGATGGGCATTATCAGTTTACTGTTATGCCCTTTGGTTTAAAGAATGCCCCTGCCACCTTCCAAAGGTTGGTGAATCAAGTCCTTGCTGGCTTGGAGTCCTTTAGCACAGCTTATCTTGATGATATTGCTGTCTTTAGCTCCACCTGGCAGGATCACCTGGTCCACCTGAGGAAGGTTTTGAAGGCTCTGCAATCTGCAGGCCTCTCTATCAAGGCATCCAAATGCCAGATAGGGCAGGGAACTGTGGTTTACTTGGGCCACCTTGTAGGTGGAGGCCAAGTTCAGCCACTCCAACCCAAGATCCAGACCATTCTGGACTGGGTAGCTCCAAAAACCCAGACTCAAGTCAGGGCATTCCTTGGCTTGACTGGGTACTACAGGAGGTTTGTGAAGGGATATGGATCCATTGTGACAGCCCTCACTGAGCTCACCTCCAAGAAAATGCCCAAGAAAGTGAACTGGACTGTGGACTGCCAACAGGCCTTTGACACCCTGAAACAAGCAATGTGCTCAGCACCAGTTCTCAAAGCTCCAGATTATTCTAAGCAGTTCATTGTGCAGACTGATGCCTCTGAACATGGGATAGGGGCAGTTTTGTCCCAAACAAATGATGATGGCCTTGACCAGCCTGTTGCTTTCATTAGCAGGAGGTTACTCCCCAGGGAGCAGCGTTGGAGTGCCATTGAGAGGGAGGCCTTTGCTGTGGTTTGGTCCCTGAAGAAGCTGAGACCATACCTCTTTGGGACTCACTTCCTAGTTCAAACTGACCACAGACCTCTCAAATGGCTGATGCAAATGAAAGGTGAAAATCCTAAACTGTTGAGGTGGTCCATCTCCCTACAGGGAATGGACTTTATAGTGGAACACAGACCTGGGACTGCCCATGCCAATGCAGATGGCCTTTCCAGGTTCTTCCACTTAGAAAATGAAGACTCTCTTGGGAAAGGTTAGTCTCATCCTCTTTCGTTTGGGGGGGGGTTGTGTAAGGAAATGCCTCCTTGGCATGGTTGCCCCCTGACTTTTTGCCTTTGCTGATGCTATGTTTACAATTGAAAGTGTGCTGAGGCCTGCTAACCAGGCCCCAGCACCAGTGTTCTTTCCCTAACCTGTACTTTTGTATCCACAATTGGCAGACCCTGGCATCCAGATAAGTCCCTTGTAACTGGTACTTCTAGTACCAAGGGCCCTGATGCCAAGGAAGGTCTCTAAGGGCTGCAGCATGTCTTATGCCACCCTGGAGACCTCTCACTCAGCACAGACACACTGCTTGCCAGCTTGTGTGTGCTAGTGAGGACAAAACGAGTAAGTCGACATGGCACTCCCCTCAGGGTGCCATGCCAGCCTCTCACTGCCTATGCAGTATAGGTAAGACACCCCTCTAGCAGGCCTTACAGCCCTAAGGCAGGGTGCACTATACCATAGGTGAGGGTACCAGTGCATGAGCATGGTACCCCTACAGTGTCTAAACAAAACCTTAGACATTGTAAGTGCAGGGTAGCCATAAGAGTATATGGTCTGGGAGTCTGTCAAACACGAACTCCACAGCACCATAATGGCTACACTGAAAACTGGGAAGTTTGGTATCAAACTTCTCAGCACAATAAATGCACACTGATGCCAGTGTACATTTTATTGTAAAATACACCACAGAGGGCACCTTAGAGGTGCCCCCTGAAACTTAACCGACTATCTGTGTAGGCTGACTAGTTTTAGCAGCCTGCCACAAACCGAGACATGTTGCTGGCCCCATGGGGAGAGTGCCTTTGTCACTCTGAGGCCAGTAACAAAGCCTGCACTGGGTGGAGATGCTAACACCTCTCCCAGGCAGGAATTGTCACACCTGGCGGTGAGCCTCAAAGGCTCACCTCCTTTGTGCCAACCCAGCAGGACACTCCAGCTAGTGGAGTTGCCCGCCCCCTCCGGCCAGGCCCCACTTTTGGCGGCAAGGCCGGAGAAAATAATGAGAATAACAAGGAGGAGTCACTGGCCAGTCAGGACAGCCCCTAAGGTGTCCTGAGCTGAGGTGACTCTAACTTTTAGAAATCCTCCATCTTGCAGATGGAGGATTCCCCCAATAGGGTTAGGATTGTGACCCCCTCCCCTTGGGAGGAGGCACAAAGAGGGTGTACCCATCCTCAGGGCTAGTAGCCATTGGCTACTAACCCCCCAGACCTAAACACGCCCTTAAATTTAGTATTTAAGGGCTACCCTGAACCCTAGAAAATTAGATTCCTGCAACTACAAGAAGAAGGACTGCCCAGCTGAAAACCCCTGCAGCGGAAGACCAGAAGACGACAACTGCCTTGGCTCCAGAAACTCACCGGCCTGTCTCCTGCCTTCCAAAGATCCTGCTCCAGCGACGCCTTCCAAAGGGACCAGCGACCTCGACATCCTCTGAGGACTGCCCCTGCTTCGAAAAGACAAGAAACTCCTGAGGACAGCGGACCTGCTCCAAGAAAAGCTGCAACTTTGTTTCCAGCAGCTTTAAAGAACCCTGCAAGCTCCCCGCAAGAAGCGTGAGACTTGCAACACTGCACCCGGCGACCCCGACTCGGCTGGTGGAGATCCGACGCCTCAGGAGGGACCCCAGGACTACTCTGATACTGTGAGTACCAAAACCTGTCCCCCCTGAGCCCCCACAGCGCCGCCTGCAGAGGGAATCCCGAGGCTTCCCCTGACCGCGACTCTCTGAAACCTAAGTCCCGACACCTGGGAGAGACCCTGCACCCGCAGCCCCCAGGACCTGAAGGACCGGACTTTCACTGGAGAAGTGACCCCCAGGAGTCCCTCTCCCTTGCCCAAGTGGAGGTTTCCCCGAGGAATCCCCCCCTTGCCTGCCTGCAGCGCGGAAGAGATCCCGAGATCTCTCATAGACTAACATTGCGAACCCGACGCTTGTTTCTACACTGCACCCGGCCGCCCCCGCGCCGCTGAGGGTGAAATTTCTGTGTGGACTTGTGTCCCCCCCGGTGCCCTACAAAACCCCCCTGGTCTGCCCTCCGAAGACGCGGGTACTTACCTGCAAGCAGACCGGAACCGGGGCACCCCCTTCTCTCCATTCTAGCCTATGTGTTTTGGGCACCACTTTGAACTCTGCACCTGACCGGCCCTGAGCTGCTGGTGTGGTGACTTTGGGGTTGCTCTGAACCCCCAACGGTGGGCTACCTTGGACCAAGAACTGAACCCTGTAAGTGTCTTACTTACCTGGTAAAACTAACAAATACTTACCTCCCCTAGGAACTGTGAAAATTGCACTAAGTGTCCACTTTTAAAACAGCTATTTGTCAATAACTTGTAAAGTATACATGCAATTTTTATGATTTGAAGTTCCTAAAGTACTTACCTGCAATACCTTTCGAACAAGGTATTACATGTAGAATTTGAACCTGTGGTTCTTAAAATAAACTAAGAAAAGATATTTTTCTATAACAAAACCTATTGGCTGGATTTGTCTCTGAGTGTGTGTACCTCATTTATTGTCTTGTGTATGTACAACAAATGCTTAACACTACTCCTTGGATAAGCCTACTGCTCGACCACACTACCACAAAATAGAGCATTAGTATTATCTATTTTTACCACTATTTTACCTCTAAGGGGAACCCTTGGACTCTGTGCATGCTATTCCTTACTTTGAAATAGCACATACAGAGCCAACTTCCTACAAAGAGGATTTGGACCGACCACCCCCACCAGAGTGTTTTTGTGGGCCTGATGAAGACTCATTTTTAGATTTGTCCCCACCCTTGTCTGAAGACTTACCATCCTTCTTTTTGTTGCCATCTTTGTCACCCCCTGTATGAACTTTTCTGTTCACTCTTGTTCTGACCCATTTGTTTGCCTTCTTTCCCAATTCTTGGGGAGAGGTCAGATCAGAGTCCACCAAGTACTGGTGCAACAGATCAGACACACAATTATTAAGAATATGCTCTCTCAGGATTAAGTTATACAGGCTGTCATAATCAGTAACTTTACTGCCATGTAACCACCCCTCCAAGGCCTTCACTGAATGGTCAATGAAATCAACCCAGTCTTGTGAAGACTCCTTTTTGGTCTCTCTGAACTTTATCCTGTACTGTTCAGTGGTTAAGCCATAACCATCCAGGAGTGCATTCTTAAGAACTTGGAAATTATTAGCATCATTTTCTTTTACAGTAAGGAGCCTATCCCTACCTTCTCCACTAAATGATAGCCATAGGATAGCAGCCCACTGCCTTTGAGGGACATCCTGTACAACACAGGCCCTCTCAAGTGCAGCAAACCACTTGTTAATGTCATCCCCCTCCTTATAAGGGGGAACTATCTTGTGCAGATTCCTGGAATCATGCTCTTTTGCAGGATGACTATGGGGAATACTGCTGCTGCCACCATGGGTTTCTAAACCCAACTTCTGTCTTTCCTTCTCTAATTCAAAAGACTGTCTATCCAAATCCAGCTGTTGCTTTTTAAGCTTCAGTCTGGTTTGTTCCACCCTCAACTTATTGAGTTCCCTCTCTAACATTCTGTCATCAGGGTTGGTGGGAGGGACATTCCTAGATACAGAGGTATGATGGGAATGAACAGAAGGAGACCTGTCCCTTACAGAAGCCACCCTAACAGCTTGGCTAACAGAAACATTACTACCAGTATGGTGAGAATAAATGCTTTTGCTATGATGTGAGACAACACTATTTGTATGGTGTGGCTCATCATCATTACCAACTATGCTAGACTGTCTAGTAATGGGCAGGCTAGGAAGTTTCTTTCCTGAATCTTTTCCTGGGGGAGTCCCTGAATCAGATTGGGAACTATTAGGTACTTTTTCAACAGATGAGGCACCTATGGCCTTATCCTGTTCTCTAAGCATGTTAAGTAACAGTTCCAAGGAAGGATTCTTCCCTACACTCAAACCTCTCTCTATACAGAGACTCCTTGCTCTTTTCCAGCTAAGGTTGTCATATGCAAGTTTGGACAGATCAACATTTTGGCCTGTGCCAGACATTTTTAGAGAGAGTTAAAGTGATAGTAAAAGATAAAAAGTTTGTCAGAGCTTTTAGAAAGACAGAGAAAAAAAAACTTTTTAAACTTTTTAGAACTTTTTAGAAAGTTAGAAGTACTTTTCAGCACTTAGAAAAGAGTGAAAAGAGGAAATGCAAAACTTTTTGGCTATGTGTATATACACTGACCTTGTTTTGTATATTTTTCTCTTATGAAAAGTACAATGACAAGAGTGGTAAGTAGTCTCAAAGCACTTATCCCACCGCTGCCACCAATGTAGGAGGCTGGACTGGCTTGTAGTGAGTACCAAGGGGTACTTGCACCTTGCACCAGGCCCAGTTATCCCTTATTAGTGTATAGGATGTCTAGCAGCTTAGGCTGATAGATAATGGTAGCTTAGCAGAGCAGCTTAGGCTGAACTAGGAGACGTGTGAAGCTACTACAGTACCACTTAGTGTCATATGCACAATATCATAAGAAAACACAATACACAGTTATACTAAAAATAAAGGTACTTTATTTTTATGACAATATGCCAAAGTATCTTAGAGTGTACCCTCAGTGAGAGGATAGGAAATATACACAAGATATATATACACAATCGCAAAAATATGCAGTATAGTCTTAGAAAACAGTGCAAACAATGTATAGTTACAATAGGATGCTATGGGGAAACATAGGGATAGGGGCAACACAAACCATATACTCCAAAAGTGGAATGCGAACCACGAATGGACCCCAAACCTATGTGACCTTGTAGAGGGTCGCTGGGACTATTAGAAAATAGTGAGAGTTAGAAAAATAACCCTCCCCAAGACCCTGAAAAGTGAGTGCAAAGTGCACTAAAGTTCCCCTAAGGACAAAGAAGTTGTGTTAGAGGAATAATGCAGGAAAGACACAAACCAGCAATGCAACAACTGTGGATTTCCAATCTAGGGTACCTGTGGAACAAGGGGACCAAGTCCAAAAGTCACAAGCAAGTCGGAGATGGGCAGATGCCCAGGAAATGCCAGCTGCGGGTGCAAAGAAGCTTCTACTGGACAGAAGAAGCTGAGGTTTCTGCATGAACGAAAAGGGCTAGAGACTTCCCCTTTGGTGGACAGATCCCTCTTGCCTTGGAGAGTCGTGGAGAAGTGTTTTCCCGCCAAAAGGACGCCAACAAGCCTTGCTAGTTGCAAATCGTGAGTTTAGAGTTTTTGGACGCTGCTGGGGCCCAGGAGGGACCAGGAGGTCGCAAATTGGACCTGAAAAGAGAGGGGGCGTCGTGCAAGACAAAGAGCCCTAACTGAAGCAGGTAGCACCCAGAGAAGTGCCAGAAACAGGCACTACGAGGATGCGTGAAATGGTGCTCGCCGAAGTTGCACAAAGGAGTCCCACGTCGCTGGAGACCAACTTAGAAAGTCGTGCAATGCAGGTTAGAGTGCCGTGGACCCAGGCTTGGCTGTGCACAAAGGATTTCCACCGGAAGTGCACAGGGGCCGGAGTAGCTGCAAAGTCGCGGTTCCCAGCAAAGCAGCCCAGCGAGGTGAGGCAAGGACTTACCTCCACCAAACTTGGACTGAAGAGTCACTGGACTGAGGGGGTCACTTGGACAGAGTTGCTGGATTCGAGGGACCTCGCTCGTCGTGCTGAGAGGAGACCCAAGGGACTGGTAATGCAGCTTTTTGGTGCCTGCGGTTGCAGGGGGAAGATTCCGTCGACCTACGGGAGATTTCTTCGGAGCTTCTGGTGCAGAGAGGAGGCAGACTACCCCCACAGCATGCACAAGCAGGAAAACAGTCGAGAAGGCGGCAGGATCAGCGTTACAGAGTTGCAGTAGTCGTCTTTGCTACTATGTTGCAGGTTTGCAGGCTTCCAGCGCGGTCAGCAGTCGATTCCTTATCAGAAGGTGAAGAGAGAGATGCAGAGGAACTCGGATGAGCTCTTGCATTCGTTATCTGAAGTTTCCCCAGAGACAGAGACCCTAAATAGCCAGAAAAGAGGGTTTGGCTACCTAGGAGAGAGGATAGGCTAGCAACACCTGAAGGAGCCTATCACAAGGAGTCTCTGACGTCACCTGGTGGCACTGGCCACTCAGAGCAGTCCAGTGTGCCAGCAGCACCTCTGTTTCCAAGATGGCAGAGGTCTGGAGCACACTGGAGGAGCTCTGGACACCTCCCAGGGGAGGTGCAGGTCAGGGGAGTGGTCACTCCCCTTTCCTTTGTCCAGTTTCGCACCAGAGCAGGGCTAAGGGGTCCCCTGAACCGGTGTAGACTGGCTTATGCAGAATTGGGCACCTCTGTGCCCAACAAAGCATTTCCAGAGGCTGGGGGAGGCTACACCTCCCCTGCCTTCACACCATTTTCCAAAGGGAGAGGGTGTCACACCCTCTCTCAGAGGAAGTTCTTTGTTCTGCCATCCTGGGCCAGGCCTGGCTGGACCCCAGGAGGGCAGCTGCTTGTCTGAGGGGTTGGCAGCAGCTGCAGTGAAACCCCAGGAAGGGCAGTTTGGCAGTACCAGGGTCTGTGCTACAGACCACTGGGATCATGGGATTGTGCCAACTATGCCAGGATGGCATAGAGGGGGCAATTCCATGATCATAGACATGTTACATGGCCATATTCGGAGTTACCATTGTGAAGCTACATATAGGTAGTGACCTATATGTAGTGCACGCGTGTAATGGTGTCCCCGCACTCACAAAGTTCAGGGAATTGGCTCTGAACAATATGGGGGCACCTTGGCTAGTGCCAGGGTGCCCTCACACTAAGTAACTTTGCACCTAACCTTTACCAGGTAAAGGTTAGACATATAGGTGACTTATAAGTTACTTAAGTGCAGTGTAAAATGGCTGTGAAATAACGTGGACGTTATTTCACTCAGGCTGCAGTGGCAGGCCTGTGTAAGAATTGTCAGAGCTCCCTATGGGTGGCAAAAGAAATGCTGCAGCCCATAGGGATCTCCTGGAACCCCAATACCCTGGGTACCTCAGTACCATATACTAGGGAATTATAAGGGTGTTCCAGTAAGCCAATGTAAATTGGTAAAAATGGTCACTAGCCTGTCAGTGACAATTTGGAAAGAAATGAGAGAGCATAACCACTGAGGTTCTGATTAGCAGAGCCTCAGTGAGACAGTTAGTCACTACACAGGTAACACATTCAGGCACACTTATGAGCACTGGGGCCCTGGGTTACCAGGGTCCCAGTGACACATACAACTAAAACAACATATATACAGTGAAAAATGGGGGTAACATGCCAGGCAAGATGGTACTTTCCTACATATACCAGTTACCATATACATTTTAAGGACAGAGTACTAGCCCTGGACCTGGTTAGCCAAGTCCAGGACACTTTCAGAGTCAGTAATCACAGCATCAGTCAAATAATGGTGTTGGTCAGGCCATAAAGGATTACTTTCCTACAATAATCCTGACAAATCCCATGTAAATCCATTCAGTCACTTTTGAGCTACATCAAATACAATAGTCTATGGATAATGCAATGGTGGAAAATCAGGTTTTGGGGACCCCTTTCATCGTGCAGCCCCCAATGATTCACCACAAAAAATTTACATTATCTCAAAATGTAGAAAATGCTATAGATCAATGTGGTGAAAAGTTGTTAGCGAGGCAATGTCCATGGAATTCCTGTCTTTAGGAAAACTAACTATAACTACTGAATGGCAATACGATATAAAGTGATGCCTTTCTTTTTTATCTATTGTATTTATTAAGTATTTGTTTTTTGATTCACCTGCTCATGTGACTACAAATGTGTCTTTTATTTGTTCATGTTGTAATTCCAAAACTTACATATGCAGGCTAGTTTATTTTTTGGGCTTCCTTGCTACTTTTAGTGGTATTGTGCTACAAGATATCACTAAGTTGAAAAACATTATAAAAACATTTGCTTGCCTACTTACCTGCACTACCCCACTTAATCACCTGTGCACCCAAATATGTAATACTGATAAATTTCCTAATAATTCAACTTATGGTTTTTGAGTTATGCGTAATAAAAAAAAGTCTATAGAATATGCATTCGTTTTGAAGCCTATTTTTGGGCCCCACCTTTTTCTTTGTACCTCCTTGACCAAGTGCTGTGTAACTTTCAGTTCTCCCAAAATAAAAAGGGGACAGCAGATCTGCAAAGTTTCATGCACATTTATCGAATGGGTGCAAAGTTATGAAGGGAGAAAAGTCAGAAAAATCCCTATTCCTGGTCGCCCTAACTATATAAAGTGGGTACCACCACTCCCTAACACATACTTGCAGTAATAGTCAGACTGGTGCACTTTAGGTGGTCCAACCGCTACATTACAACCCTGGCGGTTGGACCTCCAGGGTACTTCTGTCCCATCCAGGAATATAGTTCCTGATGGGTTGACTGTAGTCTGAGTTGTGCTCAGCCACGGTAGCACTGAGTACAGTGCTGCAGTGGCTGAGCACAACTCAACTTTCCACCAGCCTTCCCATGGCGGTCACTCCACCATTGAAAGGCTGGCGGAAATTCAGTGCTGGGAGCCATAGCAGGCCCACACACTGCCCATGTCCTAGACCTTTCAATACTGCCCAAGGGATAGGCAGTGCAGGACCCCCCCACCCAACACCATCAGAATGCGCACTGTCTGCTTTACAGACAGTGTGCATTCTGATGGTACTGTTGTGCTATGGTAGCCTTAAGGGAGCTGAGTCCAATACCGAAGCGCCATTCCCACCGGGCTGACCAGCGTGAACGCCATAATACAATGTTGAGGTCGGTCAGCCCGGCGGGAGTATTGTAATTCAACTAAGGGGGGACACTGCCAACATGATGGTGGCATCCTCCCCGCGGCATTGGTGGTTCCATGCTGGGACTGCCAATGTTGTAATGAGCCCCATAAGCTTTAAAAATAAACTTAAACGAATATATAATAAACCACATATACTCAAATTTAAAATGAAAATATCAACTATATACATGATATCCTTTTGTAGTCAAACAAATTGAATATTAAAATAAAAAAGTATCGTACAATAAAATCTTCAAAAATCCTAAAAACTTTTGAAAAACACAGAAAGTAAAATAAAACAGTAACCAAAATGCTAACATCCTAGTATAAAATATCCTACAACAAATTTCTCCACCGAAACTATTTTCAGTTCTACTTGCAATGTAATACACATAAACATGTGGAAGAAGTATCAAACAATTAAGTGCCATTAAAATAAAATTAATTCAAAAACATAATTAAAGTTAAATTAACGTTTCAACTTCAAGAACTAAAAAAGTCAAAACACTTGGAATACTAAAATATGATATTTCCACTTCAACCTGAGCAACAGTAGGCAAAGTGTTTTATTTCCAAAGATGATATTTACTATTCCCCCAAGGAAAGGTGTTAGACTTTGAAGGGGTCAGATTTATCATTCCCATGCCAAATTAAACTAAAGCAAGAAAATTATTGGACTTTTGTGAATTAGATTAACTATTCCTACTCCGACATAGTCAAAAGTGATGGAATGTTGGACTGCAGAGGGGTGGAATTTATTATAACTACTCCTACCTAACCAACAGTAGTGAAAGTGTTGTACGTTGGAGGGTCAGATTTTCAAACCAAACTCTAATCAAATGAACAATAGAGAAAGTATTAGACATTGAAGGGGTCGGATTCACTATTTTCACTCCAACCAAAGCAAAGTAACATTGATGAACATTTTGGGCTTTGGAGGAACACGGCTTACTATTCCCACATCAACCTAAACAGCAGTAGGGAAAGTATTGGACTTTGAAGATGTCATATTTCCTGTTTGATTTCCTGTTCCCTCTCTAATGTAAGCAACAGTAGGGAAAGCATTGGACTTTAAACAGGACAGCTTTACTATTTCACTCCAATTTGCGCAACAATAGGGAGAGTGTTACACTTTGGGGAGGTCAGATATATTATTCCCACTCAATCAGAAAATCAAAAAAGAATTTCAATTAAAAAAAGTTATGAAATATTGTAATAATTATATAATTTACATAATTAATAATCTAATTAACCAATTAGACATAACAAATTTTAATAACATGTATATAAAACGTAAGATATATATATTATAATATCTTCTCTCCCTACACCCTTAGAAATTCAATAATTATATGAAGATATTGAATATAATATTGATTGAAAAATTGCATTACATATATACAACTTCTCGAAACAGCAAAATACTCTTAAAGTTAACAAATAAATTAAAAAAACATGTGATACAAAAATTACCAATTTAAACATTAAACATTATTTCCCAATTAACAAAACTAAAAACACTTCCCACTCTAATCTAATTAATCACAACACATAAAATCATTAAAAATTGTTAATGTTAAAAAAAAATAACACTTTAAAATAAAAGAAATCAATACATCAATTAACTAAATAAAGAATAATCCAATTGAAATGAAATACTATTTAACAATGTAGAAAAAACATTGAATAATTATACAATTAAAAAAGTACATACCTAATAATATAATTACCCAAATGTAAAAAAACAAAATACCAATTTGAAAAAAAAATAATAGGGTATTGTAACAATCACATAATTTACATAATTGTTCATCTCATTAGACAATTAGATACAACAAATTGTAATAATTATAAAAAATCTCCCTCTCCTTCACAAATCAATAAATAAAAAATCTAAAATAAACTCGAAAACAACACATACAAATATTACCAATACACTAAAACAAATACTAAAAACATTACAGACAAAGAACTGTAATATATATATATATATATATATGCAAAAAACAAAGGAGCACTCTGGGAAGTTCCCAATTTTAGGTGGAGAGCTGCTCTAGTAAGGAGCACCCTGCAACACCAGCGACACTCTAAATTTGCTCACCTCAAATGTCTGCTTATCTAGCAAAGTTTTTAAGCATAGGATCAGCACAGTGCTATCCTCGCTGAGCTAGATAGTGACAAAGGGGGTCATTCCGACCCCGGCGGGCGGCGTGCGCCGCCCGCCGGGCGGAAACCGCCCAAACACCGCCCGCGGTCAAATGACCGCGGGGAGCATTCTGACTTTCCCGCTGGGCCAGCGGGCGATCTTCAAAAGATCGGCCGCCGGCCCAGCGGGAAAGCCCCAGCAAAGATGAAGCCGGCTCCGAATGGAGCCGGCGGATTTGCTGGGGTGCGACGGGTGCAGTTGCACCAGTCGCGATTTTCAGTGTCTGCCAAGCAGACACTGAAAATCTTAATGGGGCCCCCAGGGGCCCCACGACACCCGTTCCCGCCAGCCTCTTCCTGGCGGTGTAAACCGACAGGAACAGGCTGGCGGGAAGGGGGTCGGAATCCCCATGGCGGCGCTGCATGCAGCGCCGCCATGGAGGATTCCCTGGGGCGGGGGGAAAACCGGCGGGAAACCGCCGGTTCCCCTTTTCTGACCGCGGCTTTACCGCCGCGCTCAGAATTGCCCCGGAAGCACCGCCAGCCTGTTGGCGGTGCTTCCTCTGCCCTCTGCCCTGGTGGTTACAAACCGCCAGGGTCAGAATGAGGGCCAAAGTCTTTTGCCATTTGTACAGCAAAATCTTTAAGCATAGGATTGACATAGTGTCATCCTCGCCGAGCTGTAACATGACAAAAGCGATTTACCACTCCAGGCGCAGTATTACAGCTTTGGATTGGTCAAATACCATCCAAGCAAACCTGGAATGAGCAAAGCTACCCCTGACACGTGTTTCGCTCTCATTAGAGCTCTTCAGAGGGGTATAGCTTTGTCCAGACACAAGGGAGCACCCAGTATAAGTCCAACTAAGGCCCTTTCAAGGTTAGAGTGATGCATAAATTATGCAAAAAACAAAGGAGAACTCTGGGAAGTTCCCAATTTTAGGTGGAGAGCTGCTCTAGTAAGGAGCACCCTGCAACACCAGCGACACTCTAAATTTGCTCACCTCAAATGTCTGCTTATCTAGCAAAGTTTTTAAGCATAGGACCAGCACAGTGCTATCCTCGCCGAGCTAGATAGTGACAAAGTCTTTTGCCATTTGTACAGCAAAATCTTTAAGCATAGGATTGACATAGTGTAATCCTCGCCGAGCTGTAAAAGGACAAAAGCCATTTACCACTCCAGGCACAGTATTACAGCTTTGGATTGGTCAAATACCGTCCAAGCCAACCTGGAATGAGTAAAGCAACCCCTGACACGTGTTTCGCTCTAATAGAGCTCTTCAGAGGGTTATATATATATATATATATAAACACAAAATCATAAAACATTGCAAAATAATACAAAATCAATATTATACACTAATGTATTGAAATAACAATATTAAATACATTGACACAATACTGGTATCTGCAATATCCTGTATCATAATATTCTTGTCATTGCAACATTGTCTGACAATATTTTTGGCAGGTGATATCTTTGACACAATTCTGCAGTGTTTATTTCATGTTGTTGAATGTTCTTACCGCTCTGCTCTCAAAAAGGTCTTTATTCGGCATATACCCACTATCCTCCATGGCAGTCAGGTTACCCCCTTTCCAAGCAAGGACCTTCACTCTAGTCATGGTAAAGGAGAATCACCCTTGGTTACCCCCTGCTCGCCCCATGGTAGCTTGGCACGAGTAGGCAGGCTTAACTTCAGAGGCAATTTGTAAAGTATTCATACCAACACACACAGTAACTCAGTGAAAATACCACAAAATGAAACAACACAGGTTTAGAAAAATAGGTCATATTTATCTAAACGAAACAAGACCAACATCACAAAAATCCAACATGCACAAGTCAAGTTATACATTTTCAAAGAATAGGAGTCTTAATCCTTATAAAACAGTGAGAATGCTGTTATTTCACAAAAGTACCTAGGTAGCTTCAAAATAAAGCCATACGGGCGAGGGTGCATCCACAAAGGCCATTGATGTGTTGATTTCTCACTCGCAAGCGAGACCGTGCATCGTTCCTCCTCAGGTCAGGTCTCCAGCAAGAGAGTGATGAGGCACCTTGGGTCCCGGCAGGCTTTGCGTTAATTTTCCGTGCCCACCCATGTTGTGTCGGCAATCCGGTTGCACAGTATCACAAAGCCGCTCAGTGTGGGGTTTGTGTCGTTATCAGCCTCTGTCAGCGGGTGTTGCGTGTTGTTTCTCCAGCCACGTTACGTCGATCTTCCAGCTGCGATGCAGGTGGAGCGTTGATTTCAGCCACGAAGCCGGCGGCACATTTTTTATCAGCTGCGTCATGGAAGGTGCGTCAAAAATGTAATCGCACAGCAGTCTGGGCATGGTTTTCAGTTCTTGTCTGCCAATTTCACCTTTCAAGGGCTCAGGAACTGGATAGGGAACCACTTGGCATGGCAGGAGTCTCAGCAGAGAGTCCAGGTGCTGGCAGGGGAAGTCTTTGATGGCCCTGAGACTTCACAACAGGAGGCAAGCTCAGTTCAAGCCCTTTGAGATTCTTCTCAAGCAGAAATGAACAACAAAGTCTAGTCTTTTTTTTCTCCTTTCACAGGCAGAAGCAGCAAATGCAGGACAGCTCAACAAAGCACAATCACAGGCAGGGGCAGCACTTCTCCTCAGCTCTTCAGCTCTTCTCCTTGGCAGAGGTTCCTCTTGATTCCAGATACCAGCTCCCTTTGTATCACTGTCTAGAGAGAGGTACCACAGTCCAACTGTCAAACTGACCCAGACAGGGAAACCACAAACAAGCAGAGTCACAGAATTGTTTCAGCAAGAAATTGCCTATTTTCTAAAAGTGCCATTTTCAAACACACAATCTAAAAACCAACTTCACTAAAATATATATTTTTTAATTGTGAGCTCAGGGACCCCAAACTCCATATTTCTATCTGCTCTCAAAGGGAAACTGGTCTTTAATAATATTTAAAGGAAGACCCCATGTGAACCTATGAGAGAGATAGGCCTTGCAACAGTGAAAAACGAATTTGGCCTTATTTTACAGTTTGGACACGTAAACCACATGAGTACATGTCTCACTTTTAGCATACACTGCGCCCAGCCCATGGGGCTACCTGGGGCCTACCTTAGGGGTGCCGAGAAGTGTGGCTCAATGGTTAGAGCGGCAGACCCTGAAGCAGAGATCTGGCTCAAGACCAGGGTTCAAGTCCCGCTTCGGCAGGTCTTGGGCTCAATACCCCTTGACCAGATAATTCTCACCTCGGTGCCTAATCTAATTCATGGGTCCCACTCTGCAACTCTGGGCAATAGCTTGCTTAATCTCCACAACGGCCCCAACAGCGCTTGGATGCCTGGCTTCACCCTGGGGGTGCTCAGGAGTGGGTGCCTCACAGGGAAAAGCCAGGAGGGGTTCCATAGCGGTATGAGTACAGCGCCTTGAGACCCTAACGGGTGAGTAGTGCGCTATACAAGTGCTAATTTACATTTTACATGTATAAAAAGGGAAGGTTTAGGCCTGGTAAGTGGGTACAATTGCCAAGTTGAATTGGCAGTTTAAAACTGCACACACAAACACTGCAGTAGCATGTCTGAGCCATGTTTACAGGGCTACTTATGTGGGTGGTACAACCAGTGCTACAGGCCCACTAGTAGCATTTGATTGATGGGCCTTGGACACCTCTAGTGCACTGTACTAGGGACTTACAAGTAAATCAAATATGCCAATCATGGAAAGTCAACTACACAAATATTTTACATAGGAGCACTTGCACTTTTGCACTGGACAGCAGTGGTAAAGCACCCAGAGTAACAAAAACAGCAAAAACAGAGTTCAGCACACATCAAAAACCTGGGAAGCAGAGGTAAAAAGTTAGGGGAGACCACGCCAAGGATGCCAAGTCTAACAAATGGTAACTTCTTCTGTCTTCTATCCCGTCAATAGCATGTTACATGACCCAAAACACTGGATTATTCCCGTAAGGTTTCTTTCTACCCCAGATTCTATTGGCCAGCTGTTCAGTGCTCACTCATAATTCAACAGATTTATCTTCAGCAATCCCACCTTTATCTATCCACGTGGCGACGGACTGCTGCAGGGCAGCCAGATAATAAGGCGTTCTGTGGCACTCCTGTTCCTCCTACATCTGGTGCTAGGTGGAGTTGTATTTAGGACTGTGAGCAAAGAGTTTATTTCTTTAAATAGGATGTGTTGTAGAACCACTGGTAGTTTGGGGTTTAGTCATCTGGAGCTGCTTATGGTTTGCACTCAAAATAGACAGGATTTCTCCCAGTTTACTATCAACCTTGATACCTCTTGAATTTTTGTAATGCTGGTTCTGTTGGTTCAAGGTTGAGTGCTGTATCCTGCAAATTCAAGAGCACATCATCTGCATGAAGTAAGATTGCCGCGACTTCTTTATTCATCCACATATCTCTTATATTACTGGATTCCTTTATGACGCCAGCTAATTGTTCAATTGTCATGGTGAATATGAAGGGTAATTGCTTCTTTGGTAGTGTTCAGCAGCATCTCTTGTGTGCGGGCTTTATTGTTCGTTGGAAAGTTTTGCTAGTCAAGGAACTAATAGATCAACATACTCCTTGTAAAACCAGAGTGGGAGACTGCCCAAGCTAGGTGTCTTTCCCTTTGCTATGTCCTCTGTAGCTACTGAAATCTCAAGAACCTTTCTTGGAATGTCTAGTGTGCTTCTCTGTTGAGGAGTAGTTTTTGTACTCCCTTACCATTCTCAGCAATGCAGCAAGATGTGTAGACCCACTTTGGTGCTGTTACATATCGTCGTAAAGAGTAACTGGAAAACTTTATTTATCTTTCTCTGTGAGTGTGCAATGTTACCATTATCTTATTTTAATGGTGCTATTGTTAACCTTCCAACTTCTCTTTCCACTAGTGATGCCATCATTCGGCCCATTTTGTTTCACTCATAATGAAGATATTCTCTTGTTGATGACATAGGCCCTCATTTCAACCTCTGCGGTCTTTTTGCAGGACCGCATAGGTACCGCTGTGCTGAAGAGCACCAGTGCAGTCGGTTTTCTGCGCAGCGAATCATGACTGCAGACAGCCCTCTGTCCTTTTTCGGACGGAGAGCCGCCAGCAGCCATACTGGCAGTCAGCGGGGAAGTGGCGGCTGCTCCACCTCCACCGCCCGTCATCAGAACACCGCCCACCCAATCCCAACCCAGGATTCGGCGTGGCGGTGTTCTGGTGATGGGGAGCTGGCGGCGGAGCAGCCCCCATGGATCTCGTCCCCTCCTGGAGGATCAACGGACAAGGTAAGTTGATCGGCCGTTAGGGGAGGGGGTGAGGGGGGTGTTGTGTGTTGTGTGCGTGCATGGGGGTGTGCTTGTGAGTATGTAGAGGAGATGTGTGAGTGCGTGTATGCATACAGGGGTGTTGTGTGTATGGGAAATGTGTGTGGGTCGGTCTGTGTGCTTTTCTGTTTGTATATGTGCGGGTATGTGTTGTTGTAATGTATGTGTGCGTGTAGGGGTGTGTGCATGTGCATGTTGGGGGTAGGGGTGGGGGGTGTGTATATGTGCATGTTGGAGGTGGAGGTGGGGAAGGGGGTCCTGCCACCTTTGGGGAGTGGCAGGGGGTGGGGGTGTGGGGGAGGACTCGGGGTCGGGGAGGGGGGTGGGGGAGACCCCTATCAGTGCCAGGGAAGGAATTCCCTGGCACTGATAGTGCGTACCGCCATGGATTTCATGGCGGTTCAAAACCACCCGAAATCCATGGCGGTATGCAGGGTCCTGCTATCACTGGCGGTCTGGTGACGGCCGCCGGGCTGGAGACCGAAGTCTCCAGCCCAGCGGTCGTCACGGCCCTGGCAGTCGGAGTGGAGAAGTGGCGGATTACCATGGCGGTAAGTGCCATAGTCATAATTCCATTTTTTTCCACAAGCCTGTTGGGGTATTACTGCCACTTCTCCCCCACCCGCCAGAGTCGTAATGAGGGCCATAGTTTAGTCTTTCTAATGGCACAGCATGTTTTTTAGTTCTCTTAATCATGCCCCTCTATGCATTCAAACCATAGTGTCTTTCTTGTTTCAATTTTCTAAGGTAGTGTGGGGCTTTCCTTTTAAGTGTGCTTTTCATCACTTATGATGTCTGTAAGTAGTGGCTCCTAACTACATATTTGCCATTCCACTAATTCATTCCGGATGGAACACACCTTTTATATAAACTAGTATTTCAATTGCATCCTTTATTGTTCCTCTAATCCAATATCTTTCAGAGCAGATGTCAGAAGATGCCTTACCAGTATTGCTGTTAGGACCCATCCAAGGATAATGTAATTAGCAAGGGATTATTGTTCAAAGTTGTTCTAGCTATGTATTAAACATTTCTGATGATTCCATAAAATGGGTCATGCCCGATACCTATCTACTATAGTATGGAAATGAGATAAATGAGCTTAGAATTAGTATCCTCATTTCTCGGGGTAAAGTAGCTGTGTGGTATGTGATAAGCTACAGATTTCTGACCAAGCACAAAGGGCTCATTATTTAAAATATCTGTGCTCTTGAAAGTGGTTGGTGAGAAGTATCCTGTATCAGATCCGCTGCACAAACAAAATCCCTCCCCTCATAGGCAGGTATACTGTGTCTAATAATAGAATTGTGAACCATGCCAGGAACCCAAGCTGGCTTATCATAGGTGCATATGTGCCTTCTTGAAATGAGTCTTCCATATTGAGCTTACTTTCACTATCATGTAACGTTCACCCATGTCTACTGTCTCTTATGTGTATCTATGCATACCAAAAGTGACCTGTGGAGCCAAAATATGAGTACACTTTTGAAGAATCTTGAGTATTTCATAAAAAAGATTCTATCTATGCATTTATGCTGAAGTCTTTCTCCATCTGCCCTGTCCCATTTCTTGAATGACCACATTTTCACAACTTTTCTCTTCAAGTATGAGTGTTTTTTATAACTTTTGATAGCTAAGTTCATACACATGTTTCTCTGTGAGTGTGCAATGTTACCATTATCACCTCTGATCCTCTCAACTTATTGTGTAGCCGACCTGCATATTTCACATCTCTGGGCCTGATTTCAAATTCAGTGGACAGTTTACTCCATCACAACAGTGACAGATATCCTGTCCGCTGAAATCTAAATCCCACAGAATATAATGGGATTTAGATTTTGGCAGACAAGATAACTGTCACAGTTCTGCCAGAGTAACCCAACTGTAGCGGGGCGCCAGAACACCCGGCTACCATGGATGGCGGATCACAGGCAGCAGAGTACCCCAGGGGCACCGCCGGGGATGACCCGGAAGGAGAGGGCAACGGGAATCCGGACATCCGGATTCCCTTAACAATAAAAGACAGACTCCCGCGGTGGCCCGAGTCTCGAATAAAAAGGAACGCGGAAGTAGAAGAGAGAAGGCCAGACCCCTCGTCCAGCGATCACAGAAGATCGGAAAGCCTACACAAAGAAGGAACCTTACACGAAGGGCAAGGAGGCCCGGAGACGCGAGGACTCCGCCATGTCCCTGGAGGGACGTGGCTCAAGCAGGTACATTCCTGCTTCCAGAGCAGGATTCAAGCCCTGGTGGGGAGGGAGGAGGGAGCGGGAGGTGAGAGGGGAAAGAGGAAGGAAAGGGAAGTTAACTAAATAAAGTAAAGGACACAGAAAAGAAGAAAACCTAGTGTGGTTCCCTATACAGGACTGCTAAAAGAATTATCAGACACTATTTTTTGTGTGAATTGTTTTGTTGTTGGTTGTTGGTTGTTTCGGTGAAAGGGGTGAATCCCATCCTTTAAGTACATTCCCCATCACTAACACCAACACTTACCTTTCCTGCACGGGTGTTTCAAGATTTAGGTATTTCCTGAGAGGTCTAGCTTGCATAGAAGATTATAATAATTGGTGATTCACCTTACAACCCCGATTTCCTATCACCTCACCGCACACCCTCAAGACCCTCCCACTTTACTAAAATGACACCAAAACTCCTGAAGTAAAGACTTACCTTGCCTTCTTTCTTTTCCCGGTTCCTCTGACGACGCAACTCCACAACAAGATCTCCAAATGGATTGAAGAGGACCTAACAAGAAAGAAGAGAGAAAGAGTTATACTCACTGGGAGATAGAGACTTATTGACTGATAGAAAAGAACCCTGTATTACAAATAAACTTGGATTTTCAACTCACCCTAACCCCGAGTTGTCTTATCTGTCTTTACTGCTATGCCCACCACCACAGTGGTGTCAGAAGTGGGATCTAAAGTAAAGGCAGACTAAGAGAAGAGATACCCAAAGCCAGAGAACTATGGAGGTGAAGCCAACCATTGAAGACATGATTCAGCAGTTGGCAGAGGGACAACGCCACCTTCAAGTAGTTTGGGAAGCACACCAAAGAGAGAGAAAAGAGAGAATAAAAAAACTGTATATCTTGAGAGAAAAGAAGGAAGAACCAGGAAAGGTGCAGAATATAACCGTTCCCTTCCTACCCCCATTACGTAATAGCCAGCGAGACGAGAGGACCCCACCCTCCAGAATGCTTGGAAAGCGGCGAAATCAGAGATCAGCGGTGAGGTGGGTCGCTTTATGATACAAAAAGGGCTCCTGTACAGAATCACTAATCATAACAACCACGAGGAAAGACAGCTAGTCATACCGGAGCCACACCGAGTCCAAGTACTTCATCTCGCCCACAGCCAACCGGGAGGGGGGCATTTCGGTAGAGATAATACTGAAGAATATTTACTACGCCGGTTTTACTGGCCAGGAGTATATGCCCAAATACGCTGTTTTTGTATGTAATGCCCTAAATGTCAGGTGGTAGACCCGGGGCCCCAAAAGAAAGCACCGTTACAGCCGTTGCCTATAATTGATGTACTCTTTTCAAGGGTGGGAATGGACTTGGTAGGTCCCCTCCTTCCATCAACGAAAGGGTATACTTATATACTAGTCCTGGTAGATTATGCAACAAGATATCACGATGACATACCCCTCCCCGGCATGACAAATAAGAATGTGGCTCATCCTATGATTGGTTTCTTCTCCAGAGTGGGGTTCCCAAACAAAATCCTGACCGATCAAGGAACTCCATTTAGGTCCAACTTAATGGCACAAATCTGCCAAATCCTGTGAGTCAGACAACTAAAAACCTCTGTGTACCATCCACAAACAGATGGTCTTGTTTCAGAGATACAACCGTACCCTGAAGTCCCTGTTGAGAAAAACCGTTTCGGAGTCTAGGTGAGATTGGCATAAGAAATTACCCCTCGTCCTCTATGCTATAAGATCCCACGTCCAAGCGTCCACAGGCCATAGTCCCTTTGAATTGGTCTTTGGATACCAACCCCGGACCCTTCTCGATATGGCTGTGGAACTATGGGAGGAAGGGGGCAAAAAAACAATATTAGAATATACTCAACAACTCAAAGCCCAATTACAAACGGTCTGGGAAGACGTACGTTTACATATGGAAAGGGCACAAGGAAAACAAAAACGGTACTATGATCAGGGTACTAAATTGAGACAACTACAACCAGATGATAAAGTTCTTCTTTTACTCCCGAGCTCCGATAATAAATTGCTTGCTAAATGGCAGGGACCGTATAGAATAGTGAAGGCAATAACCCCTGTCACTTACCTAGTCGAGTAATCCCAGGAACCAAGGAAAACACAGATCTACCATATTATCTTGTTAAAGAAATGGGAAGAGCCCAATACCTCCCTTCCTCTGATATCCACGGTGTTTCTGGTGACCCCTATCAAGACTTTAGAAATAGAACTGTGCCCTACTGCTCCGAATTTGGAGCTGAACAGACCTCAGGTCAGTTCCACATTGCAAAACGAGCAGCAACTACAACTCAACACTCTTCTCCAACAACATACAAGGTTCTTTTCCTCAAGACCTGGAAGGACCTCGCTGACACAACACCATATTAGAACACCAGGTGGTCAGATTGTACCCCTCCGGCTGTACCGTATCCCAGAAGCCCGGAAACACCTAGTAGAGCAGGAAGTAGAGGAAATGCTACAGATGGGGGTTATTCAACCATCCGTCAGCCCCTGGTGTTCTCCAACTGTCCTAGTCCCAAAGCCAGATCGCTCGATTCATTTCTGTATTGATTTTAGTCAGCTAAACACAATATCTCAGTTCGATACCTACCCCATCCCTCGGGCTGACGAGTTGTTGGAAAGACTAGGTAAAGCCCACTACCTATCAACCCTAGATCTGACCAAGGGCTATTGGCAAATACTCTTGGCACCGGCAGATCGAGAAAAGACAGCCTTTTCTACACTTTCAGGGCTATACCATTTCACCGTGCTTCCCTTCGGGTTACATGGTGCTCCCCCTACCTTCCAAAGACTGATGGATCAACTTTTGAGGCCTCACGATGAATACACCGGAGCTTATTTAGACAATATAGTAGTCTACAGTGAATCCTGGGAAGACCATCTTAAACACCTAGACCGAATATTCCATTTATAATACTCTGCTGGCCTCACAACCAACCCCGCCAAATGTCACCTGGCCTGCAATGACATCAAATATCTTGGTTATTTTATAGGTAAAGGACAAATCCGACCACAAAAGAGCAAAGTAGAGGCTATACTCCAAGTACCGGTCCCATCCACCAAGAGGGAACTTTGATCTGTTTATACCTAACTATTCTACTCTGGCAGTCCCCCTAACCGACCTATTATTAAAAGGGCAACCAGCAAAAATATCAGGCCTAACCCCCAACTCAACTGTCTACTTTTCATACCTTAAAAAACCTGTCTCACCACCGAACCCATCTTACGTTGCCCACTCTTTACAAAAGCATTCCATCTCCAGACTGATGCTTTTGTTGTAGGGATAGGCGCTGTACTTTTCCAAACAGATGAATCAGGCCACAAACACCCTACAGTGTTTATTAGCTGGAAACTCTTGCCACGAGAACAACGCTTCCCGGTAATTGAAAGGGCATGCCTGGCTACCAAATAGGCCATTGAAAATTTACAATATTATCTTTTGGGTCACACTTTTTTATTATATACCGACCATGCTCCCCTCACTCATTCTGCGGTGGTTCATGGAGCTGCAACCCTTTTTGTTTCAGATACACCACATCCCGGGAGACCAACAATACACAGCAGATTACCTGTCCTGCTACCCCATAAACTAGAAACTCCAACAGTCCCTCTCTAGGGGAGGGATATGTAGCTGGGTGCCGGAACACCCAGCTACCATCAATGGCGGCTCACAGGCAGCAGGGTACCCTGGGGCACCACCAGGGATCACCCGGAAGGAGAGGGCGACGGGAATCCGTTTCCGGATTCCCTTAACAATAAAAGACGGATTCCTGCGGCGGCCCGTGTGTCGAATAGAGAGGAACGCGGAAGTAGAAGAGAGACTGCCAGACCCCTCGTCCAGCGTTCACAGAAGATCGGAAAACCTACACAAAGAAGGAACCCTAGACAAAGGTCAAGGAGGCCCGTATACGCGAGGACTCCGCCACGTCCCTGGAGGGACGTGGCTCAAGCAGGTACGGTCCTGCTTCCACAGCGGGATTAAAGCCCTGGTGGGGAGGGAGGAGAGAGCGGGAGGTGAGAGGGGAAAGAGGGAGGAAAGGGAAGTTAACTAAATAAAGTATAGGACAAGCAAAAGAAGAAAACCTAGTGTGGTCCCCTATACAGGACCGCTAAAAGAATTATCTGACGCTATTTCTTTTTGTGAATTGTTTTGTTGTTGGTTGTTGGTTGTTTCGGTGAAAGGGATGAATCCCATACTTTAAGTACATTCCCCATCACTAACACCAACACTTACCTTTCCTGCATGGGTATTTCGAGATTTAGGTATTTCTTGAGAGGTCTAGCCTGCACAGAAGACTATAGTAATTGGTGATGCACCCTACAACCCCGATTTCCTATCACCTCACCGCACCATCTCAAGACCCTCCCACTTTACTTAAACAACCCCAAAAAAGTTACCTTGCCTTCTTTCTTTTCCCGGTTCCTCTGACGACGCAACTCCACCACGAGATCTCCAACTGGATTGAAGAGGACCTAACAAGAAAGAAGAGAGAACAAGGTATACCCACTGGGAGATAGAGACTTATTGAATGATAGAAAAGAACCCTGTATTACAAATAAACGTGAATCTTCAATTCACCCTAAACCCGAGTTGTCTTATCTGTCTTTACTGCTACGCCCACCGCTACACCAACCCTCTTTCTTGCTTGGTGACATTTATGCAGTAACTCTTTTGACACATAGATTTCATGTTAAATGCATCTTCCATAACTCCAGACAAACCCTCTTAAATCCCCAGGCAAACGGATAATTGCGCAGCAACTGTTTTATTTTCATGTACATTTTTTTAGTCCAATGCAAAGACTCAAGCAAATTATTTTTTTTGCACCATTGCAATCTCAGTCCTAGCATTGCCCAAACCCAACACCAACTATGCAATCAACTGCCATTCTAGGAGCTTCCTAATGCAGCTTACCCCACTCAGATGCATGACAACTAGTAATGCCTGCTGTCTTTCAGCTTACTACAATGATTCAGCTTATTTTCCCCATACCCCACATCTTTACGATAAGTAAACAAAAGGGATTTTTTACATGCATTGATCATTATGTGCCAAATTGCAGAACTCCTAATTTTTGTTTTGCTAAAATAAAGGAGTTTCTTTGGGTTAAAATGTCAAGTGTGTATTTGGTAATACTAGCACCCTACTTTTTTCAAATATCAGAGAGCTAATTGCCCACAGTTTAGAAACAAGTCTTGGCGGGGGCCCTGGCTCTGGGGGGTATATTGGTATTCTGTGTCCCCTCGCTTCTTGTAAGTAATTCGAAAGGTTGGTGCCACTCCTATGTTTAGCCCGTGTTCAAGTTAAACATAGTAAGCCCTTAAAAGTTCTCCTGCAGCCCTACAATGCAAATATTATTCATTCCACAGTGTCCTTCTAGTTGCAGAATTTTTATGGCCACCTCCATTTCTTTTCAGAAAATCTTATTTTCTTCGGCGTGTTGGATCCTGTTCTTTCTACAGAGCCTGTAAATTAGCCTGTAAATTAACTGCTACTAGTGGCCCTGCAGCACTGATTGTGCTACCCACTTGTGTAGCCCTCTAACCATGGATCAGGCCTGCCATTGCAGAGCCTGTGCCTGTAGTTTTACACTGCCATGTCAACCTGACAAAATAACTCTTTTTTGCAGATTCCAACCTTCACTTTTTACACATTTAATTCACCCCAAGGTAGGACCTGGAAGACCCAGATGGCAGGGAGCAATGTACTTAAAAGGCAGGACATGTGATTTTATGTTTTACAGGCCCTGGCAGGGAAAAACTCCCACATTTGTTTTTCACTACTGCAAGGACCACCTCTTCCATTGGATAACATTGGGATTGCCCTATTAAATTTTAAGTGTAATTGTCTATTGGAAAGAGATAAACCCTTCAAGACTGCTGTCTTGAAATTTAAAATCCAAACTTATAGTGAAGTTGGATTTTAAATGTAATTCTGAAAATGCCAGTTTTAGAAAGTTATTGCTTTAGCCATTTGGTGCCTGCACCTGTTTCTGATCACATGACTGGGGAAGTGGGGAGCTGTGCTTAGTGCATTTCTCCTAGACAGCAATATACAATTAGAACTTAGGTATGAATTGATGGGCCATCCTGGTAGGATGGGAGGTATGCAATGGACCCAGCCTCAAACACACGTGAATAGGCTGTCCTGTCCTCACACAAAGGGCTGCATACACCCTGTAGGTGAGTCTAGAGCCAGAGGAGGATGGGTGGAAGCCTGTGCACTTCAAATGCATGTCGTTGAAGTCTCCCCTACTTCAAAGGTACCACTGGGTATAAGTACTGGACCTCAGACACCACCACTTCAGTATACTTCTGGACTTGTGGATATTCTTCTAGGAAGTAGGACTGCTGTGCTGCTGAAGAACTGCCACTCTGCTGCACTACATTGTGCTGGACTCCTGCTTTGCTTGTGCTGACCTGCTGTGTGAGAAGGGCAGGAGCTGCATTTCTCTTCAACCCAGAATCCAGAGTAACTCCAAAGGCCAGTTGGCTGACCTCCAGATTTGCAGTCTAAGGGACATAAAAGACTTCTAACCACTCTCCTTCTGCACCTGGACTTTGCCATCTGTGATTCTAACCTGCCAAGTTATGTCACTTTGCTCCTGGAGCATTGGAAGTGATCCTAAGGTGCTTGCCAGAGGAACCAATGCATACTCTCTGCTGAGTCATGTATCCCCCATCAGAAATGATGCATCTCCTTGGCTGAGCAGCGTATCTTCAGGCAGAATGGACACAACACTGCTGCTACATGTATTGGATCCAACGGAAAAGACTCACATCGCTGCAGCAAACTTCATCTTGTGAAGACACATTGCCTTCAGAAACTCCACTGTGCAACACTTTCCCCAGCGCAGCTCCTTGCATCTTTTGTCGGTGGGAGCCACGATAATGGCATTGAAACTCTGCGTCACAGCTTTACCACTCATTAGAACTGATGCATTGTCTCGACTGCAGAAAGCATCCCAACACCGTTATTTCCAGTGAATGCCACACAATGGGATGCTCAATGTAGTCGCAACAAGACCTTACATGCAAGCCTCGCTGAATCTCTGAACCAACACATCAACTCAGCTGCGCAACGCTCCACAACCAGAATTTAAGGTACTTTGTTCAGCAGGCCTAACTGGGCCCCTTTAGCCGGCCTGCACTCCTTCCTGGTCAGCCCAAACTTGTGACTGTGTCCCAATCTGGCCCAACTAGATTTTCCCAATAGCGCTGTGTTGTATTTGTGTTTATGATCTTTTGTATAGTAAATGTACTTGTACGTTTAAGCTTAGAATGTTATAGGACCTCTGTTCTAGTGTTCTCATCTACTGTGACACAGCTGGATTCTCTCTGAGGGCAGTTGTATGCTGGCTGGAGAGGAAGCACCACCTGCGGTTTTCTGTGTCCTAATAAAGTGCTTATTTCAACCTCAAGTTGATGGCTGGAGCAGTTTTTCAAGATTGGTGATGGGTTCCAGCCCATGGGACACTACAACATGACTTGGCAGTAATTGGATTAAACCAATATAAGTTGGTGAAGGACCCACCAAGCAAAGTAAGATGGTTTAGTTGGGTGGTTTTTTTTTTAATGAAGATTGACCTCAGAGAATTTCTAGAACTGTTTACTGGCATAATTGGAAGCAAAGAGGTGCATTGGGAGGAGTCTGAAAGCAATTTAAGCTAATGTGTGCATAATAATTGAAGAGGACTTGCCTAACGGTCACACGGGTTGTGTCATTTGTAACAATTGATTGTAACAATTGATTGTGGGAACGCGGGGCCAGCGCACCGCAACCAGTGTGTGAGAGTGACTTGCTTGTGAAACTTTCCTCATCTAGGCATTGAAGACATGTGGAGGACGCACATATTGTAGGAAGCAATCGTCTCTAGAAAGAAGTACAAAGCGATACACAGCACACTCAGAGAACGAGCCCTACCTCCTGTGGAAATTACGTTGTACAATGCTTTGGTGGCCATCTTTAAAGGTTGGGCAGCCCTCCACAGACACATATGGTGAATCAGACATACTAGTGATGCTGGGCATTTTAAAATGTAACTGCAGAGAAAAAAAAACAGCAGCATCCCTTAACCCCTTAGCTGCTGGGCCTCCCCCCCTCCCCCCCCATGTGCTGAGCCCTTTTCTGGCTATTTGGGGTAGTTAGCATTTAGGCCTTCATAACTTTTTGTCCAAATAAGCGATCCACGTTAAATTTGCTTGCTTCCATTTTTTCCAACATCCTAGGGATTCTAAAGGTACCCAGAGTCTGGGGGTTCCCCTGGAGGAGACCAAGAAATTAGCCAAAGAACAGCAAACATTTCATTTTTTTTTTTATGGGAAAAAGGGCTGCAGAAGAAGGCTTGAAAATGGCATCAACAAAGGGTTTGTGGTGCTAAAGTCACCCTCTTCCCAGCTTTCAGGAACAAGCAGACATGAATCAGAAAATCTAATTTTTCCACACAGTTTAGCATTTTACTGGGACATACCCCATTTTTACTATTTTTTGTGCTTTCGGCCTCCTTTCAGTTAGTGACAAGAATGGGTGTGAAACCAATGCTAGATCAAGGAAAGCTAAATACTTCTGAGAAGTAGACAAAATTCTGAATTCAGCAAGGGGTCATTTGTGTAGATCCTACAAGGTTTTCCTACAGAAAATAACAGCTGAAATTAAAGAAAATTGAAATTGAGGTGAAAAACAGCCATTTTTCTCCATGTTTTACTCTGTAACTTTTCCTTGCGATGTCAGATTCTTGAAAGCAATATACTGTTACGTCTGCTGGACTCTTCTGGTTGCAGGGATATATAAGGCTTGTAGGTTCATCAAGATCCCTAGGTACCCAGAGCCAATAAATGAGCTGAACCTTGCAATGGGTTTTCATTCTATACCGGTATACAGCAATTCATTTGCTGAAATATAAAGAGATAAAAATAGGTATCAAGAAAACCTGTGTATTTACAAAATGGGCACAAGATAAGGTGTTGAGAAGCAGTGCTTATTTGCATATTTCTGAATTCCATGGTACCCATACTAGCATGGGAATTACAGGGCATTTCTCAAATAGACTTCTTTTTTTCTTACTGGCTTACATTTGGAAGGAAAAAACGTAGAGAAAGACAACGGGCAATGACACTTGTTCTGCTATTCTGTGTTCCCCCAAGTCTCTCGGTAAAAATGGTACCTCACTTGTATGGGTAGGCCCAATGACTGCGACAGGAAACGCAACATGGACACATCACATTTTTACATTGAAAACTGACATGTTTTTTGGAAAGTGCCTAGCTGTGGATTTTGGCCTCTAGCTCAGCCGGCACCCAAGGAAACCTACCAAACCTGTGCATTTTTTAAAACTAGACACCTAGGGAAATCCAGGATGGGGTGACTTGTGGGGCTCTCACCAGGTTCGGTTACCCAGAATCCTTTGCAAACCTCAATATTTGGCCCAAAAACATTGTTTCCTCATATTTTGGTGACAGAAAGTTCTGGAATCTGAGGGGAGTCACACATTTCCTTCCACCCAGCGTTCCTCCAAGTCTCCCGATAAAAATGGTACCGCACTTGTGTGGGTAGGCCTAGTGCCTGCAACAGGAATGGATCACACAACGGGCAATGTTGGTCCTTACAGGGGGGCAACTGTTGACCCTGAGGTGATCCATTCCTGATGCAGGCACTAGGTATAGGCTCTCAAGTGGGTTAGTGTTTTTATCAGGACAGGTGGGGAAACACTAGAAGGTAGGAATTTTGTCGATCCCAGCATATTCCTGAAGGTTGTGTGACAGAAATGCAAGACAAAGAGTTTTTATTCAACATTTCAGCTTTGCAGGGTATTCTGGGTAAGAAAACTTTGGGGAATCCATAAAAGTCACACCTCTGTTGGATGTCTAGTTTCCAGAAATGTCTGGGGTTGGTATGTTTCCGTATATGACCGCCGAGCCCAGGACCAGTTTGTTTTGTGATAGATAATTTTGATGTCTCCACAATATGATTTGGGCGGTGGAATTTGGGGCTAAACTAAATTGGGGAGGTCCCAATAGACCACACTCGCTGTGCTTGCAGCCGCATGCACCTGCTCCCTGGGTTGGGCTCACCCACTATTGTCCCAGTGCACAGACTGTGCTTGCCAAGGGACAGCAGGACTGTCCTCCTCACCTCCCTCAGAATCACTGGAAGAGGAGTTATTAAATGGGACTCCTCCGACTGAAGACTCACTCCCAGAGTCTGCACCTTTGTCCTATCCCTCAGATGCTGTCTCAGTATCTGCTGTCTTAGTCTCCGATCCTATGTCAGAGCTGTCCTCTATAACCCGAGTGATAGCTTGAGCAGCAGTCATCCAATGAGATGCCATCTCTGCTACTGGCTAAACTGTTGCTCTAAAACACTAACCGACGTAGACAGTCACAAAATTGCTGGTGGGTGTGTGATACCTGCACCATTAGAGGTCTCCTTACCTTCGCTTCTTCCCTCAATCAGCACGTTCTTTCAAGACACTCAAAGAAAGACATACTATTACTTCACCTTGTCACAATACAATCGTCACAGTCTTTAGCGCCTCCAGCGCCCAGTCCAACAATCATTATTTGTGCTCCCATGACCTCCTCCTTGGATTCCCTCACTACCACCTAGAACAAGTGCCCTTCATCTCTCCATAGCCCCCGCACATACATTTCATTTCTATTATAGCGCAGGCAATGGCTGACTTTACTAATGTACTCAGCTATTTACATAAAATACAGATTTGATCTTTGCAGTAGGCATATAAACCTTCTGTGCTACTTTATGGAATTAAAACTGCCATTAGACAAAAATCTGATCCTTTTGTAGCAGAAACATAATCACAAGACTTACTTGACTTTTTTATTGCTGCCTAAAAGCTACAGTTGAAACGCGTCAGTTGAAGTATGTGCATTGCTTTGAAGACGCAAGCTGCAACTGCAAGACAACTGGTGGCGCATATATATAGATCACTTTTATGTGGGTGTGGTTTTCCTGGGGGCCAATCGCAGCCCCCAGGGAAACCACACACGCATTGACAAAAGTGATCGCTCTCTTTCTCTCTCTATATATATATAAATATATATATATATACATACATATATATATCTATAACCAAAAATAGCCTCAGAGTTAAGGGAGCCCCCAACTCTGCAGGGCTGCCTCAGCATATGGGTACCGAGCAACCCGTAAATCAACAAGCAAAAGAACAAAGGGCCTCATTACGACTTCGGCGGTCTTTCAATTAGACCGCTGAAGCCGTGGGAGCCAACATACCACCGGCGGTATTGGTGGCTCCCTAGTATGACTTTTCCGCTGGGCCAGCGGACAGAAACAGCGTTTCCTTCTGCTGGCCCAGCAGAAAGGTCACATCAACATTGCAGCCGACTCATAATAGAGCTGGCGGCAATGTTGATGTGCAGCGGGTGCAGCAGCACCCGCCGTGCTTTTTACTGCCCGAAATTTGGCCCCAGTACATGGCCAGTGCAGGGGCCCCCAGGGGCCCCCAGGGGCACCCCGAGTCCCCCTTACCTCCAGCCTTTCCATGGAGGTACACCACCATGGACAGGCTGGTGGTTGGGGACTCATAATGAAGCGGAAGCCTGGCGGTCAGGTGGAGGGGCCGGCGGTATGGCCGTGGCTAATGCGCCACAGTCATAATACAATGGGGGTACACCACCAGCCTGTTGGCGGTGTTACCGCCAGTGTACCGCCAGCCGCCAGGGTCATAATGACCCCCAAAGTGTTGAAGCCCAGTTCCAGTGCTGCATAGCATTTTATTCCATACTGTTCAAATAGCATGCTTTATATCCTTTCACCTGTTCAAAAAGCACTCTTCATAACCTTTATTTTTTCCTGACACTTTTTGGCTCCATAGAGCCTTGTTCACTGGTGAGTCTATTTATATAAAGTGATTGCGTGCTTATAGCCAAACTGCAACGTGATTGTAATATCTAAGCATACATCTCCTATAGTGCACTGAAAAACATAATCCAATATTTCTTTATATGCAGTGCGAATCTCAAATACCGCACAATTGCATTCCAGAACACTGCATGATATAATAAATGTGTTCCGTTCAGTGCACCTATATATAGTGTCTTCATATTGTGATTTCATTAATAAAAAGTTTGATTAAAACATTGTCTTCGTCTATTTGGTGCAATGCTGCAATTATAATGTCTCCGAATGCTAGCAGTCTGTAAAAGTTCCTCTCGTAATCTCTTGCTCACCTCCACGCTTTCATTTAGAGGGTAAATACTTTTTACTTCACGTGAGGGCAAGTGACTCATGCTCCCAAAATGTAATTCCAAAAATAGCCCCCCACTTTGCAGGGCGGCCTCAGCATATGGGTACAGAGCAACCCATAAATCAACAAGTAAAAGAACAAAGTGTTGAAACCCAGTTCTAGTGCTGCATAGCATTTTATTCCATAATGTTCAAACAGCATGCTTTATATCCTTTCATCTGTTCAAAAAGCACGCTTCATATTCTTTCCTTTTTTCTTGACACGGTTTGGCTCCATAGAGCCTTGTTCACAGGTAAGTCTATTTATATAAAGTGATTGTGTGCTTATCAGATAACAGGGTGATGGGTACACCTTTGGAGTGAATGATTGCTGCAGTGATGGCCATACCTTTGGAGCGAGTGCCTGCTATATGTCATGCAATAAGACGTATGAATATGCTCAGTGACAGGCACACCTTAAGATGCAGTGCCTAATATTAGTAACTAGACATATCCAGCACAGTGAAAGGCACACCCTGAGACTCAGTGCCTTTTCAGTATAAATACATTTTTACATGGTGATAGGCACACCATCAGGACAGTTCATACTTACTACCAAGCAAAAACAATTTGGTACTGTGGTTAGGTGATCCCATGTCACAATGGAAGCAGAAGCTATGCCGCTACCATTATTTCTTTCTCAACCTAGAGTGATGCCAATTGAGTAGGAAGAGTGGGTGGAGATATTCAAAAATTATATTGAGGGTTTAGATGATAAAGAGTTTAGCCTTATTGTTAAGTAGGGGTGGGTGATGAACTCTGGTCTGCTCACTGAGTTTTTTCCAAGCCAGGCTCTGCTTAGAGCACAAATTTCCCAAAAACTCCACTTAGCGGAGATTTTTTCCTCGTTTGCACGCTCCAGCGGTAAGTTGGCGAGCGCGAATGAGGAATATCTTACTCCAGACTACCTTCCAGCAAGATTTCCCAACATGGGCAGTTATGGATGGTCGGTACCGCTTGCTGTGAGAATCCTTCCGTTCACATTGAGGAAGCTACTGCTCGAGTAGAAAATCTACTCGGGCAGCAGAAAAGGAGCAGCACCCTCTTGCTCTGCGGGAAGTGCCATTCGTGCTGACTTTTCACCTGGAGCTAAAAATCAGCGCAAACGGTGTGAGCTAACACACTTCTCCACTTGTAGAATTCTGCTTAGAGCTGCAGAGTTTTTTGGTCACTTCATGGAGTTCCACATAGCAGAACTCCACACACTCCACCCAGGCATATTGTTGAGTACCTTAGGCAAGGAAGGCCAACATGTCTTCAAATACTTCCCAGTAGCTGTAGAAAATGATGGACAATCTATTGGCAATGCATGTTTAGAAGCCAAAGCGAGATTAGAAAAGCTGATTGCAGAATAAATCAATATAGTTATGTGTAAGCATAGGTATTATAACCAACCACAGAAGAAGATCAAGTTTGTGGCAAGGTTGCGTGAGTTATCAGTAAAATGTCAGTATGGAGCCATGAGGAATGAAAAGATACAAGATCAGTTAATAGTACAGTGTAGGGAGAAGAAGATGAAGGAGAGGTTGTGGGTGGCAAAAAGCCCCATTGTTTCAGGAGGCTAAGGAAATAACAAAGGTGATAGAACAATCTGACCCGTGTATGAAAGAATTGGAGAAATAAATGACAACATGAATCTATCATATACTGAGCAGGAGAATGTGGGGGTGCTCAAAGTTGGCAAGGGGAATTCTAAACTGACCAAGAAAGGGGTGTTTGGCGATGGCTTAAGTAGTTTTAAACAATTTGAGACCCATAAGTAACCTGGAAAAATGTGTACTTGGTATGGAAGTAGTCTACATAATGATGACTTGTAAAATTGCTTTGGCTATTCGGAAGTACTGTAGACAATGTGGTAGGAAGGGACACTTTGCCCGTATGTGTAGGATGAATAGCAAATACAAAGTCGCTGCAGTGCAAGAGAGTAGTGAGGATGATGATATAGAACAAACTAGGATTCTATATGTATCTGATGGTCAGGTAGGAACAGGAAGGCGGTGTAGGACTGAGGCCATATTTACTATTAAAGAAGAAATGGTCCAGCTTATGGTGGATTCTGGATCTCTTTATTCAATATTTCCAAGATAAATGTTTATGCAACACTGACCAAAGGTGCGTCTACTTCCTAAAGACATCAACCTAGCAGGATACCAACGGGGAAAGATAGACATTATAGTGTATATGTCGAACAATATTGAATTTCAAGAAAGATGGGAGAAAGGAAAAGTTTATGTCACAGAAAAGGTTTTCCAATATTAGGATGGGATGATCTCCACTTGATTATTGATCACTGGGCACCAAATCAGATTATGGTGGTTGATGGGGTCACAGTAGAGGAGATTGTGCAGCGGGTGAACAAAGTATTTTCAAATGAAGAACTATTTCCCATGACTAAACCAAGTACACTCCCATAATAGCCGTTTTAATTGCCAAGTTTGGGCTGACCCTTCAAAAGTATTGCCAAAGGTTTAGCGACAACCAAAAACTCCCCAACCAGTCATGGATACATTTTGTAGATTGCTCCATTAAGGCACTGGATGGAAGGGTATAAGGATGCAAAGCTAGTGATTTTAATGGTTGGCCCATGTAATCATGAGAGAGAATATACTCAGTGTCTGTTTGACAGAGGTGTACCAGCACCTAGTTGACAGTAAGCTGACTGACCCCAGGAAGCTTTCTGAGTAGGTGGACCTCTGGGCTAATACCAGAGTGTCCAAGAAGGTACTTGAGATAGATCTCACGAAGGGTGATTCAGCCCTCCCCCCCCACCCCAGCAGAGTGATGGAGGGTTAAAAATGACCCAGACAAGTCCCAGAATAAGGGGAGAGCAAAGGGTTCCAAAACACCATCTGAGAAACAGTTGTGTAGTTCCAGTGGCTGATGGAAAAGGGCACCCCATTTCCATCTCTGCTGCTTTAAGTGCTCCCAGTTGGGATGCACACTGGGTGACTCTGTCCAACGAAAACACCCAATGGTGGGAACTGTACAGGGGTGGTCAATATGGCCAGAGGGGAAAGTAGCCCTCTGGGGCAGGTCATTGGTCCCTTGGTTGGGAGATAGACTATGAGGGTGAACTAGTTATCTCTGGGGGTGGGAGTCATCACTTCTACCAGGTGAAAGGGAACGGGGTCCCAGTCACTGATCAGAGCTATACCGGGGCTGACCAGACCATAATAGAGGAAAGGCTAGTTTCACCAGAGCAGTACACTGACCAGGTGTGTAGGATGATTCAGCCCCATAGGGAGAACATTTTCTGCAGTATGACCCTGTTATCCCTAGAGTGGGATGGGGGGTGACCCAGAGGAGGGCCATAGTTTGTTCCCAGATGCCCACAGTTCACCCGGCTCCAGACCAATGCCAACACTACAGTGTGAGTCACCATTATGTACAGACCCTTGAGACCACCTTCAGATCCCTGAGACACCATTGCTAACCGCATAGCCCCCTATGCTGTTGACTTCTTTTACTACGTCCTAGTCGGTGACCTCAATTTCTTCCTCAATGACACAAACTCAACCTCTCTCCAAGAGAACCTCAGTAACATCAGGTTCTCCCAACTGGTCAACCAACCCACGCATAAAGCTGGTCACACACTTGACACCACCTTCACGTCCAGCAATAGAATCAGATTCACCCACGTCACTGAAATCACCTGGCCCGACCACAACATTGTTCACTTCCCATCTCCGAAGCCCAGCACATCCTCACCAGGCACCACAGCACCCCCCACTGAAGCTGGGCAAGGTTACCCAGACCCTATGGACATAAGCCCTGAGCACCTTGCAACCCGAGCCCATGGCAGAATTCAACCAGGCCGTCCAGAACTTCTCCACTTGGATCACCAAATGAACTGACAGAGTCGCAGCGCTGAGACCAGCAAAAACCAACAACGCTGCCAAGCAACCAAGAAGTTCCACGTCGAAGCTCAGAAAATCGAAATGCAACTACCACCTATTCGAGAAACAATGGCACATGACCATGGACTTCTCCGACGAAGATGTTCACAAGGCAACCCCCAACAACTACCACTGCCACAACATGGCAGCCAAATGAGCAGCAATCATCATCCACATCGCTACCGTAGCCAACCACGCGAATAAATCTTCAAAATCATAAAGGAATTCTCCAACCCAACAGCCACAGAGACCACCATCCACACATCCCAAGAGCTCTATGACACCCTCTCAGGCTACTTCCACAGCAAGGTCACTACCATCTACAACTTCAACCCACAAACCACCATTTCCAACCAAGACAAACTCTGTCAAACAGTGAACAATAACCACACAATAACCACTTGATCCCCATCCACCACACAGATCACCGCAGCCATCATGTCATCCATCTACTCAGGGGCACCCACTGACGCCTGCCCTCACCGTCTCTTCAACCTCAGAACCAACACTATCAGCACGGAACTAACCAGCACCCTCAACACCTCCATCTCCATGGCAACCTTCCCAGATGGATCGAAGCATGAGGAGGTCAGACCCTTTCCTAAAGAACTCCTCCTCTGACCCCAGCGACCCAAAAAATTACAGACCAATCTCCCTGCTCCTCTACCCTGTCAAAGTTTTTGTAAACATCATCAACAGCTCACCAGATGCCTCAGACAAAACCACTTTATTGACATCTCACAATTAGGATTCCAGGCCATCCACAGCACTGATCACCGCCACGGATGACATCAGGACCCTTCTCCACCAAGGAGAAACAGCAGCTCTAAACCTCCTTGACCTCTACATTGCATTTAACACAGTCTCCCACTGCTCTCTCCTCAGCAGACTCCTCAAGATAGGCATTCAGCAAACCCCCCTCAATTAGATTGCCACCTTCCTCTCAGGCCACACTCAGAGCATCCACTTCACCAATTCACCTCCGTAACCAAGACCTGTGGTGCACCTAAAGGATCTTCCCTTAGCCCCACCCTTTTCAACATCTACATTACCCTCCTAGCAGACATTGTCAGACCCCACGAACTCAACATAGTCTCCTATGTCAACAACACCCAACTGATGCTCTTGCTCACTGAGGACCCCCACAACACCAAAACCAATTTCCGCAATGCCATGACCAACATAGCAATATGGATGAAAGACAGCTGCCTCAGACTAAACATGCCAAAATGGAAATCTTGATCTTCGGGAGGACACCTCTGTATGGGACCATAACTGGTGGCCAACAGAACTCGGTCCAACACCCACTCCATCAGGCTACACACAAAAGCTTGGCATCATCCTCGACAGCCAACTGTCCATAAATTAAAAAGTAAACTCAGTCAACTCCTCCTGCCCTCCTGCTTCTACATCCTCCGAATGCTCTGCCGAATTTTCAAATGGATTCCTACTGACACCAGAACAAGTGTCACTCATGCACTGGTCACCAGCCACCTCAACTACGGCAATGCTCTCTACGCTGGAATTTTCCACCCAACCACTCAAAAGACTCCAGACTTTACAGAACACCCCAGGCAGACTCATCCTGAAACTCTCCAAATGTTACGTACAAAGCTCTACATAACCAAGGGCCATCCTACAACAAGCACCAACTAAGCTTCCCCATCCCCACAAGAGAACTGCACTCCTCCACCGTCAACGTCGCAGACACCACTTGCATCCACCACAGCCACAGCAGGTCCGTTTCTTCTCCTACATTGCAGCCAAGTCCTGGAATAACCTGCCCCTCCACCTCGGGACAGCTCCCTCCTTGGTAGATTTCAGAAGGAGACTCAAGGCATGACTCATTGACGGAGACACAGCACTCAGTGCGCAGATACCCCTAGGGATGATAGTGCTGCACCATACAAACGTGATGATCGATTGATTGAGACTGCATTTTGGGGAATAAACTGCCCCAGGTGGCAGGAAAACTGAGAAGGGTAGCTGGTCAGGGTGCTCTAACAGTTAAATTTTCTGAGGGTACCACTCCCAAGCAGAGGGTACAGGAGCCCAAAATGGAGGGGCAGGGTGAGGGACGACTCATCCCTATATGCTGTCCTGTCTCAGGGTACAGAACAAATCCTGGGTTGAAGAGCCAGACTCAGGACACAAACCCTGAACTTGTGGGAGGTGGAGTGGAAATCGGGTGCAAAGCCCCAGGGGCTGAAGTCCACCACTCTGAGACACCTCAGAGTAAAATCAGGAGCCCATGGGAAAATCCTTGCCAGCCCAACACTGAAAGAGAATCCTACCCAATATCCTTGCTTAGAGCCTCCACCTAGCATTGGATGGCCCGGGGCCTGGCTTCTGACACTGACAGCTGGAAGGGGCCTCTGTTAGTTGCTGTCCTTATGGGCAGAATTTTCCTGGGTTGGGGACAGAATTCTGATACAAGGAGTGAAATGGGCGACATCACTTTGTTGGCCATGGTGGTACTGTCTGCCTATTGGGATGCATCTGTGAACATGTTAAGGTTAGGTGCTGCACAGTTTGGGTCCAAAGATTAGGAGAAGGGTTACCCCATGAGTCAGTTCAGCTGCTCAGGAGTATAGACAGGGGGTTCCAATTCAGAACCACTACTGCACAGTGCTTTCCCCAGCGCAGCCCCATGCTTCTCTCGTCAACGGCAGCCTCAACAACATGGCAAAACTCCTCATCAAAGCTTCACCGCTCACCGGAACCAACACAACAGCGTAACGAATCCCATTTATCAGATCCTCAACGTCGATGCAACAGGACCTCACACCGCTGCTTCACCGCATCTCAGAACTAATGCATCACTTCAGCTCTGCAAAGCATGTTTGATGCGGATACACATAACCGGAATTTAAAGTATTTTGTTCAGTGGGCCTATCTGGGTCCTATAGTTGGCCCATGCTCCATCACAGTAAGCCCAAACTTGTGACTTTGACTTGTTCTGGCCCGATCAGATTTCCCCATAGCGCTTCTTACTTCTTGGTGCTATTTTATCTAAAAACTTTAAAATTCAATATCTTCAGTTCTACTTATTGGATTTTTTTTCATGTTAATCTTGGTTTATTTATTTTTCAGGTGCGGAATCTTTTTGTGTGGTGTTTTCAATGTTTTACTGTTTGAAGTGTTGCCATCATACTTTGCACTTTGCCTCTAAGTTAAGCCTATCTGCCAAGCAACAAGGGTGTGAGCATAGGTTAATTTAGGGTTTGCTTGTGCCTTACCCTGACTAGGAATGTGGTTACTGCTTGACCGGGGCTTATATGCCAGTCAACCTGGAGCCCAATTTCTAAGATAGCTGTTAAGATTTTTAGTTTTGGTACCACTGAGTTTATTATGTTTTCTATCATCTCCCAAGAATTCTGTATTGTTGACAGGATTATGTCTCATTTTAAGCTGACTGGATAGATAAGGGCTTCTAGCGAATATTGTAATAGAGAAAGGGCACACTGTATTTCACTGACCTCAATTTCTTTGGAACATTACCTATCATTTGTGGTCATTACAACATAGACTTTATTTTTCCAGTTTTAGTCTTAATGTTGTATATGTGTTAATTGAATTCCCTAAGGGGCAGACTTAAGAAAACTGTTGCTGCACCCAGTGCAGCACCACTTTCCTTGTGCCCCTTAGTGCCCCCCTGCTGCCACCATGTGTGCGTCCTATCTAAGATACGACGCACCATGGCTCAGAGTAGGGGGTAATAGCATCAACATTTTTCATGCTATTGATGTATTGTTCAGGGTTAGTGCCAAAATCTTGGTGCTAACCCTGAACAGTACATGGGGGCCAATTATAAACAATGGTGTGTCCCCTTTTAATACCTGCTCTGAGCTAGAGTTAAAATTGCTGAAAAAAATAACACAAATAAATCTCATAGATTTCTTTGCACCATTTTTTTCAGCCCCCATAATGGGGGAACGCCCCCTTTGCATATGTTATGCCTTGCACAGGCATAATGTAGCACAAAGGGTTACAAAGTGGCACAATGCATGCATTGCACCACTTTGTAAATCTAGTGCAGCGATTTTGGCCTCGTTTGGCCACATTAGCATGAAAAAAACTGACGCTGATGTGGCTCAAGGAAGCCTAGGGGTTCTTAAATCTGCCTCTAAGTGTGGTGCATGGTTTGGAAAGATTTCGTGTTGTCCAGGTTTTAACCGGTTTTGTCAGAGCACACTCCATTTTCTACTGTTTTGTAAATTTTATTCAGCCTCCAGGAAATTATTGGTGTTACCGATACTCTCACTTAAATATATTAAAATATGAGACAATTCAACCCTGCACTTATATATTTTTTTTAATAACAGCTTTGTTCTGACACTATTTTTCTGGCTCTAATTAACTTTGTACAAACTGCACTCATAATTAGGAAGGTATTGTTAATTTATTCCTTACTATATATATTTATGAGCTGTGGATTGCTTTACATACTTTAATCTATATGCTGTTTATTTATGTATTTCGATTAAATATTCATCAATTATGCTGTGATTTGTTTATGTTGCTTTAATGGTTTTAAAATAAAGTATTAATTGATTAAGTTATTCACTGGATGGGCATTCTTTCTTTCTTTTCCGACCTTGGGGCAATCCTTGTGCCCTGGTCTTATGCATCATTTTTTACAAATCTCTTTTGGAGTGTCACTTTCGTAGTTATTATTGAGACTCTGCGATTTACCTGTCCGTGTCCTCATTTTGTAGGCTTTTAGCGCTAGTGTATCTCTGGATTGCTAGTCAGATTACTGTTCAAATGTAAAGTGATTAGGGGCCACATGTAGCAAAGTTCCGATTTGCGACATGCAAATTGCGAGTCAGAGCAACTTGCAATTTACGAGTCGCAATTCCGAACGTAGGGTAGTGTCCTAGACACTAATTGCGACTCGCAAGGGGGTCGCAAATGCACACCTCATGAATATTCATGAGGTAGGTCTCAATTTGCGACCCCCTTGGGAATGGCGGCCCTCACAGGGATGGTGGCCTGCTGGAGGCAGCAGACCACAATGTCTGTGACTGCTTTTCAATAAAGCAGTTTTTTTTTTTTGTAATGCAGCCCATTTTCCTTAAGGGAACACGAGATGCATTACAAAAACAAAAAATGAAACGTCCATAGGACCACTGCCTGCTCTGAAAAAATGTTTTCTGTGACATTCACAAAGGGGAAGGGGTAACAATGTTACTGAATCCCAAAACTGGGTTTGCGCATCGGGAAGTGCTTTTTGCACGTCGCAAACAGCCAGATTCGCTGTTTGCAAGGTGCAAAAAGCTTCGTACATGTGGCCCTTAGAGTGGTATTTCCTATTACAGAAACTCACCATCCGATCGATAGTGATGTGGGTTTGGTAATTTGTGTACATCAATAACGTATGTTCGCTCCGAACTTTGTCATAAATTTGGTTTGTAATAGGTTTCATTATTGTCTGAGTAGCTACTCTATGCTGCTGTATCGCACGTTGATCCCCTATTGCACTGTTTTTGATATATGTGTTTTTTCCTGCTGCTTTGCACCAGCCTAATGTCAAATCTGTTTGACCTTTATGTGTTCTCGAGGTCATGCACTGTCCACTGCTAGCTTTCTTATCACAGTATAAGGGTTCTACTTTTTTGCAGTTTTATGTAGAAGGAACTGGAACCCAAGGAAATGGAACGCTTTACATGAGCAACAGTTACATTACAGACGGTCACATTCAATTAATTTAGGCAAAGGAGGCATTATGGCCCAGATTTATGAGCTTGTGATGCAGGGCAGAGCAGCAAGTCACCTTTCTGCGCTACCCTGCATCAACGGAAAAGAGTAGGAATGAGCCGTACCTATGCAATACAGCACATTCCTGTCCTTTCCCACTGACATGGTGCCGTTTTAGCTGCTAGTGCCAATGAGGCACCCTTGCACGGGTATGCGTTGCATGCAGGATTGATTTTGTGCAGGAAGGGGCATCTTCCCGCACAATAACAATCCTGGCAGCTTTTTTCCGCTTTCTAGGTGTTTTGCAGCATGCAGCACACCTAGAAAGAGGAAAAACAAGGAGAAATACAAATATTTCACATTGGTGCACTTCGCCTGGGGAGGTGGAAGGTTTTGACGCATCCCCAGGTTTACATTGCTTTGTATATCTGTGATGCATCAAAATCCATAGGTGTTGCTTGGGAACAACCACCGCAATGCCGATTGAATGCCTCTCTAACGAAGAGTAAGGCAACGCAACGATTTGTGCTGCCTTGCTTTACTCCATATCTAAGAGGCCATACAAAGCCACACAGAGTGGTTTTTCGTGGCCTAATAGATATGGTTGAAAGGTTTGTGCCACCGTTGCGTATTTGCCCAGAATCTAAAGATGTTGAGACAGCGCTGAGGCTCTAATCTGGTTACCCCAGTTTCAAAGTCACGCCACAGCCTCTCCCTTCATTGTAATCTTCCTCACATCTCCCAGCCTTCCTGATACTCCTCTATGTGCTGAGCTCCACAATTTTAGGTCTTGTCGTTAGTGGTGAAGTGGGCAAAGTTCCTCCGACTGTTTAGGGTTTTAGCAACATTGTGGTCACATCTTAAAACTGATTACTCCAAGTATCCCTCACCTGGAATGTTCATAATTTGAATGCAAATTTGGTGAAACAGGAAACCCTCACTACTCACTTATTTCAAATCTCTGGCTGGGCTGTTGACGCCCGGATGCGCCGGACCACGCCTTCCACTTCTTGAACAGTCCTCTCTCACGTGGATGCCGTTTCGGGTAGTCTGTTTTATCATTTCAGATATGGTGATGAATAGAAAATCATTTGCGGGGTGTCTATGTTTCTCCTCCGCCTGCTAGAAGCTCTCCTGTCTCTGTTTCTGGCCGCATTAAGCCTTATTTCTTTACTGTTTTACGCTGGTTTCTACCTCACCCAGTACTGCTTCCAGGTGTTTCTTTCTGCACTTGACCTGGACTCACTTCATATTAGCTTTCTATTAACACCAACCTCATTGTTTCATTTCGCTCCTGTGTTTTTCACACAGAAGCAATTTTAAAAGTAAATACGATTCTGCTTCATAGTCTCCTACTGTGACTAAAAGCTTCCGTTTGCTTCTGTCCTAAGGCCTAGTCGTCTTCCTGCAGGCTTGCGTGCACTCAGCTTGATTAGCTTATCTCAGAAATGCAGCAGATGAATACAAGATTACTTTATGTGGCTACGGCGATATGAGTCTGACCACATTGCATGCTGTCGGTGACCTCTCCAAATCATTTGAGGTGAGCAACATACTGTGCAGTTACACGATGCGCAGGTCCTGCCTTCCACATATATTTATACTTCGAATTTAACTTCCAACTCATTGAAAGTGACACAATTGGTAACTGAAAGCAGAGATTAAGAAAATAAAGTACCAGAAATGAATTCACAGAAGCCTGAATTTATGAACTATTTCTTCCCGCCTCGATATTCAGGGCCATATTTATACTCCGTTTGCGCCGAAATTGCGTCGTTTTTTTTGACGCAATTTCGACGCAAAACTAACGCCAACTAACGCCATATTTATACTATGGCGTTAGAGGCGAATAGCGCCAAAGTTCCCGGAATGTGCGTCATTTTTTAGCGTGAACCCCTTCCTTGCGTTAATGATATGCAAGGGAGGCGTTCCCGTCTAAAAAATGACTCCCAGGCCTTTACGTGGTATTTATACTCCCGGGCAAAAGAGACGCCCGGGAGTTGGCGTGGCTAAAAACGGCGCATTTGCGCCACTTTTTAACGCCTGCTCAGGGCAGGCGTTAAGGGGCCTGTGGGCTCAAAATGAGCCCACAGGTGCCCTCCCATGCCCCCAGGGACCCCCCCTGCCACCCTTGCCCACCCCAGGAGGACCCCCAAGGATGGAGGGACCCACCCCAGGGACATTCAGGTAAGTTCAGGTAAGTATAAATTTTTATTTTTTATATTTTTTTTTGGTGGCATAGGGGGGCCTTATTTGTGCCCCCCTACATGCCACTATGCCCAATGACCATGCCCAGGGGACAGAAGTCCCCTGGGCATGGCCATTGGGCAAGGGGGCATGACTCCTATCTTTACAATGATAGGAGTCATGTTGATGGGGGATGGGCGTCGAAAATAAATGGCGCAAGTCGGGTTAAGACGATTTTTTCGACGTAATCTGACTTGCCCCATTTTAAGACGCCCATGCGCCATTTTCCCCCTACGCCGGCGCTGTCTGGTCTACGTGGTTTTTTCCCACGCAAACCAGGCAGCGCCGGTCTGATTGCGCCGTCTAACGCCATTCCATAAATACGGCGCCCGCATGGCGCTTCAGAATGGCGTTAGACGGCGCAAAACTTTTTGACGCTAAACTGCGTTAGTGCAGTTTAGCGTCAAAAAGTATAAATATGGGCCTCAGTTCGTTCATACTCTGAGCGATGCATTTCTTCCTGTCCTCCCCTCCGGCCCACTTAGTTTGGTGACTTCTGGCAGTCGCACTGGCTACATTGGAAGCGTTATTGCTGGCAGGAGTGGCGTGGGTTTTTGAGTGACTTGACAATAGTCCATTGACTCGTGGAAGCGTACATCTGTAACTGCCTTTATGCCTGGTCACAGTACCTTTGATATAGTCCTCATGAAGGTTCACAATTTCTTGCGTAGGATAGTTGGACATTTGCACTGTCCAGAATACTATCAGTTCCAACTTGTTCTAGGACCCTGCTGCGTTCATTTATGTCCTAAATATGCCCTTGATCTCCTGTGATTCGTCCTTTTTGGCAGTGGTAAGGCAAGCCATACGCTGCTCTTGATGGTGTGGGGCAAAGAGCTTCTGCTTCTCTACCCAAAGGTATTTTTTGAGGCATTGAATTGAGAATATGTCACATGTAGACTGTGTTTCTTTAGTGTTTGCCTATTGAATGTTGGACTAGGACCCATCCATGTGTCACCAGAAATGTGACTGAAGAATCTGCTTCCATTCAGTCAGAAGATGAAATATTTTACCTAGCAACTGGAGGAGTAGTGTCACACAGAGTGGCATAGGTTTTGACAACATCACTTGAACACTAAAATTATTTTTACTCTGAGCACCCTACAGAATGAATGGTAGCTTCTTTCACAAGTTGCCAGCCATGCAAAGATTCTCAGGTGTGGGTTCAGTCCACAAAGTCCTTGGTTGTTGTTACAGTGTTAGGGAACTTCCTTCAAGAAGCAGCCACTGGTACTGCTGACTTCACCTTCGTAGTCCCCACGGATGGCACAGAGGGCAAACCACCCACTGTAGAGACTTGAGAGACTGTGGCTTTGCACTCCCCAGGAAGGAACAGTGGGCAACCCACCCACTGTAGAGACTTGCAAAATTGAGCCTTTGCACTCCCCAGGATGGCACAGTGGGCAAACCACCCACTGGAGAGACTTGAGAGACTGTGGCTTTGCACCCCCCAGGATGGCACAGTGGGCAAACCAACCACTGTAGGAACTTGTGAGACTGTGGCTTTGCACTCCCCAGGATGGCACAGTGGCATTGGAGTCCCGTCGTGGATCTGGCTTTGCAGTCATCCGGCTGAGGTGCCCCCCCTTCCCCCTGAGGTGCCTGTAGTATTTCTATCTGATGCTCCAGCAGTGTTCTCTCCAATTGTGGTCAGGAATCTTTTGTGGGCCTCGCCCATGCATTTTTGGACTAGTGGTGCACGGACATTGATATGTACATATCTGCACTACTTCTCGTACTGTATATATTTCTGCAAGGATTTCGTATATATCTGTTATATTTTTGCATAACTTGTTTATTGCAAAATTACAATGTTTGAACGGATCTCGCTTTGTCTTTGCATTCTTCCGGGGGGATTGTGGGTTGTTACTGTGATGTTTGGAAATGCATTGGTGTGTCTGTTGTAATATGCGAGGGTGGGGGTGGGGGAGTTTCGTGGGTGTCCCCCTAACTTTTGCCTCCCCCTCCCCCATGTCGTAGGTGCAGTACTCACCGTTGTCTTCGGCGCCTACGTAGATGGTGTTCTTAGAGGAGCAGGAAGACAAGCGCAGGGAGTATTTGTAGTTCCGGCTCCATGGAGTCCTCGTTCCTCGTGGGATGTGTTCAAGTGAGCGTTTTCACATTGCAGCAACTGTTTCCGCCGTGTTTTTATTCACGGTGAATCCGCCCCGGAAAAGGTGGCAGATTGGCGGGTTGTAATACTTTGGGGGTCATTCCAACCCTGGCGGTCGGTGATAAAGCGGCGGCCAACCCGCCAACAGGCAGGCGGTCAAAAAAAAGGTATTCTGACCCTGGCGGGAACCGCCAACACAGGCCGCCACTTTAACACTCCGACCGCCACGGCGGGACAGACAAACAGCGCGGCGGTCACCGCCAACAGGCAGGCGGCAGACAATGTACCGCCCACCCTATCACAACTCACCAATCCGCCACCTTTTCCGGGGCGGGAGCCCCGCCTATAAAAACACAGCGGAAACAGACTACGAACGGGAAAACGCTCACCTATACACACTCCACGAGGACGGAGAACAGCATGGAACCCGAATTAAACATCCTACCAGCTATTGTCTACCTGCTCATCTACCACGAGTAGGAACGCCGGCGCAGACGACAACGGTGAGTACTGCACCTACGACTCAGGGGAGGGGGGAGGAGGAAAGCTTACGGGCACACACATATGCGCCCCCCCCCCAACTATCTACACACCAATGCAGAGCACCAAGTCACAGTGACACCACCCAAACCCCCCGGAATAATGCAAAGACATAATTAAAGTGAGAAACGACATTTATGTATAAAAGAGGTTCTTTGAAGTCATGGTAAAATAGCAATATGAATTGTAAAAAATCAAGTAAGAACATTGCGAAACCGATAAACTTAGGCAATAAGTCCTGCACAGTCACTTAAATTTCCACTGTCCGTGGGCCAAAGTGTATCAACACATGGGCAAAGCCCACACAGGAGCCCTGAGTCCGTTGGAGAGAACACTGCTGGGGCATCAGATGACAAAACTACAGGCACCTCAGGGGGAAGGGAAGGGGGGGCACCTCAGCCACATGATTCCACGACGCCAGGTCCACGAAGGGTCCACCATGCCCACTGTGTCATCCTGGGGAGTGCAAAGCCACAGTCTCACAAGTCTCTACAGTGGGTGGTCTGCCCACTGTGCCGTCCTGGGGACGGCAGAGACACACGCCATCAGGTGGATCACAGACTCCACAGGTAATGGAGGAGGCAGGGTGCCCCGAGTGCAGCGTGAACACTAGCTCGACACAGAACCGGCACTGTCAATGGGCCAGCGGTTCTTGACAGGAAGGGCCCAGCGGAGCGGTGCTTGACAGGAAGGGCCCAGCGGAGCGATGCTTGAGACGGCGGGGCCCAGCGGAGCGGTGCTTGAGACGGCGGGGCCCAGCGGAGCGGTGCTTGACAGGAAGGGCCCAGCGGAGCGGTGCTTGAGACGGCGGGGCCCAGCGGAGCGGTGCTTGACAGGAAGGGCCCAGCAGAGCGGTGCTTGAGACGGCGGGGCCCAGCGGAGCGGTGCTTGACAGGAGGGGCCCAGCGGAGCGGTGCTTGACAGGAAGGGCCCAGTGGAGCGGTGCTTGAGACGCCGGGGCCCAGCAGAGCGGTGCTTGAGACGGCGGGGCCCAGCAGAGCGGTGCTTGACAGGAAGGGCCCAGCGGAGCGGTGCTTGAGACGGCGGGGCCCATCGGAGCGGTGCTTGACAGGAAGGGCCCAGCGGAGCGGTGCTTGACAGGAAGGGCCCAGCGGAGCGGTGCTTGAGACGGCGGGGCCCAGCGGAGCAGTGCTTGAGACGGCAGGGCCCAGCGGAGCAGTGCTTGACAGGAAGGGCCCAGCGGAGCGGTGCTTGAGACGGCGGGGCCCAGCGGAGCGGTGCTTGACAGGAAGGGCCCAGCAGAGCGGTGCTTGAGACGGCGGGGCCCAGCGGAGCGGTGCTTGACAGGAGGGGCCCAGCGGAGCGGTGCTTGACAGGAAGGGCCCAGTGGAGCGGTGCTTGAGACGCCGGGGCCCAGCAGAGCGGTGCTTGAGACGGCGGGGCCCAGCAGAGCGGTGCTTGACAGGAAGGGCCCAGCGGAGCGGTGCTTGAGACGGCGGGGCCCATCGGAGCGGTGCTTGACAGGAAGGGCCCAGCGAAGCGGTGCTTGACAGGAAGGGCCCAGCGGAGCGGTGCTTGAGACGGCGGGGCCCAGCGGAGCAGTGCTTGAGACGGCAGGGCCCAGCGGAGCAGTGCTTGACAGGAAGGGCCCAGCGGAGCGGTGCTTGAGATGAAGGGCCCAGCGGAGCGGTGCTTGAGACGGCGGGGCCCAGCAGAGCGGTGCTTGACAGGAAGGGCCCAGCGGAGCGGTGCTTGAGATGAAGGGCCCAGCGGAGCGGTGCTTGAGACGGCGGGGCCCAGCGGAGCGGTGCTTGACAGGAAGGGCCCAGCGGAGTGGTGCTTGAGACGCCGGGGCCCAGCGGAGCGGTGCTTGAGACGGCGGGGCCCAGCGGAGCGGTGCTTGACAGGAAGGGCCCAGCGGAGCGGTGCTTGAGACGGCGGGTGTAGGAAAGTACCATCTTGCCTGGCATGTTACCCCCATTTTTCACTGTATATATGTTGTTTTAGTTGTATGTGTCACTGGGACCCTGGTAACCCAGGGCCCCAGTGCTCATAAGTGTGCCTGTATGTGTTACCTGTGTAGTGACTAACTGTCTCACTGAGGCTCTGCTAATCAGAACCTCAGTGGTTATGCTCTCTCATTTCTTTCCAAATTGTCACTGACAGGCTAGTGACCATTTTTACCAATTTACATTGGCTTACTGGAACACCCTTATAATCCCCTAGTATATGGTACTGAGGTACCCAGGGTATTGGGGTTCCAGGAGATCCCTATGGGCTGCAGCATTTCTTTTGCCACCCATAGGGAGCTCTGACAATTCTTACACAGGCCTGCCACTGCAGCCTGAGTGAAATAACGTCCACGTTATTTCACAGCCATTTTACACTGCACTTAAGTAACTTATAAGTCACCTATATGTCTAACCTTTACCTGGTAAAGGTTAGGTGCAAAGTTACTTAGTGTGAGGGCACCCTGGCACTAGCCAAGGTGCCCCCACATTGTTCAGAGCCAATTCACTGAACTTTGTGAGTACGGGGACACCATTACACGCGTGCACTACATATAGGTCACTACCTATATGTAGCTTCACCATGGTAACTCCGAATATGGCCATGTAACATGTCTATGATCATGGAATTGCCCCCTCTATGCCATCCTGGCATTGTTGGTACAATTCCATAATCCCAGTGGTCTGTAGCACAGACCCTGGTACTGCCAGACTGCCCTTCCTGGGGTTTCTCTGCAGCTGCTGCTGCTGCCAACCCCTCAGACAGGCATCTGCCCTCCTGGGGTCCAGCCAGGCCTGGCCCAGGATGGCAGAACAAAGAACTTCCTCTGAGAGAGGGTGTGACACCCTCTCCCTTTGGAAAATGGTGTGAAGGCAGGGGAGGAGTAGCCTCCCCCAGCCTCTGGAAATGCTTTGTTGGGCACAGAGGTGCCCAATTCTGCATAAGCCAGTCTACACCGGTTCAGGGACCCCTTAGCCCCTGCTCTGGCGCGAAACTGGACAAAGGAAAGGGGAGTGACCACTCCCCTGACCTGCACCTCCCCTGGGAGGTGTCCAGAGCTCCTCCAGTGTGCTCCAGACCTCTGCCATCTTGGAAACAGAGGTGCTGCTGGCACACTGGACTGCTCTGAGTGGCCAGTGCCACCAGGTGACGTCAGAGACTCCTTGTGATAGGCTCCTTCAGGTGTTAGTAGCCTTTCCTCTCTCCTAGGTAGCCAAACCCTCTTTTCTGGCTATTTAGGGTCTCTGTCTCTGGGGAAACTTTAGATAACGAATGCATGAGCTCAGCCGAGTTCCTCTGCATCTCCCTCTTCACCTTCTGATAAGGAATCGACCGCTGACCGCGCTGGAAGCCTGCAAACCTGCAACATAGTAGCAAAGACGACTACTGCAACTCTGTAACGCTGATCCTGCCGCCTTCTCGACTGTTTTCCTGCTTGTGCATGCTGTGGGGGTAGTCTGCCTCCTCTCTGCACCAGAAGCTCCGAAGAAATCTCCCGTGGGTCGACGGAATCTTCCCCCTGCAACCGCAGGCACCAAAAAGCTGCATCTCCGGTCCCTTGGGTCTCCTCTCAGCACGACGAGCGAGGTCCCTCGAATCCAGTGACACCGTCCAAGTGACCCCCACAGTCCAGTGACTCTTCAGCCCAAGTTTGGTGGAGGTAAGTCCTTGCCTCACCTCGCTGGGCTGCATTGCTGGGAACCGCGACTTTGCAAGCTTCTCCGGCCCCTGTGCACTTCCGGCGGAAATCCTTCGTGCACAGCCAAGCCTGGGTCCACGGCACTCTAACCTGCATTGCACGACTTTCTAAGTTGGTCTCCGGCGACGTGGGACTCCTTTGTGCAACTTCGGCGAGCACCGTTTCACGCATCCTCGTAGTGCCTGTTTCTGGCACTTCTCCGGGTGCTACCTGCTTCAGTGAGGGCTCCTTGTCTTGCTCGACGTCCCCTCTCTCTGCAGGTCCAATTTGCGACCTCCTGGTCCCTCCTGGGCCCCAGCAGCGTCCAAAAACGCCAAACGCACGATTTGCGTGTAGCAAGGCTTGTTGGCGTCCATCCGGCGGGAAAACACTTCTGCACGACTCTCCAAGGCGTGGGGGATCCATCCTCCAAAGGGGAAGTCTCTAGCCCTTGTCGTTCCTGCAGTATTCACAGTTCTTCAGCCTAGTAAGAGCTTCTTTGCACCAACCGCTGGCATTTCTTGGGCATCTGCCCATCTCCGAGCTGCTTGTGACTTTTGGACTTGGTCCCCTTGTTCCACAGGTACCTTCAGACAGGAATCCATCGTTGTTGCATTGCTGATTTGTGTTTTCCTTGCATTCTCCCTCTAACACGACTATTTTGTCCTTAGGGGAACTTTGGTGCACTTTGCACTCACTTTTCAGGGTCTTGGGGAGGGTTATTTTTCTAACTCTCACTATTTTCTAATAGTCCCAGCGACCCTCTACAAGGTCACATAGGTTTGGGGTCCATTCGTGGTTCGCATTCCACTTCTGGAGTATATGGTTTGTGTTGCCCCTATCCCTATGTTTCCCCATTGCATCCTATTGTAACTATACATTGTTTGCACTGTTTTCTAAGACTATACTGCATATTTTTGCTATTGTGTATATATATCTTGTGTATATTTCCTATCCTCTCACTGAGGGTACACTCTAAGATACTTTGGCATATTGTCATAAAAATAAAGTACCTTTATTTTTAGTATAACTGTGTATTGTGTTTTCTTATGATATTGTGCATATGACACTAAGTGGTACTGTAGTAGCTTCACACGTCTCCTAGTTCAGCCTGAGCTGCTTTGCTAAGCTACCATTATCTATCAGCCTAAGCTGCTAGACACCCTATACACTAATAAGGGATAACTGGGCCTGGTGCAAGGTGCAAGTACCCCTTGGTACTCACTACAAGCCAGTCCAGCCTCCTACATTGGTTGTGCAGTGGTGGGATAAGTGCTTTGAGACTACTTACCACTCTTGTCATTGTACTTTTCATAAGAGAAAAATATACAAAACAAGGTCAGTGTATATACACATAGCCAAAAAGTTTTGCATTTCCTCTTTTCACTCTTTTCTAAGTGCTGAAAAGTACTTCTAAACTTTCAAAAAGTTCTTAAAAGTTTAAAAAGTTTTTTTCTGTCTTTCCAAAAAGTTCTGAAAACTTTTTTCTCTTTGTCTATCACTTTAACTCTCTCTAAAAAATGTCTGGCACAGGCCAAAAAGTTGAACTGTCCAAACTTGCATATGATCACCTTAGCTGGAAAGGAGCAAGGAGTCTCTGCATAGAGAGAGGTTTGAGTGTAGGGAAGAATCCTTCTTTAGAACTATTAATTAATATGCTTAGAGTACAGGATAAGGCCATAAGTGCCCAATCTGTAGAAAAAGTAGCTAATGGTTCTCAATCTGATCCAGGGACTCCCCCAGGAAAAGGTTCAGGAAAGAAACTTCTCAGCCTGCCCATTACTAGACAGTCTAGCATAGTTGGTACAGAGGTTGAATCACATCATACTGATGATGTGCTCTCACATTATACTGGTAGCCAAGCTGTTAGGGTGCCCTCTGTAAGGGACAGGTCTCCTTCTGTTCATTCCCATCATACCTCTGTATCTAGAAATGTCCCTCCCACCCACCCTGATGACAGATTGTTGGAAAGGGAGCTCAATAGATTGAGAGTGGAGCAAACCAGACTGAAGCTCAAGAAGCAACAGCTGGATTTGGATAGACAGTCTTTAGAAATAGAGAGGGAAAGACAGAAAATGGGTTTAGATACCCATGGTGGCAGCAGCAGTATTCCCCATAGTCATCCTGCAAAAGAGCATGATTCCAGGAATCTGCATAAGATAGTTCCCCCTTACAAGGAGGGGGATGACATTAACAAGTGGTTTGCTGCACTTGAGAGGGCCTGTGCTGTACAGGATGTCCCTCAAAGGCAGTGGGCTGCTATCCTATGGCTATCATTTACTGGAAAAGGTAGGGATAGGCTCCTTACTGTAAAAGAAAATGATGCTAACAATTTCCAAGTTCTTAAGAATGCACTCCTGGATGGTTATGGCTTAACCACTGAACAGTACAGGATCAAGTTCAGAGATACCAAAAAGGAGTCTTCACAAGACTGGGTTGATTTCATTGACCAGGCAGTGAAGGCCTTGGAGGGGTGGTTACATGGCAGTAAAGTTACTGATTATGACAGCCTGTATAACTTAATCCTGAGAGAGCATATTCTTAATAATTGTGTGTCTGATTTGTTGCACCAGTACTTGGTGGACTCTGATCTGACCTCTCCCCAAGAATTGGGAAAGAAGGCAGACAAATGGGTCAGAACAAGAGTGAACAGAAAAGTTCATACAGGGGGTGACAAAGATGGCAACAAAAAGAAGGATGGTAAGTCTTCTGACAAGGGTGGGGACAAATCTAAAAATGAGTCTTCATCAGGCCCACAAAAACACTCTGGTGGGGGTGGTGGGCCCAAACCCTCCTCTAATCAGAACAAGGAAAAGAAACCATGGTGCTATTTATGTAAGATAAAAGGCCATTGGACAACAGATCCCAGTTGTCCAAAGAAAGGCACCACAGCTCCTACCACTACAACCCCTACTGCTACACCTAGTGTCCCTACTAATAGCAGTGGTGGTGGGAGCAAACCTACTAATAGCCAATCCAAGGGAGTAGCTGGGCTCACTTTTGGTAATTTAGTTGGGGTTGGTCTGATTAGGGAGACCACAGAGGCTACTTTAGTCTCTGAAGGGGCTATTGACTTAGCCACTTTGGTTGCTTGCCCCCATAACTTGGAGAAGTACAAGCAACTAACCCTAATAAATGGTGTTGAGGTCCAGGCCTACAGGGACACAGGTGCCAGTGTCACAATGGTGATTGAGAAACTGGTGCACCCTGAACAACACATACTTGGACACCAGTACCAAGTAACCGATGCTCACAACATAACACAAAGCCACCCCATGGCTGTTGTAAATCTCAACTGGGGGGGGGTATCTGGTCCAAAGAAAGTTGTGGTAGCTTCAGATTTACCTGTAGACTGTCTATTAGGGAACGATTTGGAGACATCAGCTTGGTCAGATGTGGAGTTGGAGGCCCATGCAGCAATGCTGGGCATCCCAGGGCATATTTTTGCTTTGACAAGGGCTCAGGCCAAAAAGCAAAAAGGACAGGGAAGCTTGGATCCTGGAACAATGGACCAAGTGCTCCCTAAAGCTAGGGCTAGTAGAAGCAAACCACTTCCTACTATCCCTCCCTCTACAGTGGATTCTAATTCTGAGGAAGAAGAATTCCCTCCCTGTGCAGAACCTACACCAGAGGAGCTGGAAGCAGACACTGCTGAGCTTTTGGGTGAAGGGGGGCCTGCCAGAGAGGAGCTGAGTGTGGCACAGCAAACCTGTCCCACATTAGAGGGTCTCAGACAGCAAGCTGTCAAACAGGCTAATGGGGATGTCAGTGACTCACACAGAGTTTACTGGGAGGACAACCTCTTGTACACTGAGCATAGGGATCCTAAACCTGGAGCTGCCAGGAGATTAGTGATTCCTCAGGAGTACAGAAAGTTCCTCCTAACACTGGCACATGACATTCCCTTAGCTGGGCACCTGGGTCAAATGAAAACTTGGGACAGATTGGTACCACTGTTTCATTGGCCTAGGATGTCTGAGGACACAAAAGAATTTTGTAAGTCCTGTGAAACCTGTCAAGCCAGTGGCAAGACAGGTGGCACTCCAAAGGCACCCCTTATCCCACTGCCTGTGGTTGGGGTTCCCTTTGAAAGGGTAGGGGTTGACATAGTTGGCCCCCTTGACCCTCCTACTGCTTCAGGCAATAGGTTTATCTTAGTGGTAGTGGACCATGCCACAAGGTATCCTGAAGCAATTCCTTTAAGGACCACTACAGCTCCTGCAGTGGCAAAGGCCCTCCTGGGAATATTTTCCAGGGTGGGCTTCCCAAAGGAAGTAGTATCAGACAGAGGAAGCAATTTCATGTCTGCATACTTAAAGGCCATGTGGAAGGAGTGTGGTGTAACTTACAAGTTCACAACACCCTATCATCCACAAACAAATGGACTGGTGGAGAGATTTAATAAAACTCTCAAAGGCATGATTATGGGACTCCCTGAAAAACTCCGCAGGAGATGGGATATCCTTCTACCATGCCTCCTTTTTGCCTACAGGGAGGTACCCCAGAAAGGAGTGGGCTTCAGCCCCTTTGAACTTCTTTTTGGACACCCTGTTAGGGGTCCACTCACACTTGTAAAGGAGGGTTGGGAACAACCTTTAAAAACTCCTAAGCAGGATATTGTGGACTATGTACTTGGCCTCAGATCAAGGATGGCTGAGTACATGAAAAAGGCCAGTAAAAACCTTCAGGCCAGCCAAGAGCTCCAGAAGCAATGGCATGATCAGAAGGCTGTTTTGGTTCAGTACCAACCAGGGCAGAAAGTGTGGGTCTTGGAGCCTGTGGCCCCAAGAGCACTCCAAGATAAATGGAGTGGTCCACACACAATTGTTGAAAAGAAGGGTGAAGTCACCTACTTGGTTGACTTAGGCACTGCCAGGAGTCCCCTTAGGGTGCTCCATGTCAACCGCCTGAAACCCTACTATGACAGGGCTGATCTCACCCTGCTCATGGCAACAGATGAGGGACAGGAAGAAGACAGTGATCCTCTACCTGATCTCTTCTCTTCCACAGAACAAGATGCTCTTGTGGAAGGGGTAGTTTTGGCTGATTGTCTTACTGCTGAGCAGAAAGATAATTGCATAAATCTCCTAGGACAATTTTCAGAACTCTTCTCCATTGTGCCAGGCACCACTTCTTGGTGTGAGCACACTATAGATACTGGAGACAGTTTACCTGTCAAAAGTAAGATCTATAGGCAGCCTGACCATGTCAGGGACTGCATAAAGCAAGAAGTTCAGAAGATGTTGGAACTAGGAGTGGTTGAGCACTCTGACAGTCCATGGGCTTCTCCTGTGGTACTGGTACCAAAACCCAATTCTAAAGATGGAAAGAAGGAAATGAGGTTTTGTGTAGACTATAGAGGTCTCAACTTGGTAACCAAAACAGATGCTCACCCTATACCCAGGGCAGATGAGCTAATAGATACACTGGCATCTGCCAAGTATCTAAGCACTTTTGATTTGACTGCAGGGTATTGGCAGATCAAAATGTCAGAAGATGCTAAACCTAAGACTGCATTTTCTACCATTGGAGGACATTACCAGTTTACTGTAATGCCTTTTGGTTTGAAAAATGCACCTGCCACTTTTCAGAGGTTGGTGAACACAGTCCTGCAAGGGCTGGAAGCTTTCAGTGCAGCATATTTGGATGATATAGCTGTCTTTAGCTCCAGCTGGGATGATCACCTGGTCCACCTTTGGAAAGTTTTGGAGGCCCTGCAAAAGGCAGGCCTCACTATCAAGGCTTCAAAGTGCCAGATAGGGCAGGGTAAGGTGGTTTATCTGGGACACCTTGTTGGTGGGGAACAGATTGCACCACTTCAGGGGAAAATCCAAACTATTATTGATTGGATTCCCCCTACCACTCAGACTCAGGTGAGAGCCTTCCTAGGCCTCACTGGGTATTACAGGAGGTTCATTAAGAACTATGGCTCCATTGCAGCCCCTCTTAATGACCTCACATCCAAGAAAATGCCTAAAAAGGTATTATGGACAGCAAACTGTCAGAAAGCTTTTGAGGAGCTGAAGCAGGCCATGTGCTCTGCACCTGTCCTGAAAAGCCCTTGTTACTCTAAAAAATTCTATGTCCAAACTGATGCATCTGAATTAGGAGTAGGGGCAGTCCTATCACAACTTAATTCTGAGGGCCAGGATCAACCTGTTGCTTTTATTAGTAGAAGGTTGACCCCGAGAGAAAAGCGTTGGTCTGCCATTGAGAGGGAGGCCTTTGCTGTGGTCTGGGCTCTGAAGAAGTTGAGGCCATACCTGTTTGGCACTCACTTCATTGTTCAGACAGACCACAAACCTCTACTTTGGCTAAAACAAATGAAAGGTGAAAATCCTAAATTGTTGAGGTGGTCCATATCCCTACAGGGAATGGACTATACAGTGGAACATAGACCTGGGAGTAGCCACTCCAATGCAGATGGACTCTCCAGATATTTCCACTTAGACAATGAAGACTCATCAGGTAATGGCTAGTCTTATTGTCCTTCGTTTGGGGGGGGGTTGTGTAGGAAAGTACCATCTTGCCTGGCATGTTACCCCCATTTTTCACTGTATATATGTTGTTTTAGTTGTATGTGTCACTGGGACCCTGGTAACCCAGGGCCCCAGTGCTCATAAGTGTGCCTGTATGTGTTACCTGTGTAGTGACTAACTGTCTCACTGAGGCTCTGCTAATCAGAACCTCAGTGGTTATGCTCTCTCATTTCTTTCCAAATTGTCACTGACAGGCTAGTGACCATTTTTACCAATTTACATTGGCTTACTGGAACACCCTTATAATCCCCTAGTATATGGTACTGAGGTACCCAGGGTATTGGGGTTCCAGGAGATCCCTATGGGCTGCAGCATTTCTTTTGCCACCCATAGGGAGCTCTGACAATTCTTACACAGGCCTGCCACTGCAGCCTGAGTGAAATAACGTCCACGTTATTTCACAGCCATTTTACACTGCACTTAAGTAACTTATAAGTCACCTATATGTCTAACCTTTACCTGGTAAAGGTTAGGTGCAAAGTTACTTAGTGTGAGGGCACCCTGGCACTAGCCAAGGTGCCCCCACATTGTTCAGAGCCAATTCACTGAACTTTGTGAGTACGGGGACACCATTACACGCGTGCACTACATATAGGTCACTACCTATATGTAGCTTCACCATGGTAACTCCGAATATGGCCATGTAACATGTCTATGATCATGGAATTGCCCCCTCTATGCCATCCTGGCATTGTTGGTACAATTCCATAATCCCAGTGGTCTGTAGCACAGACCCTGGTACTGCCAGACTGCCCTTCCTGGGGTTTCTCTGCAGCTGCTGCTGCTGCCAACCCCTCAGACAGGCATCTGCCCTCCTGGGGTCCAGCCAGGCCTGGCCCAGGATGGCAGAACAAAGAACTTCCTCTGAGAGAGGGTGTGACACCCTCTCCCTTTGGAAAATGGTGTGAAGGCAGGGGAGGAGTAGCCTCCCCCAGCCTCTGGAAATGCTTTGTTGGGCACAGAGGTGCCCAATTCTGCATAAGCCAGTCTACACCGGTTCAGGGACCCCTTAGCCCCTGCTCTGGCGCGAAACTGGACAAAGGAAAGGGGAGTGACCACTCCCCTGACCTGCACCTCCCCTGGGAGGTGTCCAGAGCTCCTCCAGTGTGCTCCAGACCTCTGCCATCTTGGAAACAGAGGTGCTGCTGGCACACTGGACTGCTCTGAGTGGCCAGTGCCACCAGGTGACGTCAGAGACTCCTTGTGATAGGCTCCTTCAGGTGTTAGTAGCCTTTCCTCTCTCCTAGGTAGCCAAACCCTCTTTTCTGGCTATTTAGGGTCTCTGTCTCTGGGGAAACTTTAGATAACGAATGCATGAGCTCAGCCGAGTTCCTCTGCATCTCCCTCTTCACCTTCTGATAAGGAATCGACCGCTGACCGCGCTGGAAGCCTGCAAACCTGCAACATAGTAGCAAAGACGACTACTGCAACTCTGTAACGCTGATCCTGCCGCCTTCTCGACTGTTTTCCTGCTTGTGCATGCTGTGGGGGTAGTCTGCCTCCTCTCTGCACCAGAAGCTCCGAAGAAATCTCCCGTGGGTCGACGGAATCTTCCCCCTGCAACCGCAGGCACCAAAAAGCTGCATCTCCGGTCCCTTGGGTCTCCTCTCAGCACGACGAGCGAGGTCCCTCGAATCCAGTGACACCGTCCAAGTGACCCCCACAGTCCAGTGACTCTTCAGCCCAAGTTTGGTGGAGGTAAGTCCTTGCCTCACCTCGCTGGGCTGCATTGCTGGGAACCGCGACTTTGCAAGCTTCTCCGGCCCCTGTGCACTTCCGGCGGAAATCCTTCGTGCACAGCCAAGCCTGGGTCCACGGCACTCTAACCTGCATTGCACGACTTTCTAAGTTGGTCTCCGGCGACGTGGGACTCCTTTGTGCAACTTCGGCGAGCACCGTTTCACGCATCCTCGTAGTGCCTGTTTCTGGCACTTCTCCGGGTGCTACCTGCTTCAGTGAGGGCTCCTTGTCTTGCTCGACGTCCCCTCTCTCTGCAGGTCCAATTTGCGACCTCCTGGTCCCTCCTGGGCCCCAGCAGCGTCCAAAAACGCCAAACGCACGATTTGCGTGTAGCAAGGCTTGTTGGCGTCCATCCGGCGGGAAAACACTTCTGCACGACTCTCCAAGGCGTGGGGGATCCATCCTCCAAAGGGGAAGTCTCTAGCCCTTGTCGTTCCTGCAGTATTCACAGTTCTTCAGCCTAGTAAGAGCTTCTTTGCACCAACCGCTGGCATTTCTTGGGCATCTGCCCATCTCCGAGCTGCTTGTGACTTTTGGACTTGGTCCCCTTGTTCCACAGGTACCTTCAGACAGGAATCCATCGTTGTTGCATTGCTGATTTGTGTTTTCCTTGCATTCTCCCTCTAACACGACTATTTTGTCCTTAGGGGAACTTTGGTGCACTTTGCACTCACTTTTCAGGGTCTTGGGGAGGGTTATTTTTCTAACTCTCACTATTTTCTAATAGTCCCAGCGACCCTCTACAAGGTCACATAGGTTTGGGGTCCATTCGTGGTTCGCATTCCACTTCTGGAGTATATGGTTTGTGTTGCCCCTATCCCTATGTTTCCCCATTGCATCCTATTGTAACTATACATTGTTTGCACTGTTTTCTAAGACTATACTGCATATTTTTGCTATTGTGTATATATATCTTGTGTATATTTCCTATCCTCTCACTGAGGGTACACTCTAAGATACTTTGGCATATTGTCATAAAAATAAAGTACCTTTATTTTTAGTATAACTGTGTATTGTGTTTTCTTATGATATTGTGCATATGACACTAAGTGGTACTGTAGTAGCTTCACACGTCTCCTAGTTCAGCCTGAGCTGCTTTGCTAAGCTACCATTATCTATCAGCCTAAGCTGCTAGACACCCTATACACTAATAAGGGATAACTGGGCCTGGTGCAAGGTGCAAGTACCCCTTGGTACTCACTACAAGCCAGTCCAGCCTCCTACAGCGGGGCCCAGCGGAGCGGTGCTTGACAGGAAGGGCCCAGCGGAGCGGTGCTTGAGACGGCGGGGCCCAGCGGAGCGGTGCTTGACAGGAAGGGCCCAGCGGAGCGGTGCTTGAGATGAAGGGCCCAGCGGAGCGGTGCTTGAGACGGTGGGGCCCAGCGGAGTGGTGCTTGACAGGAAGGGCCCAGCGGAGCGGTGCTTGAGATGAAGGGCCCAGCGGAGCGGTGCTTGAGATGGCGGGGCCCAGCGGAGCGGTGCTTGACAGGAAGGGCCCAGCGGAGCGGTGCTTGAGATGAAGGGCCCAGAGGAGCGGTGCTTGAGACGGTGGGGCCCAGCGGAGCGGTGCTTGACAGGAAGGGCCCAGCGGAGCGGTGCTTGAGACGGCGGGGCCCAGCGGAGCGGTGCCTTTCTGCACAGCGGGGCCCTCTTCAGCGGTGCCTTTCTGCACGGCGGGGCCCTCTTCAGCGGTGTCTTTCTGCACGGCGGGGCCCTCTTCAGCGGTGCCTTTCTGCACGGCGGGGCCCTCTTCAGCGGTGCCTTTCTGCACGGCGGGGCCCTCTTCAGCGGTGCCTTTCTGCACGGCGAGGCCCTCTTCAGCGGTGCCTTTCTGCACGGCGGGGCCCTCTTCAGCGGTGCCGTTCTGCACGGCGGGGCCCTCTTCAGCGGTGCCTTTCTGCACGGCGGGCCCTCTTCAGCGGTGCTTGTCCAGTCATTCAAGGGAGCCAGACCTGGCCAGGACTCCCTGCTTAGTCGCCCTCCGACCGTGCAGTTGCTGGACCCTTCTGTGACGGAGTCCTGGGCCCGTGGGTGTCCTCCCTCACACCCGGGATGGGGCTTGTGGGGCCCTCCTGGTCCGCGCCCCTGCTGGCTGACTTCTCCGCCCTGCTGCCCTTGCCCTCCTTCGATGAGGCTCTCTGGCCCTTGCCTCCCCTGGATGTTGTGGCAGGTGACTGCCCAGGACTTTGCTCCTTGGGGGCAACCGTGTCAGTCTTCTCGCGGCGGCCCTTGATTTTACGGGTCCTCTTTCCAGGGGGGGGGCTGGCTGTCCCCTTGCTGCTGGCCGATGTATCAGTGCTGGGAAAGGGTGGACTCCAAAACCCGTGCACAATGGTGACACTTGAAGCAGGGCTGGTGGTGGCTGAGGTGCTCTTGGGACTCTTAGCAGATGGAGGGGGTGGGTCAGGTGGGGCAAAGAGGTTAAGTTTGGAGAGGTAAAGTTTTTTAGGACCAATGTAAAGGGTAGGTGTAGTGGGTATGGGAGTGGAGGAAGAGGATGTGGTTGTGGGAGAGTCAGGTGTGCTGTCTTTGGGTGCAGGTGCTTGTGACGTAGGCTGTCGTGAGGTGGTTGGCTGTTGGGTGGGTGGCTGCCTGCGTTTGTGTGTCTTGGAAGAGGGGGTGACAGACACAGTGGGAGAGGACACAGGGGACGTGTAAATGGCAGTGGGGGAGGTGACTGCGCATGTGCGGACTGTACTGGAGGGTGTGCTGGTGATGGAAGTACTGGCTGATGGTGGTGTGCATGCAGGCGTGAGTGGAGATGTCACAGGGAGGGAGGAGGGAGACGAGGAGGAGGGGGACACACGGGTGGTAGTGACTGTTGGCATGTCTGCATCTGGGTGTTGTTTGGGTGAATGCTTGTGTGATCTGTGGTGCTTATGTCTGGATGAGCTGCCCTTGGGTGTTGAGGTGTGTGCAGGCTGGTCTGATGGTGTGGATGGGATAGGCTGAGGAACAGGAGACAGAGACAGGGTGGAGGCAGTTAGAAGAGGGAGGCTGGAAACAGGGACAATGGCTGCCATCAGTGCTGAGGCTAGAGCATTGAACGATCGCTGATGGGCAGCCTGACCCGAATGAATGCCCTCCAGGTATGCATTGCTCCGATGCACTTCCCTCTCTACCCCCTGGATGGCATTCAAAAGGGTACACTGCCCAACAATGATGGTCTGTAGGAGGTCACTGACCTCCTCACTGAGGGCAGCAGGGCTAACATGGGCAGGGCCTGAGGTGCCTGGGGCGAAGGAGATACCCGCCTTCTTGGGCGAGCGGGCACGGAGCGAAGGCTGAGGGGCTGCTGGGAGGGCGGAGCTGGTGCGCTGGGTGGCGGCTGTACCTGTAGAGGCGGGGGGCCCGGATGTTGCCGCCACCGCTAGGGAGCTCCCTTCCGAGGACGTGTCGGTGTCGCTGGTGTCACCACGGGTCCCCGTTGTGGTGCTCCCCTCGCCCTCCGTATCACTGGTGACCTCGGTGTCTGTACCATGGCCCACCGGGGCCTTGTGAGTTGCAGCTCCCTCGTGCTCCGATGCCAATTCTCCTCCGCCTGATGATGCTAATGCACACATGCACAAGAAGATAAAGAAAAAGGGTGGGGGGAGAAATAAAAACAGGTTCAGTGCATGCATTGTCAACACCGTTGGGGCAGAGGACAGACACAGGAGCCTCATGCACTACGCCGCGCAATCGGGGTACACTACTCAGTACTTGTGACTAGGCCAACAGGTCTATGGACAACAAATGCGCACATGGGTGATGCTGGACCATGGATTGCTGTACTTGGCACCCTACAGAGGTGGGGGGCGGGGGCACAGGGCCATGCCTAAAGGAGGGGACTACACTACAGAAAGCGCCCTGGCCTAATGTCACCCACAGCCCTCCTCCCCCACCCAGACGCCTCCACTGCGTGTAAAGATAGCAGAATGTGCTGGTACTCACCCCCTTGTGTCTGCTGTGATGTCCTCACGCGCCCATCCAAATCGGGGTAGGCCACCGCCAGGATCCGGGACATCAGGGGGGTCAAGGTACGACTGGCACCCCTCCTACGTTGGGAGCCCATCCCCAGCAGTGACTCAGCGGTCTTCCTGGTCCCGCGGCGGATGTCCTCCCACCTCTTTCGGCAGTGGGTGCCCCGTCTGTTGTGGACCCCCAGGTCCCGGACTTCCTTGGCAATGGCACGCCAAATGTCGACTTTCTGTTGGGCGCTGACCTATTTGACATGTACAGGGTGGGAAAGGAAATTTCAACATTTTTCTGCATGTTAGATGTGATTGCCCCCCCTCCCCAACCCTGCCGTGTGGCACATGCTCTCATCTGTCGTGCCTTGCACTCCTCATTCGCTCCCCACCCCACCATCTTACATCCACCATACACAACCCAGGCATAGCCCATTCAACGTGCACCCAGTGTACTTACCTGTTGGTCTGGAGGACCGTAGAGTAGCGCATACTGGGGCAGGACCCCATCCACAAGTTTCTCCAACTCTTCTGAAGTGAAGGCAGGGGCCCTTTCCCCAGTCGCAGCAGCCATTGTCTCTTCCAGACCGAGGTCACAGCAGCACTTGCAGTATAGGTCCTCCCCTGTGGATGATCAGGTCTCGAGTGATTAAGCAGATAGAAAATGGCGGTCACGCCCGCGGCGGTGCGTACCGCGGCGGTGCGTACCGCGACTGCCGGCGCACATCGTCATTGGCTCCTGAGACCCATAGGGTTCAATGTTAACCAATGCTGCTTTGCGCCGCGGTCTTCGACCGCCTACCGCCACGGTGTGCCACGCCAGCGCAGTGACCTCACATCCCACTGTCACACTTCACAGGTCAGGCAGCCGCCATTTCAAGGGCCCACATGGCATGATTTCTACTGCGTCACACAGGCCTAGGCCTTGCATTGCCACTCATACAAGCCTTTCAATGCATAGCGATTCGTGTACTGTGCAAGCTGTGGGAACGAACCTGTGGGTTGCTTGACTCTGTGCTCCATTTTGTCCTTCCTAGGCACCGTCCGCTGGGACTTGCGAGGAGAAGGATGAATCCTCCCGTGTACCGACCGCTGGTGGACCTGTCGACAATGGAAGAACGACATATTATACTTCGATACCGACTTGACCGAGCCACTATACATGAACTGTGTGCCCAGCTGGAGCCAGACCTGATATCCCCCATCCGCCAACCCACAGGGATTCCCCCTCTGGTGCAGGTCCTGTCAGTACTCCATTTTTTGGCAAGTGGGTCTTTTCAGACAACAGTGGCCATGTCATCAGGGATGTCTCAGCCTATGTTTTCTAAGGTTTTGTCCAGAGTGTTGTCTGCCCTGATGAAATACATGCGGAGATACATTGTTTTCCCTGAGGAGGATGACTTGGCCACTGTGAAGGGTGATTTCTATGCCCTTGGACATAACCCCAACATCATTGGTGCCATTGATGGGACCCATGTGGCTTTAGTACCCCCAAAAGACAATGAGCAGGTGTACAGAAATAGAAAAAATTACCATTCGATGAATGTCCAGGTGGTCTGTTTGGCTGACCAGTACATCTCCCATCTAAATGGCAAGTTCCCGGGGTCAGTGCATGACGCGTATGTCATGCGAAATAGCAGCATCCCTTATGTGATGGAACAGCTACAGAGACACCATGTGTGGCTAATAGGTGACTCTGGTTACCCCAACCTGCCTTGGCTATTGACCCCAGTGAGGAATCCCCGGACCAGGGCAGAGGAACGGTACAATGAGGCACATGGGCGAACTAGGAGGATTATAGAACGGACCTTCGGGGTCCTGAAGGCCAGGTTTAGGTGCCTGCATATGACAGGGGGATCCCTCATGTACTCACCAAAGAAGGTTTGCCATATCATCGTGGCCTGCTGTATGCTTCACAATCTTGCATTGCGACGCCAGGTGCCTTTCCTGCAGGAGGATGGTCCAGATGGTGGTGTTGTAGCAGCTGTGGAGCCTGTGGAGAGTGAAGAGGAGGAAGACGACGGGGACGACACGGACAACAGGGACACAGTTATACAACAGTATTTTCAGTAGCACACAGGTAAGAATCACCCACGCCATTTTACATTTACTTCTTACCTCCTGCATCTCTACTTTCTGTGTTTCCCCCCAGTTCCTTTTCACAGATTTTTGACTTTCCCTTCCCTTTTCAGAGCTGTGTGACCCACAGCGTGACTTCTGCTTTGTTTGCCCATGGACTAATGCTTATTGACACTGGTATGTTGTCATCACAATGTAAATGAACATTATTGCACCGTTATGTGTAATACATTTGTAAAGAATACAAGCAGACTCCTGACATTTGAAGTGCAATTGGTGATTTATTTTAAGTGCTGCGTATAGGTCCATGATAGTAAAACGGTGATGGGTGGGGGTGGAGTAATGTCCATGGCAGAGTCCAGTTCTCAGTAGCACAGGTGCATTGCCCATATGCCTGTGGAAGGATGGAGCAGGGGCAGTTCAAGGTTGGACAGGGTGACAATGTGGGACAGTGGGATGACATTAGGGGGTATCGTTTGCTGGCGGGGGTCTTGGCATCCTACTCTGTCTTCTTGTGTGATCTCAGGTTCCGCTTGCGGTGTGGTTGATCTTCAGCAGGAGGTGGGATTCGGGTGGCCTGTCGTGGTGTGGGGGCCTCCTGCCCACTAGCGCCGGCAGAGGTGGTAGGCTGTTCATCGTCCGGGCTGGTGACAGGGGCCCTTTGGGGTGCCACATGGTCCCGCAATGTGGTGACTCTCTGGTTGAGGGCCAGGACGATGGTCCCCATTGCGGTACCGATGTTCCTGAGTTCGTCTCTGAACCCCATGTACCGTTCCTCCTGCTGTGCCTGGATCTCCTGGAACCTGGCCAGTACCGTCGCCATCGTCTCCTGGGAGCGGTGGTATGCTCCCATGATGGTGGTGAGGGCCTCTTGGAGAGTGGGTTCCCTGGGCCGGTCAACCCCCTCTCGCACAGCAGCCCTCCCAGTTGCCCTGTTTCCCCGGGCCTCTGTCCCCTGGACGGTGTGCCCACTACCACTGCCCCCAGGTCCCTGTTGTTGTTGGGGTGGTGGGTCAGCCTGGGTGCCCTGTAGTGGCGGACACACCGCTGATTGACGCGTCCTGGAGACAGAGGCATGGGCCCGCTGGGTGGGAGCTGTGCTGGTATTCCCAGAGGGGGTTGGGTCTGCTGTGGCCTGTGTCTGTGTGTGGGGAACCGACTGTCCAGAGGTCCCCGATGGTCCGGGCTGGTCATCAGGTTCTAGGTCGACAGAGCTGCTGTCATCACTGGGGGCCTGTTCTGGGGGCGGGAAGGACAAATCTGGACCCTCCTGGCCGGTGTGTTGGCGTTCGGGCCCTGCAGGGGTAAAAGAGTATGGTTATTGCTTCTGTTGGTGCCATGGCGTGCGATTTGTGGGTGCCCTTGTCCCCCAGTGCTGGCATTCCCTTGTGGGAGGAGTTGTGAGGGTGGTTTGTGGGGGGGGATGGGTATGTGCAGTGGTCATGCTTGGGTGATGGGTGTCCATGGTTTGTGTTGGCATTCAGGGATTGGTGTTGTGTTGGGTGGGTTGTGCTGGTGAGACATTGGCAGGGAGGATGTGTGCTGGGGGGTTGGGGGTGAGGGTGGGGGTGTGGGTTGGCATGCTGGTGGTTGGGGGGGTGAAGTAGTTGGGATTAGACTTACCAGAGTCCATTCCTCCGCCTACTCCAGCGAGGCCCTTAGGATGCAGGATGTTTAAGACCTCTTGCTCCCATGCTGTGAATTCGGGTGGAGTGGGTGGGGGTGAGCCGCCAGTCTTCTGCACAGCGATGTTGTGTCTTGACACCATCGACCGCACCTTCCCCCGTAGGTCGTTCCAGCGCTTTCGGATGTCTTCCCGGTTTCTGGGATCTGTCCCACAGCGTTGACCCTGTCGACGATCCTTTGCCATAGCTCCGCCTTCCTGGCTATTGTGGTGTGCTGCACCTGTGTACCGAATAGCTGGGGCTCTACCCTAATTATTTCCTCCACCATGACCCTGAGTTCTTGGTCCGAGAACCTGGGGTGTCTTTGGGGTGCCATGGGGTGGTGTGGGGTGGTGTTTGTGGTGATGAGTGTGGTGTGTGTGGTGGTGTGTGGTGTTTTGTGCGTGGATGTAGTGTGGGTGATGATGTTGTGTTCCTCTGTGTGTTGGGGTTTTCGATAGCTGTGCTCTCTCTCTCTCGCCTTCTCTCCGAATTTCTAATAGTGGGGGTTTGTGGGTGATGTGGGTGTGTGTTTTATAGTTGATTGGATGTGTGGGTGTGTGTATGTGTATCAGGTGTGTGTATTTCGAATTGTCCAATGTGGCTGTGTTTTGTAAAGGTGTGTGTATTTTGACCGCGGCGGTGTGTACCGCCAATGGAATACTGCGGTTGAAAGACCGCCGCGTGGATTCGTGGGTCGTAATGGCATGGGCGTGTTTGTGTTGGCGTGACGGTGGAGGTTTGGTCATCTCCAGTTTATCGCTGACCGCTGATGAGGCGGCCTTCCGTGGATGTCGGGTTTTTGGCGGTTTGGCAGTTGTGGGTCAGAATGACCGTGGCGGTTTACCGCAGCCGCGGCGGTAGAATGGCGGACTTCTGACCGGCGGTAAGAGCCTTTTACCGCCGAGGTCAGAATGACGCCCTATGGGCGGTACATTGTCTTCTGCCTGTCTGTTGGCGGTGACCGCCACGCTGCTTGTCTGTACCGCCGTGGCGGGCGGTGTGTTAAAGTGGCTGTCTTTGTTGGCGGTTTCCGCCAGGGTCATAATTCCCTTTTTTTCCCGCCGGCCTGTTTGCGGTATTACCGCACCTTTAACACCGTCCGCCAGGGTTGTAATGACCACCTAAGTGATTTGCCCAGAATCACAGGATGTTGAGCCAATGTCGGGACTTGAACCGTGTTCCCCAGCTCAAATTCAGTAGCTCAGGACCTTACGCCATATCCTCTAACCTATGGTTCTTTTTCTGGTGCATGTTGGGACACTCTGGGAATAACTTGTTTTTATTTATATAGGCCATGGTAAAACAGGTTCTGCCATTTTATAGTGCTACAAAGCAGGCGCCATTCTTAACAAAATTGCTATAACTCATTTGGATGGACTTGCCGAAATGAGGAGGTGAAAAAGCTATGTCAAGATTGTAATCTGTAACATTCTTGTTATGTCAAGACCTCTTCAGTGGGTGCATTAACCAACTGACTTGAGTAGAGCTTAACTCTAGGTGATAGTGCGTGCTCTTGATAACCTCCGGAGGGTCACCAACCAAGCAAATAGGTTAGTTCTAGGCAAGAAGATGGTGAAAGATGTTGTCTCCAAAATGGTGGAAAAGGAATCATGGCTCCAGAACCAAGCACTTAACGGCCTCAAACTTGATAGCAAAAAACATCTACCTTTTGGATGTAAGTCGGGCCGTTTCAAATAGAGTTCAGTTAGTAGAGGCAGCCTTTTTCCAAACCCCTGTAGCGCAAAGAAGCTAACACAAGGGTGCCACATTGAGAGGAGTAACATTTCATAGGGCACAAAAATGGAGCAAACTCCATCACTTCTTTCTCTCAGAATTCACTGGTGTCATGACTTTGATGACAGTCTCCTTACAACTACTCTGACCTTGCAGACATGCCACTTCCGGAAGCGCTGTCTAAAACAGCGCTCAAATAGCATTGCTTCCTGTTTGAAGAGGCATCACCTTGAATACCCTCCACAGTCTCTGTGACAGGCACAGAGCACTTCCCCATTACCCTCTGGACTCCTGTGTATAATGACCCACACATCGTCTGTCACAGCCCAGTAATGTTTATCCTGCTCTCCTCTCTTTCAAACCCAGGTTTCATGTAAACACTCCACCAAGGTCCCATGCATCATTTGATGTAACTCTATACATTATTTCTGATTGCTGTGGTTACCAAGTACATGAAAGATCAATGTCAGGAAAATATCTTTCTGACCCTATCAAGTGGCCCTTTTCTCACTCCTGCTTCTACTGATGTTCCTCTCAATGCTTCTTCTGACCTCCACATGTCTATAGAAATATTTGGGTGTTTGTTTATATGGTTACACACCCCAAGGATACTTCTCAAAGTCTATCCTGGACTGTAACAGTAAAGACTCAATGGGCAGGAGATGTTTTAAACAGGAGAACTGTTTCACAAACTGTGGCCACCAGGAACAGCAACACTTATGTAACCCAAATGTGTTGTTGTGACTGAAGTCTTTTTTTGTATAAGGCAGCAAACAGGCAGGATCCATGGCCGGCTTGCTGGGTAACCACTGTGTAAAAAAGTTTCATATAAATAATTTTTACATAATATATCTTATGTGGGTATAAAGAAACTCTGACATGGTTCTATACCTACCTTGGATTTCCCTAGAAAACATACATTTGAATTTTTCTCATAGCCTGAAAAATGCCAATGAACCAGCCCTGTAGGAGCATCACTGGGCACTACTGGTCTAGGTGAAAAAACACTCTATCATCCAAACCCAGGCATCCCACTCAATTCTGAGTGGTCTAGATGGCAAGGCCAAGACTTCAAACTTTGAGTAAGCACCCCAACAGAGATAACTTTGACTTCAAAACCATCAGCCAGTGGAAAAACCTATGCAGCGAAAAGACACTGTCAAGGCCCAGCAGATTCAGGTACATATATCTGTCCTATAGAGTTGAGTCCTGAGCCGAAAGCTGTCAAAAGACTATTAACGCAAGGCAGTGCTTTAAATGAACCAGCCCTTCTGTATTTCCATTTAAAACACTAACCCAGTGTCACAGATGTCGCACCTCTGGAACCTACCATGTTGGCCCATCTACCACTGAAGCTCTGTTTCACCAATCTACACACATTTGAAGCTTCCTGTTCAGTTAAGCTGCCTCTTATGTTATTCTCCTTGTATACAGTGAATGTTTTTAAAAGTTAGGCTGGTTTTGCCAACGTAGATGAATAATTCCTTTAAAAGTTTAACACACAGAAATATATGGCTGCCCCCTTTCCTTTGCTCCTAACTCTTTGACCTCCTCATTCCCTGGGTTAAATGCCACAAAGGTGCTTCTTTATGGCTTGTTTGGAGGTATAACAGTTTAGGTAAACACATTAGAAGGGTTGCATATCTAGGGTGTCACAGCCAGTCTGTAGGAATGAGGCAAAGACACTCCCAAGATGGCCTCTCTACTGCAGCGACAGGCCTGGGAGGGTTGCTGTGGCACCTGGCATATATCCACTACACTCCAAACCAAAACACATAGGTAAAAGACATTGTCATTCACAATGCCAATACCTCTAACTCTCACAAATGCAGGACCTATTGCAATGCAAATACTTGTTATATGTGCTGCAAAATGCAGCATGTGCATAAAGAGAAAGTAACCAAGAGATATAAGATATTTCTCCTGTTACACCTTGTTCGGGAAGATGTAACATTTTGGTGCTTTCTTAGGTTAGTTCACCCTAGTAAATCTAGGACTGCATCAACATTTATGGATGGATATATAGGAATGCTCATGCTCCACCCATTGGACACCTCCTAGATGCAAAGTAAAAGCCCATTCGAAGAAGAAGGCTGAGGATTAGCAGCATATGCGTGGCTAATTTAGGGCTTCACTACCTGAGGGTACTGACCAGACACTGGGCACATGCCATGGACCACACATTTTCTGGTGACAGCATTGAGCTGCCTGGAAAGCTTTCATGCTCAGACCTTGAGAGCGTTTTAGGGGTTTCAAGTGTAAATGTGGTATAGTTTAGGGGACCTAAGGAACGAAGAGCCAAATTTATCAATATGTGAGGCAGCGTAGCACATCAAGACAATTTGCAGTGCTGCACTGCATCAAATAGAGAGGTAAGGAATACACCATATTTACTAAAATGTGGCACATTCCTTCTCTCTCATTGTAGTGCCACACTATGTGCTGCTTAGCAATAATGCAGGCACCCTTTCACCATGGTGCAAAAGTGCCTGCTTTGCAGGCAGTATTGTTTTTGTGCAGACAGTGACACCTTTCTGCACAAAAACAAACCTTAGAAAAATGCAACAATGAGGAGAAATGAAGATATTTCACCTCATTGTTCCTACATCAAAAAGGCATACAATCTTTATGCATTCCCAGGTTTACTGACAATGCACCAAAAGCATGATTGGATGCACAAGAACACACACTCTCTACCCATGTAACACCTTCCCAGCACACAGTAACACAAGGCGGCGACTTACGCTGCCTTGCAGTAGTCCAGATTTACCAAGCCACCCAGGGTCATACAAGGTGGCTTTGTGTGTCTTGGTAAATCTGACTTGAGGATTGCATTGCCCTTGCAACACCACTTGCCATTCATGACACAATAGTGAAGCCATCCTGTGATTAAGCTAAATCCAAGATTCAGTTATGTGAGCACAAGTAAGCAAACATTTCACATAGAAGTGGCAGGAAAATGAGTATTTCAGTAAGTCGATCATTACATAGAGACCGAAGCTTAAACATAGGCTTCTGCCTGGACGCTAACTTATGTTTTCAGAACATTCAATGTCACGCCTTGTTTTTTTTTGTTCTAGCACACTGGAAAGCTTCAGGTGATAAAACTACACAATAATTTTATAAATACACAAGAAACAGATATGCATATCTTGACAACAGAAATACTTTCAGCTTTTATTGTTGTACACATATGTGCCGCTTTCATGAGAATACCTGTATATATAATTACACCACCAAGTAAGTCTGAAGTGAACGAGTATTGCGGGAAGAAACATACATAGGACAAATAATTGGTTCATGGGGCAGCACAGTTCTTTGTAGAACTGATCTGAATGTTTTTTTAATGGCTTTGTTAAATCAATAAACACCTATTGAGAACTCTTCAAAAAGGAATATTTTAATTCTATTTTGTTTCACTTTGTTGTGTCTTATTTTGCAACAATCACTGTAGATGGCTGTGTGTATGTGGGAGGAGGATGTGGCAGTGACGTAACAAAGGCCCCTGCATTGCGGGGAGCCCAAAGCTCTAGTGGCCCCACTCAGCACAGCACCTGGACTGAATGAGTATGGAGGGGGCCCACTCTTTGTTCTGTGCCGGGGAGTCGGGTGCTCCAGTCTTGTTACGCCATTGGGATGTGGTGAAGAGCAATGCTTGGCTACATATTCACCGAAAGGATCCGGATGCAGAAAAGTATAATAGTTTTTTAAACTAGATCACAAGCACATTCAGTGGCGGCCCGTCCTTTAGGGCTGAGGGGCCACCCCCCCCACCTTTTGCCCCTCATGGAGAGTGTCTGTCAGGCTGAACAAAGGTCAGCCTGACAGACACTCTCCATGTTCAGTTCAGGCAGCCAGGAGCAGACATGCGCAATTTGCGCAGACTCCTGGCTGCCTGAGCTGAACTTTGCTGGGCTGAGGCGGTCACTGGGCGTGACTTCCTCTGCTCAGCAAAGGTGCCTCAAGGCCCTCCCCTGGGTGACGAGGAAAGCGTCACCAATTGACACTCTCCCTGGGCGCTTCAGGTTTAAGCCCTGAAGTTCCCAGGGCGAGTGTCAATCAGTGACACTTCATCACAGAGTGGGGTAGGGTCACTCTGTGAGGAGGCTAGGACTGCTGCCTTCCTCAGCCAATGAGGGAAGGCAGCAGTCCCAACCCTCCGGGGACCTGGAGGCTGAAGGTAAGTGTGTGTGTGTGTGTAAGTGTGTGATGTTTTAAATTGAATGTTTGGTGCACGCATGCATGTTTGAGTGTTATGAGTGTTGTTAATGGATGTGCGTGCGTGTGTCTGTGAAAGAGTGTGTGCGATCTCTTAAAATGAATGTTTGGTGCATGTGTGCATGTTTCAATGCTATGAGTGTTGTTAATGGGCGTTCGTGCATGCGTGTCTGTGTGTGAAAGAATGAGTGTGTGTGTGTGTGTGTGTTTCCCGCCCGCCCCTTCCCTCCTAAAGCTACCGGCCGCCACTGAGCACATTATATTCCGCTTGTAGTATTTCTGAGTATGGGGACATTTCAGAGTGATGAATATGAGAAGAAATCTTCATATCGACAAAATATCCCTTTATAGGACGTTAAAAGAACCCCTAATGAGTTGTCAGCTCAAACTCACCTGCATACGGAACAAACACAGAGCTTGTGGCTTAAGACAGAAAGCTTATACCATATAACAGCGCAGGCTGACAGGCAAATCAGGCGTGAAGAGCTTATATATGTAAGACTACCATTCCACTTGAGAATCACAGCTTGACGGACAGTGTACTGTACTGGAAAAAGCAATTTGTCTGCAGTAAGCGAATACTTTATGTCTGACATCAGAATCTTTTTTTAAAAATGCGTATGGACTCACAAGTTACCTATGAAATCTTTCTCTAAAATCTAATGATAACAATTATCTGCAAGTCCTTTAGAAAGGGCCCATCTGCAAGTCTGATTACTTAATCTTATTTTAATTTGCACATTTCTTATAACTCAAGCTGAAGATGTTTGCATATTTGTGATGCACACACATATAAATATTTAACTTATGTATTTTTATATAGCATGGGCATTGTCCAAAGGTGTTAGAGTGCTTTACAATAAAAAAGGAAAATGACATAAGGTGCATGTTTATAATTACACAGGACATACTAATATTACATAAGGTGGATGATTAGCATTACATGGGACGCAGAGGTACATGAGGCAACAAGGACGTTAATAGCAATGAAGTAATTGTAACAGCAGTCCTAACCTAACCCTCTGGGATTTTGACTGGAGTCAAATGCATGTTGGAGTCTATTGAAAGTAATGTAGAACTGTTAAGTATTAGAGGTACAATAATTGATTGAAACTGGGGAGGACGGTGTTAATGGGTAACCTTGGCTGTGCCATTATGCCTCATAAGAGTGACATAATAATGTAATCAGCAATACATATATTGTGTGCCTTAACATTGCTAATGTAAAGTGGAGCATCTAAATTGTATTATTGAAGGTGCATTCATAGTATAAGATACATATGTGTGTTTTAATGTTGATTATGAGTTGCTGGACTATAATGCGTATTCACATTCATATTCGTGTACTCTGACTGTGGTATTATGGTGAAACTGCATACATTGATTTCTCATTTATATTCCTGTTGCAATTATAATTGAAGATGCATGTCAATCATGTATTTCGAATGTGCATTGAAATGCCATACCGTCCCTGGTAATAGTACCTTGGAAAACAATGAGGAAACAAAGACTTGCCACATTCGGGGAGGTGAGGCGTCGCTGGAGACAGTGTGGCATTGGTTCCTTACTGCCACTGGGAAGGTGATGCTTCGGTTCCTGACTGCTAGGCAGGGGAGGTGAGGCATCAGTTCCTCATGGTTGCAGGGGAGGTGATGCAGTGTTGGCAGCAAGCCATCGGTTCCTTATGACAAAGCGGGGTCGATGAAACTAGCAGGTCAAGACTCGAGGCATCGACTTTGCGGTGTCACAATCACACCACAGGGCCACAGGTGCTGCAGCGGAGTCAGAATTGGGTGCCACAGATGTTAGTGACACAGCGCTCTGGATTCACGCTGTGGTGGACTTCAAAGGCACTGAGGCAGCATTAGGCCTACAGCATCGATCAGAGTCATTGCACTCAGCAGACATCACAGCTACGGTCCACGCAGCAGCACAGGGTCAGAGAGCAGCACCAGTTCTGCAGTCATTCTGGAAGTTGATGCACTTGTTTCTTCCTTGTTTTACCAGAACACACTCCCAAGGTCTAGGGACTGGATATGGCATCACTTGGCAAGTCAGAACTCTTATCAAGAGTTCCTGGCTGCTGGTAGGTGAAGTCTTTGCTGTCCCTGAGACTTACTAACAGGAGGTAAGCTCAGTGCAATCCCTTCGATAACCTTTGGAAGCAGGTTGTAGAATGAAAAGTCCAGTCTTTTCAGTTCCAGGACAGAAGTTACAAGCAGCAGGCCTGCACAGCAAAGGAACAGGCAGAGTGGCGGTCCCTCCTACAGCATCCAGCTCATCACCCTGGCAGAATGTCTTCAATCCAGAAAGAGTCTAACTATGTGGTGTCAGAGGTCCAGTACTTGTACCCATTCCTGTCTTTGAAGTAGGGAAACTTAAAAGAGAAGTCTTTGTTGTGCACAAGATCCTGCCTTTTCCTACCCTGGCCCCAGATATACTCCACGGGGCAGGAGATTGCTGTGTGTGAAGAGAGGCACAGCCCTTTTTAGGTGCAAGTGGCAGTTCCTTCCCCCACACTAGCCCAGGAAGACCCATCAGACTTGTGATGGGTCATCAGGATATGCAGCTATAAGGAACAAGGATCCCTTATCAGGATGAATACAACATCCAATGCACAGAGAGATCTATGAACTCTATATGAATATTTCTATTTTATTAAGAAATGTAGTTGCTTATAAACAATCCCAAAAAATTAACAAACACTCAGAAGGACATTACAGTGAAAGAATTAAAGTAAAAGTGGACAATACCCAAATTAGCAAACTATTATTACAGTAAATTATTGTGTTTATGCAGCACCATTCACCAGTAGTATTCGGCTGCTTATACAAAGAACCAATTACTTTTAAGCAAATGAGTTTTGTCTGTCGGTCCTCAGTAGTATACCACCATTTATACAAAGAACCAATTGCTTATTCATCAAATTAATATATGGTACAGTTGTCTATCACAATTATTTTTCTCAGGCATGAACAGCCAACACCAAAGATCATAGTATATATGTGTTAAATTAGTAGTGGACCACTACTCAACAGCGAGCCACTAATTATGTACACATATGAGTTAAGGTACAATTAACAGTCAATGTTTCGGTCCCTCAAAAGCATTGTGCAATGGGACCATAATAAGGCAGACGTATATGCTCAGATTAGTACTGAATCATATCAAATTAAAGCCCTGCTACTATGTTAACGCACCGTCCAGCATGATGACAAATTCAATGCAGGAATTACAATACCAAAATGCCCACACAGCCATGTGAATAGATGTTCAATAAAGATTGCAGCGTGACAGCCCAAGAGGTTACTGTCCCAAATGCATCAGTTGAGTAATTTCAGGCATGGCATCAGCCATTCTCATGAAGAACAATACCATACTAAGATCAAGTACTCAAGAAACCAGTGTGTTCCAAACAGGCTTACATAGGAGCACCTCAACTCCCTTTGTGTGACTGTCTAGAGTGAATACACAAACAGCCCAATAGTCATCCTGACCCGACATGTCTTTGGCCGACATTGGAAGACACAGAATGGTTAAGCAGGAAAATGGCCACTTTCTAAAAGTGGTGTTTTCAAACTAACAGTTCAAAAAATGACTTCACCAAAATATGGGCCATATTTACAAGAAAGTGGTGAATCAGTAGTGATGCACCACTTTTCTTGTGGCCTCCTTTCGTCCCCTTACGCCACCATGGTAACTGCGTATTTACAATACAACGCACCATGGCGCATGTTAGGGGCAATAGAGTTATTTTTCTGACGCTATTGTAACAGAGTAAAAAATGACGCTAATCCAGTATAGTGTTAAGAGGCCCATTGAAATCAATGGGAACTTTATTTTCACGCCTGCACTAAGCAGGTGTTAAAAATGATGCTAGAAATGGTGCAAGAGAGTCTTGTAGATTCCATTGTGCCATGTTTAGTGACCCAAAAATGAGCCCCCCCTTAGCATACACCATGCATGTATTATGCATAATTTGGGGCAAAGGGTTTACAAGGTGGTGCAACCTTCGTTTACGCCATCTTGTAAATATGGCGCTATAGTAGTGGCCCGTTAGAGTCACATTTGCGGCAAACATTTTCCCGCAAATGTGTTGCTAAGGAGTGCAAGGGCCTTGTAAATCTGGCCCTATGTGTTTTTTTAAATTGTGAACTCAGAGGCCCGAAACTCCATACATCTATCTGGTCCCAATGTGAAATTGCTCTTAAAAAATATTTTAAGGCAATCCCCATGTTACCGTATGGGAGAGATAGACTGTGCAATAGTGAAAAACAAACTTATCAGTATTTCACTACCAGGACATGTTAAGCATACTAGTACGTACCTTACCTGTCAAATACACTGCACCTTGTCCCTGGGGCTGCCTTGAGCCTAGTTTATGGATTACTCACATGTAGTAAAAGGGAGGGTTTGGGCCTGGCTAGTGGGTGCACTTGCCAGGTCGAAATGGCAGTTCGAAACTGCACACACAAACACTGCAGTGGCAGCTCTGAGACATATTTACAGGGCTACTCGTGTGGGTGGCACAACCACTGCTGCAGGCTCACTATCAGCATTTGATTTACAGGCCCTGGACAAATATAGTGCACTTTACTAGGGACTTAGTAATAAATCAAGTATGCCAACAATGGAGAAACCGATCACCAATAATATTTACACAGGGAGCACTTTAACACTATCAACAGTGGTAAAGTGCTCAGAGTCCTAAAGTCAGCAAAAATGGAATGCAACACATAGTCAAAAAAAGGAGGTCAGAAGCAAAATTTAGCGGATAATTCTGCAAAAGGACCATTTCCAACAACGTATCTAAGATAGTAGAGTACGCAAGGATACTTTGGCAAGAACAAAGGAGTGCTAATAAACTGAGAAGTAAATACTTTTGTTTGTTTACCAAGCTCCAAAAGACACTCAAGGTCATCCTGATGTTTGACCTGTGGAATGAGAACTTTGTGCAAGGAAGATGGAAAACTGCTGGTGTTGATGATGTGAATTTCTCGAAGGTTCTGTAGGTTTAATTGGTTTTCAAATAGTTATAAGAGGGCAGATTCTCTTTAGTCTCTGACTGTAGCAGATATATCTTGAAACTTGGAGGAGTGCAGACCTTTGTGAGGCTTTATGCTACGCAACCCTCTGTATCAGAACTTTCACTAAGATTTCTGCTATTCTGACACTTTCCTATATCCCCATTGTTTCCTAAAGTTCCTGAGATATAATTAAGATTTTTTTAACTTAGTTTAGCATACTTAGATTAATTCAGGTTCTCCAATGATTAAGCAAGAGGACCATGACTTATATATTGATCATCAAATCTAGTTTCTCATCTTTAATATTGCTGAAACTGAAATTCATGTGTACCTTGTGCTTTTATGATTTGATCTCATTTGACGCTTTGATTCACCTTTGGCGACTTTGTCCTTATATAGCATGTTTTTGAGGATCATCTACATAAGTCTGGCACTTAATCTGTGTTGGATCTGGCCATTTTTGCAGTGTCTTCCCCAAAACATTCGCCTCGTTCTTCCTATTTTTTCTGACCTCTTGCTGTTGGCTCTAAGACTCCGAACACTTTATCACTGCTAATCAGTGCTGCAGTGCAGCTGCTCTCCCTACTAAAGTTGCTATGATTGGCTTACACCTAATTGGCACATTACATTTAATTTACCTGTTAGTCCCTTGTACAGTGGTATCCCTATACCCAGGGCCTGTGAATTAAATGCTACTAGTGGGCCTGCAGCACTGCTTGCCTAAGAAGTAGCCTTTCAAACCTGTCTCAGGCCTGCTGGCGCAGGGCCTGCATGTCCAGTTTACTGCCACAGAGACCTGGCATCTATATGTACTTGCCAGGCCCAGAACTCCCCTTGTACTGCATGCAAGTCACCTCTAAGGTATGCCCTACCTAACCCTATGGGCAGGGCACTATGTATGTAGAAGGCAGGACTTGCCTGGTTGAGTGGCCTGTCCTGGTAGTGACAGTCTATTTGGTTACTTACTGCTGTGAGTGCTGCCTTGCTCATAGGATTGCATCGGAAATGCCCTGCCTTATGACTAGAGGATATTGGGGGTCATTACAACCCTGGCGGACGGTGTTAAAGCGGCGGTAATACCGCAAACAGGCCGGCGGTAAAAAAAAAGGGAATTATGACCGTGGCGGAAACCGCCAACGCAGACAGCCACTTTAACACTCCGACCGCCATGGCGGTACAGACAAACAGCGAGGCGGTCACCGCCAACAGACAGACGGAAGACAAAGTACCGCCCACAGTATTACAACAGGCCAATCCGCCACCTTTTCCGGGGCGGATTCACCGTGGATAAAAACATGGCGGAAACAGCCATTTCAAAGGGAAAACGCTCACCTTAAAAAACTCCACGAGGAAGGAGGGCACCCTGGAGCCGGAACTCCAAATACTCCCTGCGATTGTGTACCTGCTCCTCTACGAACATCAGCAATGACGGCGCCGAAGACAACGGTGAGTACTGCACCTACGACATAGGGGAGGGGGAAGGCAAAAGTCAGGGATACACACACGCAACACCCCCACCCCCACCCTCACCCACTATAACACACACACCAATGCATTTCAAAACATTACAGTAACAACCCCCAATCCCCCCGGAAGAATGCAAAGACAAAAGGAAATGAGTACAACCATTGTAATGTATCAAAATACAGTAAGCCAATATATACAGAAATATACACAAATGCCAAAAATATACATCACGATAAGTAGTGCAGGTATGCACCATCCAATGTCCGTGGACCACTGGGCCCAAAATGCATGGGCGAGGCCCACACGCGATGCCTGTCCTGAAATGGAGAGTACACTGCAGGAGCATCAGATAGAAATACAACAGGCACCTCAGGGGAAGGGAAGGGGGGGCACCTCAGCCGGATGACAGCACCACGCCAGATCCACGATGGGGCTCCATGCCCATTGATGTATCCTGGGGAGTGCAAAGCCACAGTCTCACAAGTCTTTGCAGTGGGTGGTTTGCCCACTGGACCATCCTGGGGAGTGCAAAGCCACAGTCTCACAAGTCTCTGCAGTGGGTGGTTTGCCCACTGGACCATCCTGGGGAATGCAAAGCCACAGTCTCACAAGTCTCTACAGTGGGTGGTTTGCCCACTGTACCATCCTGAGGAGTGCAAAGCCACAGTCTCACAAGTCTCTACAGTGGGTGGTTTGCCCACTGTACCATCCTGGGGAGTGGAAAGCCACAGTCTCACAATTCTCTACAGTGGGTGGTTTGCCCACTGGACCATCCTGGGGAGTGCAAAGTCACAGTCTCACAAGTCTATACAGTGGGTGGTTTGCCCACTGGACCATCCTGGGGAGTGCAAAGCCACAGTCTCACAAGTCTCTACAGAGGGTGGTTTGCCCACTGGACCATCCTGGGGAGTGCAAAGCCACAGTCTCACAAGTCTCTACAGTGGGTGGTTTGCCTACTGGACCATCCTGGGGAGTGCAAAGCCACAGTCTCACAAGTCACTACAGTGGGTGGTTTGCCCACTGTACCATCCTGGGGAGTGCAAAGCCACAGTCTCTCAAGTGGATGCCTTTCTCCACTGGATCTGGAGGGGGACTGGTGCCCAGAGTGCTTCATCCTGTGTAGGACTGAGGTAGTGGATGCCTTTCTCCAATGGTACTGGAGGGGGACTGGTGCCCAGAGTGCTTCATCCTGTGTAGGACTGAGGTAGTGGATGCCTTTCTCCACTGGTTCTGGAGGGCTATAGCTGCCCAGAGTGCATCACTCTCCCCGTGACGGTCCCAGTTCCGTTACTGCCCCTGCCGCACATGGGCTAGCGATGCCTGAGTTGGCGGTGCTTGCCCTGTTCAGCGGTGCTTGCCCTGTTCAGCGGTGCTTGCCATGGCGGTCTTTGCCCTGTTCAGCGGTGCTTGAGTATGCAGTTTCTGACCTGTTTAGTGGTGCTTGCCATGGCGGTCTTTGCCCAGTTCAGCGGTGCTTGACCTGTTCAGTGGTACTTGCCCTGTTCAGCGGTGCTTGCCATGGCGGTCTTTGCCCTGTTCAGCGGTGCTTGAGTTTGCAGTTTCTGACCTGTTCAGCGGTGCTTGCCATGGCGGTCTCTGCCCAGTTCAGCGGTGCTTGACCTGTTCAGCGGTGCTTGCCCTGTTCAGCGGTGCTTGACTTTGCTGTCTCTGACCTGTGCAGCGGTGTGTGCCATGGTGGTCCCTCATTGCCCAGCAGGCCTGTGGCTGCCGGGGCCCTCCTGGGCACTGACTCCGGCGGTGGTCTCCTGACCAGTGACGATTGTGCTGCCCTCCTGGGCACTGACTCCGGCGGTGGTCTCCTGACCAGTGACGATTGTGCTGCCCTCCTGGGCACTGACTCTGGCGGTGGTCTCCTGACCAGTGACGATGGGGCTGGCGGTGGCATCCTGGGCAGCGAGGATGATGGCGGCCTTCTCCGCCGTGCTGCTTTTCCCAGACTTTGGCGCTTTCTTCTGCCCCTTCCCCACCTTGGGAGGAGTCACAGCTGACTCGACACTCCCCCCGGGACCCTTGTGAGCGCCTTTGCCGGCAGGAGTCTTCACCCTCTCCCGTCGGGCACTGTCCAACTTCTGCTGCTTCACGGGGGGGACTGGCTGTGCTTTGGCTCCATGTCACACTGGCTGCCCTGGTGCCCGGTGCACTCCACATACCTCTAACAGGCACCACTAGTACCGGACTTTTTTTGGCTGAGGTGCTACTACGGGACCTATGAATTGGAGGGGGGGTGGTGGGAAAGAGTTCAACGTTGCTCAGGAAAAGTTTATGACGAACACTGGGACGGGTAGCTGGAGGGGGTCTGGGAGTGGAGGAAGAGGAGGTAGTTGTAGGAGGTGTAACTTTTGATGATTTGGGTGCAGGTGCATGTTCTGGAGGCTGTCGTGAGGTGGATGGATGTTGGGTGTGTGTGTGCCCGCGGTTGTGTACTTTGGGAGGGGGCGTCACAGACACACTTGGAGAGGACACAGGGGACGTGTAAATGGTAGTGGGGGTGGTGAGTGCAGGTGAGCGGGGTGTGGTGCTGTGTGTTCTGGCGCGAGTCCTAGTGGCTGTGGTGGTAGTGCATGCAGGTGAGAGTGTAGATGAGACTGGGAGGGAGGAGGGAGACGAGGAGGAGGGGGACACAGTGGAGGCAGTGGATGTTGCTGTGTCTGTATGTGGGTGATGCTTGGGTGAGTGCCTGTGGGATGTGTGGTGCCTATGTTTGCTTGAGCTGCCCTTATGTGTTGAGGTGTGTGCAGGGATAGGTTGAGGTACAGGGGATTGGGTCTGGGTGGAGGAAGTTGGAGGGAGGAGGCTAGACACAGGGACAATGGCTGCCATCAGTGCTGAGGCCAGAGATTGCAGGGTTCGATGATGGGCAGCCTGACCAGAATGAATGCCCTCCAGGAATGCATTAGTGTGTTGCAACTCCCTCTCTACACCCGGGATGGCATTCACAATGGTAGACTGCCCAACAGTGAGTGACATGAGGAGGTCAATGGCCTCCTCACTGATGGCAGCAGAGGTGACAGGGGCAGGGGCTGAGGTGCCTGGGGCGAAGGTGATGCCCACCCTCCTGGGTGAGCGGGCACGGGGCGAAGGCTGATGGGGTGGCTGGTAGGGCGGTGCTGGTAGGGGTGTTGGCGGCTGTACCTGTTGAAGTGGGGGGCACAGATGGTGCCGCCACCACAAGGGAGCTCCCATCGGAGGACGAGTCTGTGTCGCTGGTTGCTGATCCGGTGACAGCCGTGAAGCTCCCCTCGCCCTCTGTCCCACTGATGTACTTAGAATACATGGTGTGGCCCTCCGTGGCCATGTGGGATGCAGCCCCCTCGTGCTCCGGTGCCACTGTACCTCCGCCTGATGATGCTGATGCACAAAAGAACAGGGAGAGCACAAAAAGGGGGTGGGAAACAGAAGAAAGACAGGTTGAGTGCATGGCTTACTGCTACCGTTGGCGGACAATACAGACACAGCAGCCCCCAGCACTTCGCCGCTGTCTTGGCCTCTACAGATGCAGTTCCTGGGATATGGCCTACATGGCTATGGTGGACATCTGCACACATAGATGACATAGGGGCATGTATACCTGTACTTGACACTCTACAGAGGTGGGGTGGAGTGGCACATGGCCTGCATTACGTAGGGGCCTAGCCTACGGAACTCGCCCTGGCCGAGGGAAACCCACAGCCCTCCTCCATCACCCAAATCCCTTCACTGCGCGCAAAGTCAGCAGAATGAGAGTGTACTCACCCCCTTGTGTCTGCTGTGATGCCCTCAAATGCCCATCCAACTCAGGGTAGACCACCGCCAGGATCCGGAACATCAGGGGGGTCATGGTGCGACGGGCACCCCTCCCACGTTCGGAGGCCATCCCCAGCTGAGCCTCCACCATCTTCTTGCTCCAGCGGCAAATGTCCTCCCATCTTTTCTGGCAGTGGGTGCTCCGTCTCTGGTGGACCCCCAGGGTCCGGATGTCCTTGGCGATGGCATGCCAAATATCCTTCTTCTGGTGGGCGCTGACCTACATGACATGTACAGGGGAAGAAGAGAAGTCATTACCAACTGCACCGTCGAAGTGAGTGGCCCACATCCCTGCCCTTGCCATGTGGCAAATGCATTCACACTCATTCATGGTCGCAGAACTCTGCCCCCTTCCTTCTTACGACCAGAACTCTCCACCCAGGCATAGCCCATACAACTTGCACCCTATGTACTCACATGTTGGTCTGGAGGACCATAGAGTAGCGTGTACTGGGGGAGGACACCGTCCCCGAGCTTCTCCAACTCCTGTGCAGTGTAGGCATGGGCCCTTTCCCTAGACGCACGTGCCATTGTCTCTTCCAGACCGAGGTCACAGCAGCACTTGCAGTGTAGGTCCTCTCCTGTCGAAGATCAGGTATCGAGTGATTGCACACTTCCTCATTGGCTCCTGGGACCCATAGGGTCCAATGTTAACCAATGCAGCATTGCGTTGCAGTCTCCCACCGCCTACCGCGACGGTGTTCAACGCCAGCGCAGTTAACTCACATCCCATTGTCCCAGTTTAGAGGTCAGGCAGCCGCCATTTCAGGGGCCCACATGGCTTCATTTTCAACTGCGTCACACATACCGAGGCCTGGACTCAACACACATACATACAACTTTTTGGAATTTGTTTCGTGTTCTGGGTAGCTGTGGGTACATACCTCTGAATTGCTTGACTCTATGGTCGCTTTTGTCCTTCCTAGGCATCATCAGCTGGGACATGTGAGGAGATGGCAGTATCCTCTGGTGTACCGACCGCTGGTGGACCTGTTGTCAATGGAGGAGCAACATTTAATCATCACCTACAGGTTTGACCGTGCCACAATCCAGGAACTGTGTACCCAGTTGGAGCCAGACCTTATGTCACCAATCCGCCATTCCACAGGAATCCCCCCTCAAGTGCAGGTGCTATCAGTGCTCCATTTCCGAACAAGTGGGTCATTTCAAACAACAGTGGCCATGGCATCAGGGATGTCCCAGCCTATGTTTTCCAACGTGTTTTCCAGAGTGTTGTCTGCCCTGCTGAAACACATGAGGAGCTACATCGTTTTCCCTCAGGTGGAGGCTTTGGCTACAGTTAAAGGTGACTTCTATGCCCTGGGACATATCCCTAACATGCCATTGATGGGACCCATGTAGCTCTGGTCCCCCCCCCCCCACAGGAGTGAACAGGTGTACAGGAACCGGAAGAGTTATCATTCCATGAATGTACAGATGGTATGTTTGGCAGACCAGTGCATCTCCCAGGTAAATGCTATGTTCCCTGGCTCTGTGCATGACGCCCACATCCTGTGGAATAGCAGCATCCCTTATGTGATGGGTCAACTCCAGAGGCACCGGGTGTGGCTATTAGGGGACTCTGGTTACCCCAACCTGTCATGGCTACTGACCCCAGTAAGGAATCCCAGGACCAGGGCAGAGGAACGCTACAATGAGGCCCATGGGCGGACTAGGAGGGTGATCGAACGCACCTTCGGCCTCCTGAAGGCCAGGTTCAGGTGCCTCCATATGACAGGTGGTTCCCTATTCTACTCACCAAGGAAGGTGTGCCAGATCATCATCGCCTGCTCTATGCTTCACAATCTTGCTTTGCGACGCCAGGTGCCTTTTCTGCAGGAGGATGGTCCAGATAACGGTGTTGTGGCAGCTGTGGAGCCTGTGGACAGTGATGAGGAGGAAGCAGAGGAAGAAGACATTGACAACAGGGACTCAGTCATACAGCAATATTTTCAGTGACACACAGGTGAGAACACTTTCTTTACTAATACTTTTACTTTCACACTTCTTCCTCTATCCTGTCTGTCAATTTCAACCAGTATTTGGTAACTGAGTTGTACATTTCCCTTACGGTTTCACAGGTGTGGTTACCAACGTGTGTCATCTGCTGGCATCCTTCATGGACTTGTGATGTGTGACATAAATCAAATCAAATAATTAGCATTTATAAAGCGCGCTACTCACCAGTGCGGGTCTCAAGGCGCTAGGGACAAAGGGGGTGGTTATCGCTGCTCGAACAGCCAGGTCTTTAGGAGTCTCCGGAAAGCGGAGTGGTCCTGGGTGGTCCTGAGGCTGGTGGGGAGGGAGTTCCAGGTCTTGGCCACCAGGAAGGAGAAAGATCTCCCACCCGCCGTGGAGCGTCGGATGCGAGGGACGGCGGCGAGTGCGAGGCCAGAGGAGCGGAGGGGGCGGGTGGGGACGTAGAAGTTGAGGCGTCTGTTGAGGTATTCCGGTCCCTTGTCGTGGAGGGCTTTGTGTGCGTGGGTGAGAAGTCGGAAGGTGATCCTTTTGCTGACTGGGAGCCAATGCAGGTGTCTCAGGTGTGCGGAGATGTGGCTGTTGCGGGGTACGTCGAGGATGAGGCGGGCTGAGGCGTTTTGAATGCGTTGCAGGCGATTTTGGAGTTTGGCGGTGGTCCCAGCGTAGAGGGTGTTGCCGTAGTCCAGGCGGCTCGTGACGAGGGCGTGGGTCACAGTTTTTCTGGTGTCGGCGGGGATCCAGCGGAAGATCTTGCGGAGCATGCGGAGGGTGAGGAAGCAGGCGGAGGACACGGCGTTGACTTGCTTGGTCATGGTGAGAAGGGGGTCCAAGATGAAGCCGAGGTTGCGGGCGTGGTCTGCGGGGGTCGGTGCGGTGCCGAGGGCCGTGGGCCACCAGGAGTCGTCCCAGGCGGAAGGGGTGTTGCCGAGGATGAGGACTTCAGTTTTTTCAGAGTTCAGCTTTAGGCGGCTGAGCCTCATCCAATCTGCGACGTCCTTCATACCCTCTTGTAGGTTGGTCTTGGCGCTGGCGGGGTCCTTGGTGAGGGAGAGTATAAGTTGGGTGTCGTCGGCGTAGGAGGTGATGATGATGTCGTGCTTGCGTACGATGTTAGCGAGGGGGCTCGTGTAGACATTGAAGAGTGTCGGGCTGAGTGATGAGCCTTGAGGTACGCCGCAGATGATCTCAGTGGGTTCTGAGCGAAACGGAGGGAGGTAGACTCTTTGGGAGCGGTTTACGAGGAAGGAGGCGATCCAGTCCAGGGCCTGGTCTTGGATCCCGGTGGAGCGGAGGCGGGTGATTAGGGTGCGGTGACAGACGGTGTCAAAGGCAGCCGAGAGGTCGAGAAGAATGAGGGCGACTGTTTCACCGTTGTCCATCAGGGTTCTGATGTCGTCTGTGACTGAGATGAGGGCGGTTTCAGTGCTGTGGTTGGTTCGGAATCCAGTCTGTGAGGGGTCGAGCAGGTTGTTGTCTTCCAGGAAGGTGGTCAGCTGTTTGTTGACGGTCTTCTCTATTACTTTGGCTGGGAAAGGCAGAAGGGAGATGGGGTGGAAGTTTTTCAGGTCGCTCGGGTCAGCCGTAGGTTTCTTTAGCAGGGCGTTGACTTCGGCGTGTTTCCAGCATTCGGGGAAGGTAGCAGAAGAAAAAGAAGAGTTGATGACGGTCTGGAGGTGCGGGGCGATGATGTTGTCGGCTTTGTTAAAGATGAAGTGCGGGCAGGGGTCCGAAGGGGCGCCGGAGTGGATAGAGTTCATGATGGATTTGGTTTCTTCCGTGCTGATGTGGGTCCAGTTGTTGAGGGTGATGGTCGGGGATGTGGGTTCGGTTGTGTTAGGTTGGGTCTGGTGTCCGAAGCTGTCGTGGAGGTCGCTGATCTTGCGATGGAAGAAAGTGGCGAGGGATTCGCATAGATCCTGTGAGGGCGTGACGGCGTTGGCGTTGGCGCTGGGGTTGGAGAACTCCTTGACGATGCTGAAGAGTTCTCTGCTGTTGTGGCTGTTTTTGTCCAGTCTGTCGGTGAAAAAAATCCTTTTGGCAGTGCGGATCAGGTGGTGGTGTTTGCGGGTAGCGTTCTTGAGGGCGGTCATGTTGTCAGCGGTGCGGTCCTTGCGCCAGGCTTTCTCAAGTGCGCGACAAGTTTTCTTTGATTCTTTGAGGGTGTCAGAGAACCAGAGGGGTTTCTTGGTGTTGTTCTGTCGCTGCGAGCGTTTGAGGGGAGCAAGGTTGTCTGCGCAGTTGGAGATCCAGTTTGTGAGGTTGAGGCTGCGACGTTGGGGTCGGTGGTGAGGGTGGGTTGGTTGGCGGCGAGTGCGGCGAAGAGTTGCTCTTCAGGGATCTTGTTCCACTGTCGGCGAGGGATGGGTTGAGTGCGGAGGTGGCGGGTCTCGCGTCGGAATGTGAAGTGGATGCAGCTGTGGTCGGTCCAATGAAGGGCGGAGGCGTGGCTGAAGAAGACGTGTTTGCTGGCGGAGAAGATAGGGACGAGTGTGTGTCCGGCGATGTGGGTGGCAGTGTTCACCAGTTGTTTGAGGCCGAGGTTGGCGAGGTTGTCGAGCAGGGTGGTGGTGTTGGGGTCGTTGTTTTGTTCCAGATGGAAGTTGAGGTCGCCTAGGAGGATGTAGTCCGGTGAGGCGAGGGCGTGCGGGGAGATGAAGTCGGCGATGGTGTCGCTGAAAGGGGCGCGAGGTCCGGGAGGACGGAAGACGAGGGATCCTCTGAGGGTGGTCCTCGGGTCGGTGCGAATCTGAAAATGCAGGTGTTCAGCGGCAAGAGGGGAGTCTTCAGTGGAGGTGGTGACGCTGATGGAGTCTTTGAAGACGATGGCGATACCTCCTCCTACTTGGTTGGTGCGGTCTTTCCTGGAGATCTTGTAGCCTTTGGGGATGGCGGTGGCGATGTCTGGAGCAGAGGAGGCGTTCATCCAGGTCTCCGTGATGAAGGCGACGTCCGGTGCTGTGGAGTCTAGGAGGTCCCAGAGTTCAATGGCGTGTTTGTGAACGGAGCGAGCGTTGACTAGGATGCACTTGAGGTGGTTGATGGCGCGTGGGCTTGTGGTCGTAGTTGTTGCATGGTGGAAGATGCGTTTGCAGGAGTTGCAGGCGAAGGGTCCATGGGTGCATTTGGGGTGAGCTTGGAAGCAGGTGTTGGAGCGTCCTGGGTTGAGGGCATGGAGGGTGGTGGGGTCATAGCGGATCATCAGGGCTTCGGAGCGCTGGGGACCAGGGGTCATGGCGCTGGGCGCGGGCCAGGCGCGGACGGGCGCAGACGGGCTTGCCTCTGGCGCGCGGTCGCGCAGCAGCCGCCATATGAGGTAGGAGGGGGGGGAGGGGTCAGCTGGGGGCGAATGGGAGCTGGGGGGCGGGGGCATGCAGGAGGTCGCGGCGGGAAAGCGCGAGGGAGGGGGGGACAGGTAGAGTGAGAAGAGCTGGGGGAGGGGAGTTTAAGGGTGGAGGGGGGAGAGTGTTAGGAGGTTTAGGAGATTAGGGAGAAAGATAGGTGAAGGGTTGTGAAGATAGGGGAGGGGGGGTTGTAGAGGTGGGTGAGGGTGAGAGGTAGAGTGAGGGGATAGGAAGATAGGTAATAGAGGGGGTGGCGGGAGGGGGGAGAGATAGAGAAATAGGTAGAGAGAAAAGGTAGATAGAGAAATCGATAGATAGGGAAAAAGATAGAGAGATAGGAAGATAGGAGGAGGTGGAGAGTGAGGGAGTTGGATAGTGGGATAGAGAGATAGGTAGATAGGAGGAGTGAGGGAGGTAGAAAGTGAACAGGTTAGATAGGAGAGGTAGAGAGGGGGATGCGAGTGGGGGAGGGGGATGAGGCAGGAGGGCAGGCGCGGGGAGAAGAGGACGGAGGAGGCAGAAGACAAGAAGACAAGAAGAAAAGAAGAACAGAAGAGCAGAAGACCGGAAGGACTGAAGACCGGAAGAGCAGAAGAACGGAAGAGCAGAAGACACACAGAAGAACACAGAAGAACACAGAAGAACAGAGAGGAGTACAGAAGAACAGAGAAGAATACAGAAGAACACAGAGGAAGACAGAAGAAGACAGAGGAAGACAGAAGAACAGAGAAGAATACAGAAGAACACAGAGGGAGACAGAAGAACACAGAGGAAGACAGAAAAACACAGAGGAAGACAGAAGAAGACAGAGGAAGACAGAAGAAGACAGAGGAACACAGAAGAACACGGAGGGAGATACAAAAAACGAAGAAACAGAGTGCAGAATACCACAGCAGAAGATGAGGAAGAAGAGAAGAGGAGAGAAGACGGGGAGAAGAGGAGTACAGAAGAAGAATACAGACGAGGAGCGAGGAGGAAGAACAGAGAAGAAGGAAAGAGGAAAAGAAGCAGGAGCAGGAGAGAGGGTGAGTAGCGCGGGGCAGAACGAGGGGCTGGGAGGTGGGTGGGGTGGGTCTCAGGAACTCAGGAACCTGGAGGAGCTGCAGCGGCAGGGGGAGCGACCTACCCTTGGGTATGTTGACATTACTAATGTGAACGGATTTTGTCATTGTTGTAGTTAATACACATTTTCGAAAAGACAGACTGACTCCAGATTGTTTTGTGGATCAAGGGTGTTTATTGAAGTGCTAAATATTGGAGGGGGTGGTAAAATGGTGAGGGGTGATGGTGGAGGAATTTCCATGGCAGAGTCCAATCTTTTAGTCTCACAGGTGCATTGCCCAGATGGGCATAGGAAGTGGAGCTGGGACAGTTCCAATCTGGACAGGGTTATAAAGTGGGACAGTGGGATGACAATCAGGGTGGTCTCATTTCTTGGCGGGGGTCTTGCCATCGTGCTCTGTCCTGTACCTGGATTTCAGGGACCGCTTGCGGGGTGGTTCTCTGTCTGCAGGGGGTGGGGTGCTGGTGTGGTGGGCCTGTGGCAGGGCGTCCTGTCCACTAGCGCCGGCAGAGGTGGTGGGCAGTTCATTGTCCATGCTAGTGTCAGGGGCCCCTTGGAGTGCCACGGTGTCCCTCATGGTGTTCTGTATGTCCTTCAGCACCCCTATGATGGTCCCCAGGGCGGAGCTGATGGTTTTGAGTTCCTCCCTGAACCCCAAATACTGTTCCTCCTGCATGCGCTGGGTCTCCTCAAACTTGGCCAGGACCGTAGCCATCGTCTCCTGGGAGTGGTGGTATGGTCCCATGATGGAGGAGAGGGCCTCGTGGAGAGTGGGTTCCCTTGGCCTGTCCGCCCCCTGTCGCACAGCAGCCCTCCCAGTTCCCCTGTGTTCCTGGGCCTCCGTCCCCTGGACCGTGTGCCCACTACCACTGCCCCCAGGTCCCTGTTGTTGGGGTGGTGTGTTATCCTGGGTTCCCTGTAGTGGTGGACACACAGCTGATTGACGTGTCCTGGGTACGGAGGTATGGGCCCGCTGGGTGGGTGCTGTGCTGGTGTTACCAGAGGGTGGAAGGTCAGTGTTGGGCTGCGCCTGTGCGAGGGGAACCGACTGTCCCGAGGCCCACGATGGTCTGGGCTGGTCATCTGGATCCAGTGGGCCAGAGCTGCTGTCATCACTGTGGGCCTCTTCTGTGGGTGGGGTGGAGATGTCTGGACCCACCTGTCTGCTGACGTTAGGTAGTGGTCCTGCAGGGGTATAAAAGAATGATTATTGCATCTGTGTGTGTCATGGTGTGCAATGGGTGGGTGAGCGTGCACCCCAGTGATAGCATTCCTGTGTGGGGGCTTGTGTGATGATGGTTAGGGGTTGTTATGGGTATGTGCAGTGGGCATGCTTTAGTGAGGGGTGTCCATGCTTTGTTGTGCCATGCAGGGCTTGGTGTTGGGATGGGTGGTTTGTGTTATTAGTACATTAGTGAGGAGTTGGAGTGATAGGGGATGGGGCGAGGGTGGGGGTGTGTGATAGCATGCAGGTAGGGTGGGGGATGTGATAGTTAAGATTTGACTTACCAGTGTCCATTCCTCCATCAACTCCTCCGATGCCCTCAGGATGCATGATGGTCAAGACTTGCTCCTCCCATGTTGTTAGTTGTGGGGGAGGAGGTGGGAGTCCGCCGCCAGTCCGCTGAACTGCGATGTTGTGTCTGGAGACCACGGAATGCACCTTCCCCCGTAGGTCGTTCCACCTCTTCCTGATGTCCTCCCGATTTCTTGGGTGCTGTCCCACTGCGTTGACCCTGTGGACTATTCTTCGTCATAGCTCCATCTTCCTAGCTATAGAGGTGTGCTGCACTTGTGATCCAAATAGCTGTGGCTCTACCCATATGATTTCCTCCACCATGACCCTGAGCTCGTCCTCGGAGAACCTGGGGTGTCTTTGGCGTGCCATTGGGTGGTGTAGGTGATGTGTGGGGTGGTGTATGTGGTGATGAGTGTGGTGATGTGTAGTGGTGTGTGGTGTTTTGTGCGTGGATGTTGTGTGGGTGATGGTGTTGTGTGCCTCTGTGTGGTGGGGTTGTCTATTGCTGTGCTCGCTCTCTCTGGCCTTCATCTCTAATTTTTGGTAGTAGGGGTTTGTGGGTGATATGGGTGTGTGTTTTATATTGAAATGGGTGTGTGGGAATGGTGTGTGTTTGTGTATCAGGTGTGTGTATTTCAAATTGTCCAATGTTGCAGTGTTTTGGAGATGTGTGTGTATTTTGAGCGCGGCGGTGTGTATCACCAATGGAATACCGCGGTTAAAAGACCGCTGCGTGGATTCGTGGGTCGTAATAGCATGGGCGTGTTTCTGTTGGCGTGACGGTGGAGGATTTGTTTTCGCCAGTTTATCACTGACCTTTGGTGTGGCGGACTTGTGTGGGTGTCTGAATTTCGGCAGATTCCGAGATGTGGGTCATAATAGCTGTGGCGGGATTCCGCGGCCGCGGCGGTATGTTGGCGGTCTTCTGCACGGCGGTAAGCGGCTTTTACTGCCAATGTTGTAATGACCCCCATTGTCTGATTTATGAGGGGTACCATATGCATGTTTGGTATGGTTGTAATTGTAGGGAGAAATGCTGCTTTCTGGTGTAGGTGGATTTTTTATTACCATTATAGAAATGCCACTTCTAGAAAGCGAGCATTTCTCTGTGGTTATGACTGGTGTTTTCAGCTTGACTCCAATCCACGTCTGGCGCACAGTGACAGGTGGCATTGTGCATACTTTTTAGACAGCCTGTACACAGGGAGGGTGGAGGTGTCACAGAGGTGCATCTGCATATTGAATGGTCTTCCTGGGCTGAGAGAAGGGGAGGCAGGCACACCTGCATTTGTAAAAGGCTCTGCCCTAGCCTCACCCAAAGGGCTTGTTTACCCTAACGTATGTCTGGAGCTGGAGGTGAGAGGGGACACTCCTGGAACCAGTATCAACTGGTTGGAAGCTTTTCTACCCCTGTTTGTGAGTGCTCTGCAAAACTGAGTATAAGTACAGGGGATTTTCCCCATGAAAAAGTGCAAGAAACACACTTGAAGTAATGGACACAGAATGCTGCTGGAGGAACTCCCCAGGAACCGCCTTGAACTGCTGCTGCTGTGCTGACCTGTTACCTGCTGGGTCACTAGGAGGAACTGCCTGACTGCATCTCCCTTGTGCTGGCCTGCTGCTGGCCCCTACTGCCCTGTGCTCCCCTTGTGTCCCCTTGGGCTAGGTGCTGTGGCCCTTTCCTCCCTGCAAACCTTGGCTTCCCAGTGTGAGGACAGTGCTGTGTGTTATGCTCCTGTGCTGGAGCCTCAGGGCCTTGAAAGTGCTTCCCCTTTGATCTGATTAGCGCCTTGAAAGCACTTTTTCTTTCATGCGCTGGTGCTTGGGAGCGCTTTCCTAACATTTCCGAAGGAGTTATCACCTACGCAACCCTGGTGGATGGTCTAACATGGGAGGCACATATGCCTTCAATCTGTTCCGCCAGGAGATGAGAGTGTGCTGAGGCGTGCCCCCGGGGCACCAACTGGAATTGATTCCTGGTCATATCACCTCCGCAACCCCGGACATCATGCTACACGGCACCTTGTCTTGTGTGGGAGAGCAAGAGTCCCAGGAGTTCCCAAGGGCAGAGAAGCCTCTTGTGGGGATTGGAGAGCTGTGGGAGAAGTACCTACAATGGTACGATGAAAACCATGAAAATAGGTTTCACTTTCAAACAGAGTTGAAAGCTTACTGTCAGGCGGATGTCATGATTTTGCGAAAAGCGTGCAACCTTTGCAGAGACATTGTGGTGGACATGACGAAATGGGTCAGGATTATCAAAACCAAATCCCGTAATAGTAAAGAAATCGTGCAATACCTAGACCCGCTTAAGAAAATTACGCTGGCTTCAATGTGCATGTCTATTTATAAGTACATGTTTTTAAAACCTGAAACAATAGCTCTAGTACAGCCTAGTACAGCCTGACCTTTATAACGGTAAACAGAAACATTACTCCACACCTATTCAGTGGCTTATGTACGTCGTGGAGAAAGAGAACATCTTCATTCAACAAGCATTGCAGGGCGGCGAATACCGTTTGGGCTGTTACTACCTAGACGAGTATGCATTAATTAACGGGGTACCAACCGTCTTTGAGTTCAACGATTGCTTTTATGGGTGTCCGCGTTGTTACAAACCCCACAATTTTATTAGACTGCAGGGCACCACATTTAAACATCTGCATTGTCATACTCTGGCGAAGGTGCAGTATATTGAAAACAGCTGCTTTATTCTGAGAACCCTCTGGGAACACTAGTGGTTAGGCGAGCTAAGAAAAGATGCAAAACTCCGCACTTTCATTAAGAGCCGACAGTTACCAGCACTGTTGGAACCCTGGGACGCCTTATTTGACGGTAGTATAAACGCCATACAGCTGTATCTGGTCGCTGGTGAGAGTGAGAAAACACACTACTACGACTTCACCAGTCTGTGTCCATTTGTGAACAAAGTGAAGTTGTACCCTGTGGGGCATCCTAGGATCATATATAGGAACTTTAAGTCTAAAGTGTACTCATGGGATTGGATGTTTTTGCAACATGGGTCATGCGTCCTCTTATGATTTGTGCAGCTTGGGTGTTATGTTCTCGTGACCTGCCATGTGCTTTCTGATATTCCTTTTATGAGCATTTATGATGATTTTATGACATGCATTATTTTAGTAATGTTTTCCTGAATAATGCTTATGTTGCAAAATAATCAGTAACCTATGTGTTCTATGTGACTACTGCTGACTTTCATAGAGTAATAGTTCTGTGTACTGTTCTGACAACTACTTGGGTACCAGGGTATTACTGACATGTTGTGTTTGGTCTAATAATGTTGAGTACAATTCAGTTAATTTTTATATAACTTGGTGTTTGTGTTTCCTTTGTGGTGGGGATTGTGCATCACATATGTTGGGTGGGTTGTGCAAACGTTTTACACATTGCCTCTGGGATAGGCCTGACTGCTCATGCCAAGCTTCCAAAGGGTGAGATGGGGTTATCTTGGGTTTGTAACTCCCGCACCCTGACTAGAGTGGGTGGGTTCTGCCTGGCTTAGGTGCCCACGCCAGTCAGCCAAAAACCCCATTTCTAACAATTTGTAATAAACTTTTGAACTTTACTCTCCGTCTCTGGGATTTCATGTTTGACCTAATAGGTAACACTGTAAATTGATTTAAAGTGTACACTTTATCACCCCTTCACCCCTCAAGACTCGGAAGAAGATAAGCAAGACTATGGACACAACCATCATCAGATGGTAGCAAAGTGACGATAGTTAGGATCCCAAAGTAAGAGATGCTAAAACCCTTTATTCTAAATTAGTTAGGTCCTAGAGTCGAGACCTTAGTGTCCATGTCCAGAATTTGGACGGTCAGCAGAGGTCTGGAGATTCAAGAGATGGTCGTATCAACAGTGGAGGATACTGATGGTATCAGTAGGGTCGCAAATTGCAATAGTTCATGCTTAGCTTAGGGTGATTTATTTGTTTATTTTCAATGGTGTTTTGCGGAGGTGTTTTGAATGTTGTATGAGTGCGATGTTTAGTAAAAGAAACTGAAGTTGTTATCGGGTCCAATGTGACCTAGGATAGTATTAAAAAGAGTAGAAGACACTATGGGGGTCATTCCGACCCTGGCGGTAAATACCGCCAGGGCCGGGGTCCGCGGGAGCACCGCCAACAGGCTGGCGGTGCTCCGTTGGGCATTCTGACCGCGGCGGTACAGCCGCGGCCAGAAACGGAAAGTCGGCGGTGTACCGCCGACTTTCCGCTGCCCATGGGAATCCTCCATGGCGGCGCAGCTTGCTGCGCCGCCATGGGGATTCCGACCCCCTCACCGCCATCCTGTTCCTGGCGGTTTCGAGTCAAGTTTCGAGTTATGTCATAGTGTGCCATGCTGGTATTGGTCAGTTAGTGTAGTGCCGCAAAGGTATTGGTTGTCTACATCATAAAGGATCATGTTGTGATTGGTTATTGTTGCAGAACAAATAATTGTGGATAAAGAGTTATTTCCAGGTCCAGAACAAAATCCTATTTGTGATTATTGATACTTGGTTGAGAAATTAATTGTTTGGACGTCATAATTGTTTCAAGGTCTTACAAGATTTGTTTAGAGATGTGCTTGTACCTAGTAGAGAGGGAGAAGACCTGCCACCCGAAGAAACACCTAATCAATAAATGTAGTGCTGCAAACATGTATTTGGCACAAGATCACAGAAAAGGAAGGTGCACTGTGGTTTCCACGCTCTGGCACATTTAACCTGAGAATTACTGAAAACTTGGTAAGGGTCTTATATGAGATGAAAACACCTCCTATAACTGCACAGGATGAGGCGATGAACCCTTGGGAACATGCTGCTCATGCTGTCGTTGAAAAAGGAGTAGTAGTTGTGTAATTGATGGCACCTCCAAGTGACCCTAACATACCTGGGTAAAATGTTTTTAAATCAATATGTTTGGATGATGCTACATGGTATAACATGCCCTGCTACAAAAGGGCATAAAGAGGGATGGCTGAAACAGCTTCACTGTGTACACATGAATACAAATATAACACAACACTAAGGATAAGTCCATATTTTATCATAAATCCTCAAAAAGAAAGGGTCAGTAGAAAAACAGTTCATTTTCATCTCATTTATTGGTATCCAGAAGCATTCATTCTTCACAAGGTAAAAGTTACGACATTGACAGCCAACACATGTTTTGTCACCCTGGTGACTTTTTCAAGTCTTGAAAGTACATGAAATACAATAATTTCTGAAAACCACAAAACTCAATAAGCTCCAAGGGAACAAGACACAATGACAAGGATACATATAACAAGGTAGACCAAGATCATTAAAAGTGGCAAGGCATAATTTGTGTGTAGCCTGGAGAAATATCCACCGCATGAGCAAAAAAGGCGTATCCACACCTGTGTTTCATGTACAGAAATTTAGAGAAACCATTGGCGAAAGAAAAAAGAAGAGATCCTGAAGTAGCAAAAAAAGACAGTGTAGACATGTAGATAAAAAAATAAATTTCAGAGCACCCAGTAAATAGAGTACAAGGTAAATGTGAAAAGTAGTAAGAAAGACATTAACTACCAACCTAGAAGTAACAAGAAGTGATCTCAAATGTAGTAGTAGAACTGCAAAAATGTCCAAAACAGCAATGAGCTAAAAGAAAATAATGTAAATTAGACTGTAGTTGGTGTAAAGCGAAGGGAACACAGGATAAAAAATTACTATGACCACAAAATGCAAAATACCTGTAGTGGTTGAACGTAGTCAGTCATATAATATTTTAAGTAAAATCAACAAATGTCGTCAGGAAGAGTCACAGAGCCAAAGGAACTCACCAAAAGCTGTCCAAAAATAAGGTAGTAGAAAGAGATAAAGAAACATTCCCAACATTATGTTCATTATTTTTAATAAACTCAGACTTACCATGTTTAAAGACTAAGATATTCAAGGAAAATAATATATAGTAAATAGTCGAATGAGTCAGCTTAGGTATGCTATGGGTACATGAGTGTAAAAACGCTGTTTAAAAGCAAAACAGATGATGCAGGTAGAAGTTGTCAGACCAGCCAAAGAGACACTAAACTGAAATGGAATGTAACTCCAGGTAAAGAAATTCCACATACCGCTGATATGTCTTGGAAGATTCTTGATTGCCGAAGCCAACTATATAGATTCTAAGAGTAGATACGCAATGTCACGCTTGTGCTGGAGAGAAAGATAGTATCAAGGAAAAGCTCCAAAGACAGTACATACTTATGTAGATGCTATATGAGATGCTGATCAAATGAGATGGAGAACTGACATGATAGAGGTAATTAGATTGTACCCAGCCTTAACAAGTGAAACATTCAAGAGAGAAAATTAAAAGAAAAAGGATAAGAAGGCAAAATATGGACAAAAAAAAGGCAGATGGTATGAGTAAGATCAGTGACAGTGATTCCGGCGATAGCTTTTTGGATATATTATTGTCAGAATGTCCACCTACGTATAATGAGACCCGAGTGGAGGCAGGCGATAGTACAACTGGGGTTGGAAATGTTGGATTATCTATTGCCCATAAAGAATGTTGATCCACTGCAGATTGTTTAGGTGAATGTATCTCATGAACCGATGGGAGAAGATTCAAGAACTTGTATTCCTGCTAACTTTACTGTCCCAAACACTGCTGATGCTCTTACTATCCCAGTTACTATTGTTTATGTAGCCTCCATGTATAAACCTGATTTCCCCTAAAAGATAATTTAAATTGTGGGATATTTTGTGTCAAGGTTTGTGACACAATTGAGACCTGAGATTAGCATGATGATTCAACAACATTTGATTTGTTGGCAGAACAAATCCGTTGATGTGATTCTAAGATATATGAAGTACTGCAGTGATGAAATAGAGATGAAACAGAAGAAACTGACGGAGAAGTTAATGGTTGCTCAGATGAGGCTGCTCTGAGAAGTAGTCAGATCCAGCCATTTGTAGGCAATGGTGCTATGCAAGGTGTGTATCAGCAGGTTACTGCAAGGTAGAGGTCGAAAAGTTCCAAAAGACCCTAGTACAGGGACATATGTGAATGGTCTGTAGAAGACAACTCCTTGTCAAGATGGGTCACTGGAAGAGGGATTGTCTTCTTAACCCAGGCAGTCAGCTACAGAATTCATTGTTTGCACAATCCCAGAATGATAACTCTATACAGATGCAAAGTATGCAGAGAAAGAGAGGGCAGAATTTAAATGTGCCACAAGGTCAAGTGATGTAGGTTCCACAACCCCCAATGCCACAGCAAAGTGTGAATGTCCCCAGATTGAATTCTAATCAAGTTCCACACATGAATTTCTATGCATTTCAAGACAATAATCATTTCCAACAATTCCCTATGTTTGAGACATTCGATAATTATGGCTCTATTCAGTGAGCCTGATCGTACCTGAGGGGGGAGGAAGATTGTGTACTTGGTACTGTCTAGGAGGTAGAATAGAGTGGTCCATTCAAGGTGGTGAAGAGAATGGCGACCTGTCTCATTCTTAGCCGACACTGGTGCTATTCGTTCTACTCTGAGAACAACAGAAGTCCCATACCTACCCCTCTCAGGAAAAAATGGAGTAGGAGTCGCAAAAAAAAATGACAATGCAAAAAAGGACAGAAGTGACTGTGAGAATAGGGTTCTTTGAAGAGAATCACCAACTTGTGGTGTGTGATTCTAGTCTAGTGAGTCTCTTGGGAATAGACCTCCTTTGCAAGTTTAACTGTGCCATCAGTTATACATTGAAAGGCATAGAGGTGCAAACGCACAATGAGGATGTTGCATTAAAATTGGAGAATGATGTTTCTTACACTGCATTGTTTACCATGCTGAACATTGATGATTTTCTGCTAGAGAGGGCTGAGGTTTGGTATTTTTCAGGAAAAGTCATCAGTTTGATCGAAGGTGTTGAACTCGTTCAAATCATGGTGAAGTCAAATGCTGAATAACAGAGAACACCCCAACATAATTTGACATCTGAAACAAGTGCTAGGTTTTCTACAGTAATTGAATCCATAATCCAACAAGGGATCCTGAAGGAGATCATGTCACCCGTTATGGAATTACAGAAGGCAAGTGGGAAATATTGCATTGTTCAGGACTTGCAAAAAGTGACCAACATTGTTATTCCCTGTTGTCCCTTAGTACCGAATCCAGCTGTGATTTTGTTTCAGATTCCATGTGAGGCCAAGTGGTTCATGGTTATTGATTGTGCCAGGCTTTCTTTTCAATAGTGTTACATAAGGACAGTCAGTTCCTATTTGCATTTCAGTTAAGTAGTAATGTTTTAGCATGGTGCAGAGTCCAACAAATTATACTAAGAGTCTCTTCATCTTCAACAAGATTCTCAAGAAGAATCTGGAGTCCCTGGTCATGCCTTATTACTCAATCTTAGCCTAATACATCGACGACCTACTGGTAGTATCGAACACTCAAAAAGCCTGTGAGCAAGATACCACTGAGTTATAGAACCACCTAGCTGAGTATTGTTATAAAGTGTCCCGCAGGCAAGTGGCAGTACTGTCAGAAAGAGGTTCAGTATCTCAGACATCATGTTGAAAAAGGAGCAAGGAAAGTGCCACAAGAGAGGATTTTGGTAACTGTGAAAATTAATCTACCAACTACAAAGAGAGAGATCAGGATGTTTTTGGTAATGGTGGGTTACTATCACCAGAGGAAACTCAACTTTCCCAAGTGGCCAAGCCTTTGCAGAGGCTGACAAACAAGGATGTGTCTGGTTCCGTACCCTGGGGATTTACTTGATTGCCTTCTTAGAAATCAGATAAAGTCTCAGTTATGCCCCAGCACTGGGAATGCATAATTACAATAAGTAATTTGCACTTTTCTGTAGTGAAAGTGAGGGCTGTGCTCTATCAGTGCTTACACAGTTAAATAGGAATTCCAGAAGGCCTGTGGCCTATTTCTCTGCTACTCCTGATCTCATGGCTTCTGCCCTGCCATGTTGCCTTAAAGCGAAGGTGTCAGCACTGAGAGGTGTAAAAACATAGTCATGGGTCACCCACTAACTATTTATGTTCCCCATTCAGTGAAGTTAATGTTGACAAGGACTAGAACCCAGCATTTTACACGTAGCCACCTTACTAAGTATGAACAAGCAATATGTGCGGCAGAAAATGTGACTGTCAAGTGCTGTTCTAAATCCTGCTACATTGTTACCTATACCAGACAATGAAAATGATGATTGTGAAGTGGAGCATGACTGTTTCAATGACATTGAACTATGCACCAAGCTGAGAGTAGATATACCAGATGACCCGCTACCAGAGCCTGATTTTGTTCTGTATGTTGATGGCTCGTGTTTACAAGACAATGTATGAAGTCTGAGAGCTTCCTAAGGAGTCTGCACAATTTCAAGAGCTCTTGACGCTTCCTGGCTCTATTGAATATTTTCTGCACAAGAGGCTGAATTGATTGCTCTTACTATTGTGTTTCAGACCAGCTGAAAGTGATACTTTGTACCGATAGTCACTACGGCTTTGGTGTTATGCATGGCTTTGGACAGAGACGGTCCCAGATGGGGCTTGTGCCATCCTCTGGATCCCCAATCAAGAATGACAAACAAGTGAGGAATCTCCTTGAGGTGTTACAGATGCCTGAACATTTTGCAATGGTCAAGTGCACTGCAGACCATAGTGGAAATGATCATGTAGGTTTGGGCAGCAAATATGCTGATGAGCTCAAAGAGTATTGTTCACAATATCTGTACCTTTAATTGAGAGTGTACAAGCAGAGAATGGATGAGACCAATTATCACCTTTTGTTAACAACTGCAGATACATGGGAGGAGGTAAGTAAAGATGTTTCTGGAAGGGTGTCAGAGGGTGAAAAACAGAGTTGGGTCAGAGAAGGCTGTGTCAACAGAGAGGATGATGACCTTTGGATTTCAATGGATGGAAGACCGGTGTTGTCAAATAGCTTGTTGCGTCCAATGACTAGTTATTTCCATGGTCCGGTTCATGCTGGTAGAAATGCAATGGTGCAATTCTTTAGGCAAGCATGGTTTAATCCCAAATTTAGGTTCATGGCTGAAGCATTGTGACGCAGATGTTTTGTGTACCAACAGAACAAAGTTAGAACGAGAACTGCAGTAACACTATGGGGGCTACCAAAAGACCATTGCCGCGGCTACCAGCCATCCGCCAGATTATGCCACATCTGGATTTCCGCCAGAAGGATGGAGGAAATCCGCTGTGGCCATGCCGACAGATGGAGGTAATGTCACACTGCTGCCAGCAGCAGCACCACGCCAGTAGACCACTGCCAGCCGTATTATGAGAATAATACGGCCTGGCGGTGTTCTGCTGGTGGATGCTGCAGCTGGCAGCAGCACCCAGTCCCACCTCCTGCTGGAGGACCCCCTGACTACAGGTAACTTAGGTGCTCCTACAGGGGAGCGGGTGTTGTGTGTTGTGTGTGGGGGTGGGGGTGTGTATGTCTGTGCGTGCGTGTATGCGGGTATGTGTTGCGTGTTGTGTGTGTGTGCATGTATGAATGTGTGAATGCGTTTATGTTGAGTTGTGTGAATGTATGTCTGTGTGTATGTATGTGTGTGTGCATGTGTGTATGAATGGATGGATGCATGCGTGGATGAATGTTGGAATGGGTGTGTGTCTGCATGTGTGCATGTGTGAAGGGAGGGGTGTGTATGGGGGGTCTGGAGAGGAAGGAGGGGTGGGACGTGGGGAAGACCCCTATCAGTGACAGGTAAGGGATTCCCTGTCACTGATAGTGCCTACCGCCATGGTTTTCGCGGCGGTAAGGATGCCACGAAAACCATGACAGTAGGCGGGGTTATAAGTGAAGAGTAAAGTCTCCAGTCCGGCAGTCGTTACCGACATGGTGGTCGGTGTGCTACATTGGCAGTTTGGCTTTAGCCAAACCGCCAATGACATAATATGGAGAAAAGTACTGCCAGCCTGTTGGCAGTACTTTCCTCCATATTAACACCAAACGTCGGGGTCACAATGACCCCCTAAGTCATGTAGGAAGGTCAGGAGGTCCCTTTAACAGGGTGCGTGTAGGAGGCTGGACTGGCTTGTAGTGAGTACCAAGGGGTACTTACACCTTGCACCAGGCCCAGGTATCCCTTATTAGTGTAGAAGGGTGTCTAGCAGCTTAGGCTGATAGAAAAGGTAGCTTAGCAGAGCAGCTTAGGCTGAACTAGGAGACGAGTGAAGCTCCTACAGTACCACTAGTGTCATATGCACAATATCATAAGAAAACACAATACACAGATACACTAAAAATAAAGGTACTTTATTTTTAAGACAATATGCCAAAAGTATCTCAGTGAGTACCCTCAGTATGAGGATAGCAAATATACACAAGATATATGTACACAATACCAAAATATGCAGTAATAGCAATAGAAAACAGTGCAAGCAATGTATAGTCACAATAGAATGCAATGGGGGCACATAGGGATAGGGGCAACACAAACCATATACTCTAGAAGTGGAATGCAAACCACGAATGGACCCGAAACCTATGTGACCTTGCAGAGGGTCGCTGGGACTGTGAGAAAACAGTGAGGGTTAGAAAAATAGCCCACCCCAAGACCCTGAAAAGTGGGTGCAAAGTGCACCTAAGTTCCCCCAAGAGCACAGAAGTCGTGATAGGGGAATTCTGCAAGGAAGACCAACACCAGCAATGCAACAACGATGGATTTCCAGACGAGAGTACCTGTGGAACAAGGGGACCAAGTCCAAGAGTCACGATCAAGTCGGGAGTGGGCAGATGCCCAGGAAATGCCAGCTGTGGGTGCAAAGAAGCTGCCACCGGATGGTAGAAGCTGTGGATTCTGCAAGAACGACAAGGGCTAGAAACTTCCCCTTTGGAGGATGGATGTCCCACGTTGTGAAGAGTCGTGCAGAGGTATTTCTGTGCAGAAAGACCGCAAACAAGCCTTGCTAGCTGCAAAGGTCACAGTTAGGGTTTTTGGATGCTGCTGTGGCCCAGGAGGGACCAGGATGTCGCCAATTGCGTGAGGGGACAGAGGGGGTGCCCAGCAAGACAAGGAGACCTCTCAGAAGCAAGCAGCACCCATAGAAGTGCTGGAACAGGCACTATGAAGTGGAGTGAACTGGAACTCACCCGAAGTCACGAAAGAGGGTCCCACGATGCCGGAGGACAACTCAGGAGGTCGTGCACTGCAGGTTAGAGTGCCGGGGAACCAGGCTTGGCTGTGCACAAAGGAAATCCTGGAAGAGTGCACAGGAGACGGAGTAGCTGCAAAACACGCGGTTCCCAGCAATGCAGTCTAGCGTGGGGCGGCAAGGACTTACCTCCACCAAACTTGGACTGAAGAGTCACTGGACTGTGGGAGTCACTTGGACAGAGTTGCTGAGTTCAAGGGACCTCGCTCATCATGCTGAGATGAGACCCAGAGGACTGGTGATGCAGTTCTTTGGTGCCTGCGGTTGCAGGGGGAAGATTCCGTCAACCGACGGGAGATTTCTTCGGAGCTTCTTGTGCAGAGAGGAGGCAGACTACCCCCACAGCATACACCATCAGTAAAACTGTCTAGAAGGCGGCAGGATCAGCGTTACACGGTCACAGTAGTCGTCTTTGCTACTTTGTTGCAGTTTTGCAGGATTCCAGCGCGGTCAGCAGTCGATTCCTTGGCAGAAGGTGAAGAGAGAGATGCAGAGGAACTCTGATGAGCTCTTGCATTCGTTATCTAAGGAATTCCCCAAAGCAGAGACCCTAAATAGCCAGAAAAGGAGGTTTGGCTACCTAGGAGAGAGGATAGGCTAGCAACACCTGAAGGAGCCTATCAGAAGGAGTCTCTGACATCACCTGCTGGCACTGGCCACTCAGAGCAGTCCAGTGTGCCAGCAGCACCTCTGTTTCCAAGATGGCAGAGGTCTGGAGCACACTGGAGGAGCTCTGGGCACCTCCCAGGGGAGGTGCAGGTCAGGGGAGTGGTCACTCCCCTTTCCTTTGTCCAGTTTCGCACCAGAGCAGGGCTGGGGGATCCCTGAACCGGTGTAGACTGGCTTATGCAGAAATGGGCACCATCTGTGCCCATGAAAGCATTTCCAGAGGCTGGGGGAGGCTACTCCTCCCCTGCCTTAACACCTTTTTCCAAAGGGAGAGGGTGTAACACCCTCTCTCTGAGGAAGGCCTTTGTTCTGCCTTCCTGGGCCAAGCCTGGCTGGACCCCAGGAGGGCAGAAACCTGTCTGAGGGGTTGGCAGCAGCAGCAGCTGCAGTGAAACACCAGAAAAGGCAGTTTGGCAGTACCCAGGTCTGTGCTAGAGACCCGGGGAATCATGGGATTGTCTCCCCAATACTAGGATGGCATTGGGGGGGCAATTCCATGATCTTAGACATGTTACATGGCCATGTTCGGAGTTACCATTGTGAAGCTACACATAGGTAGTGACCTATGTGTAGTGCACGCGTGTAATGGTGTCCCCGCACTCACAAAGTCTGGAGAATTTGCCCTGAACAATGTGGGGGCACCTTGGCTAGTGCTAGGGTGCCCACACACTAAGTAACTTAGCACCCAACCTTTACCAGGTAAAGGTTAGACATATATGTGACTTATAAGTTACTTAAGTGCAGTGGTAAATGGCTGTGAAATAACGTAGATGTTATTTCACTCAGGCTGCAGTGGCAGGCCTGTGTAAGAATTGTCAGAGCTCCCTGTGGGTGGCACAAGACATGCTGCAGCCCATAGGGATCTCCTGGAAGCCCAATACCCTAGGTACCTCAGTGCCATATACTAGGGAATTATAAGGGTGTTCCAGTATGCCAATGTAAATTGGTGAAATTGGTCACTAGCCTGTTAGTGACAATTTGTACAGAGAGAGCATAACCACTGAGGTTCTGGTTAGCAGAGCCTCAGTGAGACAGTTAGGCATCACACAGGGAACACATACATATAGGTCACAAACTTATGAGCACTGGGGTCCTGGCTAGCAGGGTCCCAGTGTGTGAGAAGGTAGCCTCTTTCTAGCCTTGTTACCCCCACTTTTGGCCTGTTTGTGAGTGTATGTCAGGATGTTTGTCACTGTTTTCACTGTCTCACTGGGATCCTGATAGCCAGGCCTCAGTGCTCATAGTGAAAACACTATGTTTTCAGTATGGTTGTTATGTGTCACTGGGATCCTGCTGGTCAGGACCCCAGTGCTCATAGGTTTGTGGCCTATATGTATGTGTCACTGGGACCCTGTCACACAGGGCCCCAGTGCTCATAGGTGTGCATGTATATGTTCCCTGTGTGGTGCCTAACTGTCTCACTGAGGCTCTGCTAACCAGAACCTCAGTGGTTATGCTCTCTCATTACTTCCAAATTGTCACTGACAGGCTAGTGACCATTTTTACCAATTTACATTGGCTTACTGGAACACCCTTATAATTCCCTAGTATATGGTACTGAGGTACCCAGGGTATTGGGGTTCCAGGAGATCCCTATGGGCTGCAGCATTTCTTTTGCCACCCATAGGGAGCTCTGACAATTCTTACACAGGCCTGCCACTGCAGCCTGAGTGAAATAACGTCCACGTTATTTCACAGCCATTTTACACTGCACTTAAGTAACTTATAAGTCACCTATATGTCTAACCTTTACCTGGTAAAGGTTAGGTGCAAAGTTACTTAGTGTGAGGGCACCCTGGCACTAGCCAAGGTGCCCCCACATTGTTCAGAGCCAATTCACTGAACTTTGTGAGTGCGGGGACACCATTACACGCGTGCACTACATATAGGTCACTACCTATATGTAGCTTCACCATGGTAACTCCGAATATGGCCATGTAACATGTCTATGATCATGGAATTGCCCCCTCTATGCCATCCTGGCATTGTTGGTACAATTCCATGATCCCAGTGGTCTGTAGCACAGACCCTGGTACTGCCAGACTGCCCTTCCTGGGGTTTCACTGCAGCTGCTGCTGCTGCCAACCCCTCAGACAGGCAGCTGCCCTCCTGGGGTCCAGCCAGGCCTGGCCCAGGATGGCAGAACAAAGAACTTCCTCTGAGAGAGGGTGTGACACCCTCTCCCTTTGGAAAATGGTGTGAAGGCAGGGGAGGAGTAGCCTCCCCCAGCCTCTGGAAATGCTTTGTTGGGCACAGATGTGCCCAATTCTGCATAAGCCAGTCTACACCGGTTCAGGGACCCCTTAGCCCCTGCTCTGGCGCGAAACTGGACAAAGGAAAGGGGAGTGACCACTCCCCTGACCTGCACCTCCCCTGGGAGGTGTCCAGAGCTCCTCCAGTGTGCTCCAGACCTCTGCCATCTTGGAAACAGAGGTGCTGCTGGCACACTGGACTGCTCTGAGTGGCCAGTGCCACCAGGTGACGTCAGAGACTCCTTGTGATAGGCTCCTTCAGGTGTTAGTAGCCTTTCCTCTCTCCTAGGTAGCCAAACCCTCTTTTCTGGCTATTTAGGGTCTCTGTCTCTGGGGAAACTTTAGATAACGAATGCATGAGCTCAGCCGAGTTCCTCTGCATCTCCCTCTTCACCTTCTGATAAGGAATCGACCGCTGACCGCGCTGGAAGCCTGCAAACCTGCAACATAGTAGCAAAGACGACTACTGCAACTCTGTAACGCTGATCCTGCCGCCTTCTCGACTGTTTTCCTGCTTGTGCATGCTGTGGGGGTAGTCTGCCTCCTCTCTGCACCAGAAGCTCCGAAGAAATCTCCCGTGGGTCGACGGAATCTTCCCCCTGCAACCGCAGGCACCAAAAAGCTGCATCTCCGGTCCCTTGGGTCTCCTCTCAGCACGACGAGCGAGGTCCCTCGAATCCAGCGACACCGTCCAAGTGACCCCCACAGTCCAGTGACTCTTCAGCCCAAGTTTGGTGGAGGTAAGTCCTTGCCTCACCTCGCTGGGCTGCATTGCTGGGAACCGCGACTTTGCAAGCTTCTCCGGCCCCTGTGCACTTCCGGCGGAAATCCTGTGTGCACAGCCAAGCCTGGGTCCACGGCACTCTAACCTGCATTGCACGACTTTCTAAGTTGGTCTCCGGCGACGTGGGACTCCTTTGTGCAACTTCGGCGAGCACCGTTTCACGCATCCTCGTAGTGCCTGTTTCTGGCACTTCTCCGGGTGCTACCTGCTTCAGTGAGGGCTCTTTGTCTTGCTCGACGTCCCCTCTCTCTGCAGGTCCAATTTGCGACCTTCTGGTCCCTCCTGGGCCCCAGCAGCGTCCAAAAACGCCAAACGCACGATTTGCGTGTAGCAAGGCTTGTTGGCGTCCATCCGGCGGGAAAACACTTCTGCACGACTCTCCAAGGCGTGGGGGATCCATCCTCCAAAGGGGAAGTCTCTAGCCCTTGTCGTTCCTGCAGTATTCACAGTTCTTCAGCCTAGTAAGAGCTTCTTTGCACCAACCGCTGGCATTTCTTGGGCATCTGCCCATCTCCGAGCTGCTTGTGACTTTTGGACTTGGTCCCCTTGTTCCACAGGTACCTTCAGACAGGAATCCATCGTTGTTGCATTGCTGATTTGTGTTTTCCTTGCATTCTCCCTCTAACACGACTATTTTGTCCTTAGGGGAACTTTGGTGCACTTTGCACTCACTTTTCAGGGTCTTGGGGAGGGTTATTTTTCTAACTCTCACTATTTTCTAATAGTCCCAGCGACCCTCTACAAGGTCACATAGGTTTGGGGTCCATTCGTGGTTCACATTCCACTTTTGGAGTATATGGTTTGTGTTGCCCCTATCCCTATGTTTCCCCATTGCATCCTATTGTAATTATACATTGTTTGCACTGTTTTCTAAGACTATACTGCATATTTTTGCTATTGTGTATATATATCTTGTGTATTTTTCCTATCCTCTTACTGAGGGTACACTCTAAGATACTTTGGCATATTGTCATAAAAATAAAGTACCTTTATTTTTAGTATAACTGTGTATTGTGTTTTCTTATGATATTGTGCATATGACACTAAGTGGTACTGTAGTAGCTTCACACGTCTCCTAGTTCAGCCTAAGCTGCTCTGCTAAGCTACCATTATCTATCAGCCTAAGCTGCTAGACACCCTATACACTAATAAGGGATAACTGGGCCTGGTGCAAGGTGCAAGTACCCCTTGGTACTCACTACAAGCCAGTCCAGCCTCCTACATTGGTTGTGCAGTGGTGGGATAAGTGCTTGAGACTACTTACCACTCTTGTCATTGTACTTTTCATAAGAGAAAAATATACAAAACAAGGTCAGTGTATATACACATAGCCAAAAAGTTTTGCATTTCCTCTTTTCACTCTTTTCTAAGTGCTGAAAAGTACTACTAAACTTTCAAAAAGTTCTTAAAAGTTTAAAAAGTTTTTTTCTGTCTTTCCAAAAAGTTCTGAAAACTTTTTTCTCTTTTGTCTATCACTTTAACTCTCTCTAAAAATGTCTGGCACAGGCCAAAAAGTTGAACTGTCCAAACTTGCATATGATCACCTTAGCTGGAAAGGAGCAAGGAGTCTCTGCATAGAGAGAGGTTTGAGTGTAGGGAAGAATCCTTCCTTAGAACTGTTAATTAATATGCTTAGAGTACAGGATAAGGCCATAAGTGCCCAATCTGTAGAAAAAGTAGCTAATGGTTCTCAATCTGATCCAGGGACTCCCCCAGGAAAAGGTTCAGGAAAGAAACTTCTCAGCCTGCCCATTAATAGACAGTCTAGCATAGTTGGTACAGAGGTTGAATCACATCATACTGATGATGTGCTCTCACATTATACTGGTAGCCAAGCTGTTACGGTGCCCTCTGTAAGGGACAGGTCTCCTTCTGTTCATTCCCATCATACCTCTGTATCTAGAAATGTCCCTCCCACCCACCCTGATGACAGATTGTTGGAAAGGGAGCTCAATAGATTGAGAGTGGAGCAAACCAGACTGAAGCTCAAGAAGCAACAGCTGGATTTGGATAGACAGTCTTTAGAAATAGAGAGGGAAAGACAGAAAATGGGTTTAGATACCCATGGTGGCAGCAGCAGTATTCCCCATAGTCATCCTGCAAAAGAGCATGATTCCAGGAATCTGCATAAGATAGTTCCCCCTTACAAGGAGGGGGATGACATTAACAAGTGGTTTGCTGCACTTGAGAGGGCCTGTGCTGTACAGGATGTCCCTCAAAAGCAGTGGGCTGCTATCCTATGGCTATCATTTACTGGAAAAGGTAGGGATAGGCTCCTTACTGTAAAAGAAAATGATGCTAATAATTTCCAAGTTCTTAAGAATGCACTCCTGGATGGTTATGGCTTAACCACTGAACAGTACAGGATAAAGTTCAGAGAGACCAAAAAGGAGTCTTCACAAGACTGGGTTGATTTCATTGACCAGGCAGTGAAGGCCTTGGAGGGGTGGTTACATGGCAGTAAAGTTACTGATTATGAAAGCCTGTATAACACAATCCTGAGAGAGCATATACTTAATAATTGTGTGTCTGATTTGTTGCACCAGTACCTGGTAGACTCTGATCTGACCTCTCCCCAAGAATTGGGAAAGAAGGCAGACAAATGGGTCAGAACAAGGGTGAACAGAAAAGTTCATACAGGGGGTGACAAAGATGGCAATAAGAAGAAAGATGGTGAAAAATCTCAAGATAAGCATGGGGATAAGGGTAAAACCAAAGATCCCACTGCAAATCTTAAACACTCTTCAGAGGGTGGGGATAAAACAAATTCTTCCTCTTCTTCCCAACCTGCACACATTAAAAAGCCTTGGTGCTTTGTGTGTAAAAACAGAGGCCATAGGCCAGGGGATAAGTCCTGTCCAGGTAAACCCCCTGAGCCTACCACCACTAATACATCAAGCTCTAGTGCCCCTAGCAGTAGTGGTACTAGTGGTGGGACTGCTGGCAACAGTCAAGCAAAGGGTGTAGTTGGGTTCACTTATGGGTCCATAGTGGAAACTGATGTAATCAGTCCCAAGACAGTTTCTGTCACACCTAGTGGCATTGGCCTTGCCACACTGGCTGCTTGTCCCCTTACAATGGATAAGTACAGGCAGACAGTTTCAATAAATGGTGTTGAGGCCTTGGCCTACAGGGACACAGGTGCCAGTTTCACTTTGGTGACTGAAAACCTAGTGCCTCCTGAACAACACATCATTGGACAACAGTATAAAATTATTGATGTCCATAACTCCACTAAGTTTCTTCCCTTAGCTATAATTCAGTTTAGTTGGGGTGGAGTTACTGGCCCTAAGCAGGTGGTGGTATCACCTAGCTTACCTGTAGACTGTCTCTTAGGTAATGACCTAGAGGCCTCAGGTTGGGCTGATGTAGAGTTTTATGCCCATGCAGCCATGCTGGGCATCCCTGAGGAATTGTTCCCTCTCATTTCAAGTGAAATGAAAAAGCAAAGGAGAGAAGGCCTGAAAACTCAGGATCCCTCTCCATCAACAGGTAAAAAGGGTATCACAGTATCCCCTAACCACCCTACCATTCAGGATACTATTCCTGTGGTGGGAGAAACCTCTCCTGGGGTGGCACCTGTTCCAAGGGAATCATCAGCTGGCATAGCTGGACTCCCTGAGGTAGAAGTACCTCTCTGTGGGATAACTAACATTGGTGACAAAAAGAGCACCATTTTAGTTAACATGGAGCATCCCTCCAACCCTCCCAGAGAAACTTTAGTGCAGAAACCCTGTACTGCCTCACAACACTTAGGACAGCATCCCTGCCCTAGTGTGGAGCTCATAGGACAGCATCCCTGCCCTGCTCCAACTCAAGAGAAACAGCATCCCTGTTCTCTCTTCCAGCCAAATGGACAAAGTTTTTGTCCAGCTATGGCTTTACTGAGACAGCATCCCTGTCTGGCATTTCCATCATTACAAATAGGTTCAGTGGATAATTCCCACTGCTCTAAACTAAAACTTACTGATAGAAACTCTGAAAATACATCTTCACATTGTTGGTTAGCTAAAAAACTTCAAACAGGGTGGTTTACATCCCCACAGGGAAGTAACCATATAGTGGATGATAAAGGGAGTAACCAGTCTATTGCAGAGCTACTCTCTACTTATCACCACTTAGACAATAAAGTCTCAACTGGCAAAGGTTAGCCTTATTGTCCTTCGTTTGGGGGGGGGTTGTGTGAGAAGGTAGCCTCTTTCTAGCCTTGTTACCCCCACTTTTGGCCTGTTTGTGAGTGTATGTCAGGATGTTTGTCACTGTTTTCACTGTCTCACTGGGATCCTGATAGCCAGGCCTCAGTGCTCATAGTGAAAACACTATGTTTTCAGTATGGTTGTTATGTGTCACTGGGATCCTGCTGGTCAGGACCCCAGTGCTCATAGGTTTGTGGCCTATATGTATGTGTCACTGGGACCCTGTCACACAGGGCCCCAGTGCTCATAGGTGTGCATGTATATGTTCCCTGTGTGGTGCCTAACTGTCTCACTGAGGCTCTGCTAACCAGAACCTCAGTGGTTATGCTCTCTCATTACTTCCAAATTGTCACTGACAGGCTAGTGACCATTTTTACCAATTTACATTGGCTTACTGGAACACCCTTATAATTCCCTAGTATATGGTACTGAGGTACCCAGGGTATTGGGGTTCCAGGAGATCCCTATGGGCTGCAGCATTTCTTTTGCCACCCATAGGGAGCTCTGACAATTCTTACACAGGCCTGCCACTGCAGCCTGAGTGAAATAACGTCCACGTTATTTCACAGCCATTTTACACTGCACTTAAGTAACTTATAAGTCACCTATATGTCTAACCTTTACCTGGTAAAGGTTAGGTGCAAAGTTACTTAGTGTGAGGGCACCCTGGCACTAGCCAAGGTGCCCCCACATTGTTCAGAGCCAATTCACTGAACTTTGTGAGTGCGGGGACACCATTACACGCGTGCACTACATATAGGTCACTACCTATATGTAGCTTCACCATGGTAACTCCGAATATGGCCATGTAACATGTCTATGATCATGGAATTGCCCCCTCTATGCCATCCTGGCATTGTTGGTACAATTCCATGATCCCAGTGGTCTGTAGCACAGACCCTGGTACTGCCAGACTGCCCTTCCTGGGGTTTCACTGCAGCTGCTGCTGCTGCCAACCCCTCAGACAGGCAGCTGCCCTCCTGGGGTCCAGCCAGGCCTGGCCCAGGATGGCAGAACAAAGAACTTCCTCTGAGAGAGGGTGTGACACCCTCTCCCTTTGGAAAATGGTGTGAAGGCAGGGGAGGAGTAGCCTCCCCCAGCCTCTGGAAATGCTTTGTTGGGCACAGATGTGCCCAATTCTGCATAAGCCAGTCTACACCGGTTCAGGGACCCCTTAGCCCCTGCTCTGGCGCGAAACTGGACAAAGGAAAGGGGAGTGACCACTCCCCTGACCTGCACCTCCCCTGGGAGGTGTCCAGAGCTCCTCCAGTGTGCTCCAGACCTCTGCCATCTTGGAAACAGAGGTGCTGCTGGCACACTGGACTGCTCTGAGTGGCCAGTGCCACCAGGTGACGTCAGAGACTCCTTGTGATAGGCTCCTTCAGGTGTTAGTAGCCTTTCCTCTCTCCTAGGTAGCCAAACCCTCTTTTCTGGCTATTTAGGGTCTCTGTCTCTGGGGAAACTTTAGATAACGAATGCATGAGCTCAGCCGAGTTCCTCTGCATCTCCCTCTTCACCTTCTGATAAGGAATCGACCGCTGACCGCGCTGGAAGCCTGCAAACCTGCAACATAGTAGCAAAGACGACTACTGCAACTCTGTAACGCTGATCCTGCCGCCTTCTCGACTGTTTTCCTGCTTGTGCATGCTGTGGGGGTAGTCTGCCTCCTCTCTGCACCAGAAGCTCCGAAGAAATCTCCCGTGGGTCGACGGAATCTTCCCCCTGCAACCGCAGGCACCAAAAAGCTGCATCTCCGGTCCCTTGGGTCTCCTCTCAGCACGACGAGCGAGGTCCCTCGAATCCAGCGACACCGTCCAAGTGACCCCCACAGTCCAGTGACTCTTCAGCCCAAGTTTGGTGGAGGTAAGTCCTTGCCTCACCTCGCTGGGCTGCATTGCTGGGAACCGCGACTTTGCAAGCTTCTCCGGCCCCTGTGCACTTCCGGCGGAAATCCTGTGTGCACAGCCAAGCCTGGGTCCACGGCACTCTAACCTGCATTGCACGACTTTCTAAGTTGGTCTCCGGCGACGTGGGACTCCTTTGTGCAACTTCGGCGAGCACCGTTTCACGCATCCTCGTAGTGCCTGTTTCTGGCACTTCTCCGGGTGCTACCTGCTTCAGTGAGGGCTCTTTGTCTTGCTCGACGTCCCCTCTCTCTGCAGGTCCAATTTGCGACCTTCTGGTCCCTCCTGGGCCCCAGCAGCGTCCAAAAACGCCAAACGCACGATTTGCGTGTAGCAAGGCTTGTTGGCGTCCATCCGGCGGGAAAACACTTCTGCACGACTCTCCAAGGCGTGGGGGATCCATCCTCCAAAGGGGAAGTCTCTAGCCCTTGTCGTTCCTGCAGTATTCACAGTTCTTCAGCCTAGTAAGAGCTTCTTTGCACCAACCGCTGGCATTTCTTGGGCATCTGCCCATCTCCGAGCTGCTTGTGACTTTTGGACTTGGTCCCCTTGTTCCACAGGTACCTTCAGACAGGAATCCATCGTTGTTGCATTGCTGATTTGTGTTTTCCTTGCATTCTCCCTCTAACACGACTATTTTGTCCTTAGGGGAACTTTGGTGCACTTTGCACTCACTTTTCAGGGTCTTGGGGAGGGTTATTTTTCTAACTCTCACTATTTTCTAATAGTCCCAGCGACCCTCTACAAGGTCACATAGGTTTGGGGTCCATTCGTGGTTCACATTCCACTTTTGGAGTATATGGTTTGTGTTGCCCCTATCCCTATGTTTCCCCATTGCATCCTATTGTAATTATACATTGTTTGCACTGTTTTCTAAGACTATACTGCATATTTTTGCTATTGTGTATATATATCTTGTGTATTTTTCCTATCCTCTTACTGAGGGTACACTCTAAGATACTTTGGCATATTGTCATAAAAATAAAGTACCTTTATTTTTAGTATAACTGTGTATTGTGTTTTCTTATGATATTGTGCATATGACACTAAGTGGTACTGTAGTAGCTTCACACGTCTCCTAGTTCAGCCTAAGCTGCTCTGCTAAGCTACCATTATCTATCAGCCTAAGCTGCTAGACACCCTATACACTAATAAGGGATAACTGGGCCTGGTGCAAGGTGCAAGTACCCCTTGGTACTCACTACAAGCCAGTCCAGCCTCCTACACAGTGACACATAACAAACATACTGAAAACATAGGGGCATATTTCTACTCTGCGCCGAATGTGCACAATCGGCGCAAACCCTGCCCCATATTTATACTTTGACGTCCGACCCCGCAGGCGTCAAAGTTCCACCATGTGTGTCATTTTTTGGAAGGGGGAACCAGCCTTGCGTTAATTATATGCAAGGTAGGCATTCCCTTCCAAAAAAAGACTTTAAGGCCTGTGCCCCATATTTATACTGTAACGTCATTTTGATGCACAGGAGGGGGCAGGCCTTAAAAAACAGCGCCCGGCCTGATGGGCGCCGTTTTTTAACGCCTGGGTCAGGGCAGGAGTTAAGGGACCTGTGGGCTCAGAAGGAGCCCAGAGGTGCCCTCCCATGCCCCCAGGGACACCCCCTGCCACCTTTGCCCACCGCAGGAGCACACCCAAGGATGCAGGGACCCATCCCAGGGAAGTAGAGGTAAGTTGGGGTAAGTATTTTTTTTCGTATTTTATTTGTGGCATAGGGGTGCCTGATTTGGGCCCCCCTACTTGCCACTATGCCCAATGACCATGCCCAGGGGACATAAGCCCCCTGGGCATGGCCATTGGGCAAGGGGGCATGACTCCTGTCTTTGCTAAGACAAGAGTCATTTCAATGGGGGTTGGGCGTCCCAAACAATTGCGCAAATAGGGTTGAGGCCTGAATTTTGCCTCAGACCTGACTTGTCCCATTTTTTGACGCCCAACTCCATTTTCCCCTACGCCGGCGCTGCCTGGTGTGAGTCATTTTTTTTGACACACACCAGTCCGCAGCGCCGGCTAACGTCATTCAATAAATAAGGCGCCCGCATGGCGCTTTGGAATGGCGTTAGCCGGCGGTAAAATATTTGACGCACAACTCCGTTGGCGCAGTTGTGCGTCAAAAAGTATAAATATGGGCCATAGGGTTTTCACTATGAGCACTGGGCCCTGGCTAGCAGGATCCCAGTGAGACAGTGAAAACACCCTGACATACACTCACAAACAGGCTAAAAGTGGGGGTAACAAGGCTAGAAAGAGGCTACTTTCTCACAGTGCGTTTGAACTTTATTGAGATGCCTCGGTGTAACAGTCTGAGATATGTCCCAGGGGATGTTTGCACCTTCTCGCGTTGAGCTGAAGCTTACCTGATCAGAAGAAATGACAGTCTCAGTGTAGCAAATCTGCTGTGAAGAGAGCTCATACTGGTGTTTGGCTTTCTGACTTCTTGGGAATCAGTTTGCAGGGCTCATTTCAATAATGAAGCCCTGGATTGCTGCATGCAGCATTGCAGGTGGAACAGATATTACATTTCAGCTATTGACCTGAGGTTTTGGTTCTTGTCAAACAGGTTAATAGCACACTGAAATCCAGATTAGTAAAAGTGTGTGCTTTGACATCTTTGAAATGTCCAGATGCTTTACCTCTTGTGTTGATAAGTCTTCATAGTGTACCTGATTGGACGACAGGACTGTCACCCTTGAGATAATAATAGACAGAGCTATGACGGTGCCAGCTATCCATGGCAATGCTCTTGTGAACATTACAGATGATATGATCCTTGGTTACTGGAAACGGCTAGCTGACGTGGTGTGTTCTGTGTCTTATCAGGTTGGAGCCGTCACAGGCCCTCCGCATCACGAACTGTGCCATTACTTTAGTCCCAGTGAATGGGTTGTGGTGAAGAAACATGTAAAAGACGTGTTTGGAGCCTCATTGGCATAGGCCACATCAAGTCATCTTAGTGACAATGACAGCAGTTAAATGTGGAGGTCTCCCAGTCTGGACACACACTTCCCATACTTGCAGCGTTGAGTGTCCCCTTGATGTGACAGCACCTGTTCCGGAAGTACCGGTGGTAACAGAGTAACACAGGGAGCAGGTCAGGCAAGCTGTCCAGGATCAAACAGAGCATGAAACAGAACATGTTCAGTCTGAGGGAGGACTGGAGAGATCCACATCCGAGGCTGAGATGGAAGAATTGCATTGCGTAGTGGTGAATGAGTCAAATTCAGAATCAGACCCTGACGAAGGACCTAATGCTGTGAGAAAGTGAGTGGATGCTGGAGACCATTGTCCCAGAAGACAAGAAAGAGAAATACTGAACCTGTCTATGGAGTGTGTGTCTCAGTCAAATCCAGAGGATATGGAGAATTCTGGTTTGAGAATGAAGAAGGACAAGATTGCCATGTCGTAGGTACTATTCAACGGAATATACATACTTGCTACAGATAATGGCGAGAGAAAGTTTTGGGATAACCCTGCCGATCCAACTGAACCTCTTTGAACTAAACATTGTGCTAGAAGTTTATTTTCTGTTTCCTGTGCTATTGGATAGACTGAGACATTTCATTTTGGATGTGATTATTAGTGGCTTTGATCTGTGCCTACTTTAGAAACCTTGCACTGACTTTGTTTAATAAAGGATTAAGTAGTGTACAGAGGCCTGAGTCCGCAGAAGAAGACAGGGCTGTCTTTTAGGAGAACACTGAATAGGGCTAAGAAAGACTCACAAAGACCTTGTAAATAAATCTGTTGCTATTCATCACTTGGACAGTGTTTTGTTGCTTTGCACATATGGAATTTGACAGAGAATATCCTGTTGCTGCTGTATTCCATCCTAAAGATCTACTTTTAGAAAAGCCATGGAAACTAACAAAACCTGTAAATAAATGTAAATATAATTTTAGGTGCAGTGTTGCTTGTTTTTCTTGTAGTATTATTCATTTTAATGAGAGGAGCACTTTCCCCTACACCTTCCGTAGTAAATGAGTTACCGTCTAGTGTTCCCTTGCAAACACTGAGACCTAGAGATAGTGGCTTACATAAATTAGATGATAAGGCTTCGCACTTAGATGACTCTAGAGAAGATTATTCTGCAAATGTATATTTTAGATTGCTTTCTGAGTACATTGACAGTATAGACACAAGGGATTGCCATGTTTGTACCCAATTACCTGCTTCGGTTTCAGAAGGCATCCTCTGTTCAAACATTTGAATAAAATCCTTATTTTAAAAGTGCAGTAATAAAAGGCAAATACTTTGTATTTCTCATGCTCTAGACACTGCATATGCACACAGACATAATTTGACTTGTTCAATGACAGATGTAGAAAATACAGTTTTGAAAGTAGTGGAAGACAGAAGGGGAGATCTAGAATCTAGATATGAAACGATAAATACGTTAAGAAACTACACACGCGGAATAGAGAAGAAATTGAACATCAAGTGAAAGGAAACCAACCAGCATTAGCTTTAGATTGGCAGCATATGGGAAAGTTGTACATACACATTGACAAGTTATTTGGATCAGTTGTTTATAGAGAAGAATGAATGTGAACATACCTTTGATGTTAGAGGAAAGAATGAATTATTTTTAGATTGAAAGGATCTTGTATATCCTGAAGTATACTTTATTTGTGTACAGAATGCCTATTTCAATGTATCCAAGGGAGTACATGGTACATGTTATTTTGCTATAGTTTTCCCGAAGATTTACCATGTGGAACAGTTAAAACATGCAGTATGGAAAATGAAGCCTAGAACTAGAAGTGGTGTCAGTGCTGAAGATGTGGTGGAAGATATTTTTGGTGCGTTGATCCCACATGCAGCTGTGATTCTAAATGATTTAAGATCAGAAAGCTGTCAACAATAGTAGATAAATTGGCAACTAGTACAGCAAATTCCTAATTGGCTGTAAATATTGAGATTACTTTGATAAGATCTATGGTTGTGCAGAATAGACTTGCAATAGTCCTTCTTGCAAATGAGGGTGGAGTCTGCCAGCTGCTAAAAGTTAAGCAATGCTGTACTTACATGACATGATAATGTAATCAACAGTACATATATTATGTGCCTTAGCATTATTAATGTAAAGTGGAACATCTAAATTGTATCATTGAAAGTGAATTTATAGTAGACGATTAAAAACTCATATGTATGTGTTGTCTAAAGTCAGTTTTGACTTGATGGACTGTAATATTTATGCTCATTCATATTTGTGCCCTTTGACTGTGGTAATATGGTGAAACTGCATATAATCTTGTCTCATTTATAATCCTGTTGCAATGATAATTTAAGATGCATGTATTTCAAATGTGCATTGAAATGCCATAAATCGCTGCCATAAACAAGGGCCTGAAATTTTCATTTTATTTGTTTAATCTTCAACAAAGTGTTTTGCTCGTGTTGCAGTATTGTTCATCTATTTCCTAACTATAAACTCACTGTAACCTTTGTTTTTTTCAGTGAATTTCTAGGGTTTTCAAGAGTAAGTTAAATGCCCATTGTAGGAAAGTACTATCTTGCCTGGCATGTTACCCCAATATTTCACTGTATATATGTTGTTTTAGTTGTATGTGTCACTGGGACCCTGCCAGCCAGGGCCCCAGTGCTCATAAGTGTGCCCTGTATTTGTTACTTGTGTTATGACTAAGGGCCTGATTCTAACTTTGGAGGACGGTGTTAAACCGTCCCAAAAGTGGCGGATATACCACTTACCGTATTACGAGTCCATTATATCCTATGGAACTCGTAATACGGTAGGTGGTATATCCGCCACTTTTGGGACGGTTTAACACCGTCCTCCAAAGTTAGAATCAGGCCCTAACTGTCTCACTGAGGCTCTGCTAATCAGAACCTCAGTGGTTATGCTCTCTCACTTCTTTCTAAATTGTCACTAACAGGCTAGTGACCAATTTTACCAATTCACATTGGCATACTGGAACACCCTTATAATTCCCTAGTATATGGTACTGAGGTACCCAGGGTATTGGGGTTCTAGGAGATCCCTATGGGCTGCAGAATTTCTTTTGCCACCCATAGGGAGCTCTGACAATTCTTACACAGGCCTGCCACTGCAGCCTGAGTGAAATAACGTCCACGTTATTTCACAGCCATTTACCACTGCACTTAAGTAACTTATAAGTCACCTATATGTCTAACCTTTACCTGGTAAAGGTTAGGTACAAAGTTACTTAGTGTGTGGGCACCCTGGCACTGGCCAAGGTGCCCCCACATTGTTCAGGACAAATTCCCCGGACTTTGTGAGTGCGGGGACACCATTACACGTGTGCACTACACATAGGCCACTACCTATGTGTAGCTTCACAATGGTAACTCCGAATATGGCCATGTAACATGTCTATGATCATGGAATTGCCCCCTCTATGCCATCCTGGCATTGTTGGCACAATCCCATGATCCCACGGGTCTCTAGCACAGACCCGGGTACTGCCAAACTGCCTTTTCAGCGGGTTTCACTGCACCTGCTGCTGCCAACCCCTCAGACAGGTTTCTGCCCTCCTGGGGTCCAGCCAGGCTTGGCCCAGGATGGCAGAACAAAGGACTTCCTCAGAGAGAGGGTGTTACACCCTCTCCCTTTGGAAAAAGGTGTTAAGGCAGGGGAGGAGTAGCCTCCCCCAGCCTCTGGAAATGCTTTCATGGGCACAGATGGTGCCCATTTCTGCATAAGCCAGTCTACACCGTTTCAGGGACCCCTCAGCCCTGCTCTGGCGCGAAACTGGACAAAGGAAAGGGGAGTGACCACTCCCCTGACCTGCACCTCCCCTGGGAGGTGCCCAGAGCTCCTCCAGTGTGCCCAAGACCTCTGCCATCTTGGAAACAGAGGTGCTGCTGGCACACTGGACTGCTCTGAGTGGCCAGAGCCAGCAGGTGACGTCAGAGACTCCTTCTGATAGGCTCCTTCAGGTGTTGCTAGCCTATCTTCTCTCCTAGGTAGTCAAACCTTCTTTTCTGGCTATTTAGGGTCTATGCTTTGGGGATTTCCTTAGATAACGAATGCAAGAGCTCATCCGAGTTCCTCTGCATCTCTCTCTTCACCTTCTGCCAAGGAATCGACTGCTGACCGTGCTGGAAGCCTGCAAAACTGCAACAAAGTAGTGACGACGACTACTGCGACACTGTAACGCTGATCCAGCCGCCTTCTCGACTGTTTTCCTGGTGGTGCATGCTGTGGGGGTAGTCTGCCTCCTCTCTGCACTAGAAGCTCTGAAGAAATCTCCTGTGGGTCGACGGAATCTTCCCCCTGCAACCGCAGGCACCAAAGAACTGCATCACCGGTCCTCTGGGTCTCCTCTCAGCATGACAAGCGAGGTCCCTTGAACTCAGCAACTCTGTCCAAGTGACTCCCACAGTCCAGTGACTCTTCAGTCCAAGTTTGGTGGAGGTAAGTCCTTGCCTCCCCACGCCAGACTGCATTGCTGGGAACCACGTGTTTTGCAGCTACTCCGGCTCCTGTGCACTTTCCGAGGGAATCCTTTGTGCACAGCCAAGCCTGGGTCCATGGCACTCTAACCTGCATTGCATGACCTCCTGAGTTGTCCTCCGGCGGCGTGGGACTCTCTTGTGCAACTTCAGGTGAGCACCGTTTCACTCCACTTTGTAGTGCCTGTTCCGGCACTTCTGCGGGTGCTGCCTGCTTCTGAGAGGGCTCCTTGTCTTGCTGGGTGCCCCCTCTGTCCCCTGACGCAATTGGCAACATCCTGGTCCCTCCTGGGCCACAGCAGCACCCAAAAATCTTAACCGCAAGCTTTGCAGCTAGCAAGGTTTTTTTACAGTCTTTCCGCAGGAAAATACTTCTGCACGACTCTCCACGGTGTGGGACATGCATCCTCCAAAGGGGAAGTTTCTAGCCCTTGTCATTCTTGCAGAATCCTCAGCATCTACTGTCCAGTAGCAGCTTCTTTGCACCCACAGCTGGCATTTCCTGGGCATCTGCCCACTCTCGACTTGATCGTGACTTTTGGACTTGGTCCCCTTGTTCCACAGGTACCCTCGTCTGGAAATCCATCGTTGTTGCATTGCTGGTTTTGGTCTTTCCTGAAGAATTCCCCTATCACGACTTCTGTGCTCTTTGGGGAACTTTAGTGCACTTTGCACTCACTTTTCAGGGTCTTGGGGTGGGCTATTTTTCTAACCCTCACTGTTTCCTTACAGTCCCAGCGACCCTCTACGAGGTCACATAGGTTTGGGGTCCATTCGTGGTTCGCATTCCACTTTTGGAGTATATGGTTTGTGTTGCACCTATCCCTATGTGTCCCCAATGCATCCTATTGTAACTATACATTGTTTGCACTATACTGCATATTTTTGGTATTGTGTACATATATCTTGTGTATATTTGCTATCCTCATACTGAGGGTACTCACTGAGATACTTTGGCATATTGTCATAAAAATAAAGTACCTTTATTTTTAGTATATCTGTGCATTGTGTTTTCTTATGATATTGTGCATATGACACTAGTGGTACTGTAGGAGCTTCACTCGTCTCCTAGTTCAGCCTAAGCTGCTCTGCTAAGCTACCTTTTCTATCAGCCTAAGCTGCTAGAAACCCCTATACACTAATAAGGGATACCTGGGCCTGGTGCAAGGTGTAAGTACCCCTTGGTAGTCACTACAAGCCAATCCAGCCTCCTACACCCATCACAATGCATGGTGGGGGGGAGTTGGTCACAGGGCCTGGCATTTTTCTGCCCTATCTAATCCTGCTTCTCCTGCCCTCCTCCTCCTTGCCATCCAGTGTCAAAGCCCATGCCCATGTTCCCTCATTACAGCCCTGTGTGGTCATTGTTCTGCCACTGCCATTCCAGCCTGCCCTGAACAGTTAGCCTGCTGCACTTTTCACATCCTACCTACCCTTTGTTGTCTGAGTCCATGCACAAGCTCCCCTCCCTCCTACCCTGCATGGTCCGATGTACTACCACTGTCCGCCATTTAGCTTGTATTCCCTGCCCTATCCTCCTACCCTCTGTTTCTCAATTCTATGCCCCATTATTGACCTCCTACCTAGCCTCTGTTCTTAGCATGCTACCCCTACCCCCTTTGCCGCTGCCCTCTGATGTCTGTGTGCTTGCCCCTTCTGCCTCTTTTTTACTCATGGGCCTGCCACTGCCCCACTTATCAATTCTGAGTGTTCCGTTGAGCTGCCACTGCCCCTCCCACCTGCCTAGCAGGTGGAATGACTGCTGCCTGTCCCTGCCACCTCCAATCTGCCTGTCTCAGTGTGATGCCCTTATTCCCTACCTCCTGTCCTCAGGGTCTATTTTGATGCCATTCCCTTCTGCCCCCCAAGCTCTGTTGTGCTGCAATTGCTTCTCCTGCTCACCCTGCATGGTATATTGTAAAGGTCCTTCCCCTGCCCTCTCTACTCTGTGTCCAGATTTACCCAGCCATTCTGATCTCAATTATCCTTTGTGTATGCCCTGCCCCCTAACTCTTGCCCATCATGGCTGTTGTGCTGCCACTAACCCTCCCATTTGCAATGGATAGCCTTCTGTGCTGCCAGAGCCCCTCCAACAAGCCCTATGTTGTCAGCTTGCTGCCCTTGATTCCCTCCAATCTTCACTCCGTTGTCTGTATGCATATCATTATAGTCACATTGCTGCCCTCTGTGGTGTGTTGTGCTTTCAGTGCCCATCCTGCGTGCCCTCCATGGTAGGCTTGCTGCTCCAGCCCTGCCCCCTTGCCCCCTGCCCTCTGTTTTCCATGTGCAGGCCTCTATCTCCTCCCTAATGCCTTGTCTGGTCCATTGTCATGCCTTGTACCCTCCCTCCTCTTCTTTATGGTCCGTTATGCTGCAACAGTTCCCTCCTTTCTGCTTCATATTGTCAGCTTGATGCCCTTGCCTCTTTTCCTTCTGCTCTCTGCTTTCCATGTGCATGGTCCTGTCCCCTCTCTATTGATTTCATGATCCATTGAGCTGCACTACTGTCCGCTTGCCCTGTGTGGTGTATTGTGCAACCTCTGACAACTGCCCTGTAAGGTCAGTTTGGTGCCCCTGCCAAACTCCCTCCTGCCCTCTGTTATCCGAGTCCATGTCTTTACCCCATTACTCCTGCCCTCAGTGATCCAATGTACCATACTTGCAAACATTTTGAGCTTAGTAAGAGGGAGATATTGAAACAAAAGCTGGGGAATTTATTTTCCCCATTGACTTACATTGTAAAAGAGGCGTTTTTAGGCAGGAGACAGATAAAATAAAGCCCTTTGGTGCTTAAAAACATCAGGTGTCTTCTGCCTGAATTGGGACTTTTGGCATGTTTGGTTGTACTGCCACTGCCTCTTCCTTCTGCCCTTAGTGGCCTGTTATATTGCCACAGCCTCTCTTGCTTGTCCTATAGTGTTGGATTGCTGAACCTGCCCCCCTGTATTCTGCCCTCCACAGTCCATTCTGTTGCCACTCCCCCTCCTGCCTGCCTAGTGTGGTCAACTAGATGCCTCTGCACCCTTCTCCCTCCCCCTAAAATATCTGTGTCTGGGCCCCTGACATCTGCCTCCCCACAGTTTTCTAATGAACAACTAGATTTCTTACATTCTATATTACAAAAGTGTGGCACGCCAGATGTCATCTGGATGTAACCAAAACTGTAATACCTAAAGCAATTCCTTTAGAAATTAAAAAAATTAGAGGGTCTTATTCCCACTGTAATTATGGTTTGTGCTCTAAAAAATTGAGGACATATTTTACGAGTTCTCAAATAACGACAAAGCACATTTAAAATATTTGTTATCTTGATTTGTTTTATCTAGTTGAACACTTGATTATATGTTACACTTATTCAGGAGAGAGAATGTGGTGTTACGCCAGAGCTGCAGACTTTGCACCTGGGTACCTGGTTTGAATTTTGGCATCAGATCAACTGCCTGTGACTGTGGGCAAATCACTTAATCTTCCAATACCAAAAGTCCAAAAGTAATGTGTCCTTGTGTAATGTAACTGATGATCATGTAAAGCACTCTGATATGTTGAGGTCAGGTCTGCACTATATAAAACTGCAAAAACACAAAAAATAAGTGCTCTGCACACTTCTGTCATTGGGCTATACTTGGGCTGCATTTGGGTGATATTTGTACTATGTTTGGGCTCTTTTTTCTTTGATGGCCACCTTTGGATACCAATTAGTTATGAAGCTCCCTCATCTTCTCATTTACTGCAGTATTCTCAGTAGAAAGTGCTTTCAGGTTTCCACTTGAATTCCATCAAGATAGCAGTCAGATGTACGACACTTATGGCATACATTCCGAATATTGGCTCTCTAGTTGCTCATTAGAACACTGTAGTAAACTGCTGATCACCAGGAAGTTAACCAGCAGTCTGTTGCTAGTGTTGTAAGTAAATGTTTCGGTCTACATGTCAAAATGTTTTAATGAAAGCAATGCGGAAGATATTTCCGTATACACTTAAAACATGTCCTAATTTTTCTTTCCAGAGCACTAGCCATAATTTCTATGACTAAATGAACGCTTCCTTTTGTTCCTTCCTAAATTAAGGTCCTCATTATAACATTGGTGGTAAAAACCGCCTACCGCCGTGGCGACGGCTGACAAAATACCGTTGCCGTGTTACCACCCGGCTACCAAAGTATGACCATAGCCGGAATTCTGCCAGAAGGATGATGGTATTCCAGCAGTGGCCATGCCGGTGGATGGCGGTAACGTGGCGCTGCTGCCAGCAGCAGCGCTACACCAGTAAATCGCCACAGACTGTATCATGACATATGATACAGCCTGGCGGTGTTCTGCTGGCGGACGCTGCTGCTGGCAGTAGCGCCCTGTCCCGTCTCCTGCTGGAGGACCCCCTGAAATCAGGTAAGGCAGGGGAGGGGGGTGGGGGGTTTGTATGTGTGTGAGGGAGTGTATGTTTGTGTGTGCGTGGATGCAATTGTCCATGTATGGATGTGTGAGTGCATGTATGTTGTGTTGTGTGAATGCGTGTGTGCATGAATGTATGTAAGTGTGTGTGGATGTGAGTGTGAATGGATGTATGCATGCGTGGATTAATGCGGGTATGAGTGTGTGTATGTGTGTGTGTTCGATGGTGTGTGAAGATGCATGTATGTTGAGGGGCGTCTGGAATTGGGGGGGTAAACCAGGGGAGAATTCCCTGTCACTGATCGTGCCTACCGCCATGGTTTTTGTGGCGGTAAGGAAGCCACGTAAACTGTGGCAGTTGGTGGGGTCATAATCCCACGGGTGGGCTAGTGACACCTGCCTGGCTGGAGACTGAAGTCTCCAGCCCGGCGGCTGTTACAGCTGTGGCAGACGGAGTGGTACATTAGCGGTTTGGCTTGAGCCAAACCGCCAATGTCGTAATATGGGGAAATGTACTACCCGCCTGTTGGCAGTACATTTCTCCATTTTACCGCCGTTCGCCAGGGTTGTGATGAGGGCCTAAATGTTTTACATTTCACCAGTTAGACTGAATCAAGATGGTTTTAGGTGTGCCACACTTTTGTCATAAGTAAGGCTTTTAGGGCTCGAGTTGTTCTTTAGAACACTCTGGGCCTCATTATGACCCTGGCGGGCAGCGGAGGCCACCCGCCAGGATCCCGCCCTCCAAATTACCGCGCCGCGGTCAAAAGACCGCGGCGGGTATTACGAGTTTTCCCCTGGGCTGGCGGGTGGTTCCAGTAAAACCGCCCGCCAGCCCAGGGGAAAACGACCTTCCCACGAGGATGCCGGCTCGTAATCGAGCCGGCGGAGTGGGAAGGTGCGACGGGTGCAGTGGCACCCGTCGCGTATTTCAGTGTCTGCAAGGCAGACACTGAAATACTTTTCGGGGCCCTCTTACGGGGGCCCCTGCCGTGCCCATGCCATTGGCATGGGCACGGCAGGGGCCCCCAGGGGCCCCGCGACCCCCCCTACCGCCATCCTGTTCATGGCGGCTTTCCCGCCATGAACTGGATGGCGGTAGGGGGGGTCAGAATCCTCATGGCTGCGGAGCGCGCTCCGCAGCCATGGAGGATTCCAAAGAGCAGCGGAAAGTCAGCGGGAGACCGCTGACTTTCCGCTTCTGACCGCGGCTGAACCGCCGCGGTCAGAATGCTCATTGGAGCACCGCCAGCCTGTTGGCGGTGCTCCCGTGGTCGGTGGCCCTGGCGGCCACCGGCCGCCAGGGTCAGAATGACCCTCTCTGTGTTGCTTCAGTAGAACACAAGGGAATCAGATGACAGGCTGGTCCTTTTGGAAGTACATATTTTACTGAGAATGTCAGACATAATTCTCATATGGCTGAGAAAGATAGTGTAATTTTACAGAAAATATGCTCTCATTTTAGCTTCCGGAACACCTTCCATAACCTGTATGGGAAAATCATAAGAAAACAGTTTTCTCTCAAACATGATTCATGAAATCCAGGCGAAAGGCTTTTTCACAAGTTGAACTTCCTTTGTAACACACCACAATAACTAAAATTACTAAATCAGTATGGTGCCATAACAAATTATTTATATTGTAGTTAAAATCTGTTATCACCCCTTATACGTTCTTATTTTTGTGACCCTTAAAACCTATCCTTCACTACAATATATTTCAGTGGGTCCCATCATGTATATTGGTCCCAAGATGGCTACCAGGAATTTCTGGATGAAATGTTGACAGCCAATCAGATCTCACAAGGAGATCTGTGCTTATGCTCCACCCAGATATGCAAATTTGGATTTCCTTGGCCATGACCATGACCATGACCATTAGGGGCAGGCGGGATGAGTGCTGGAGGGCAACAGTGACACTGCAGTGGCATACACATAGATAATGGAGGGAAGCTGGAGGGGGGGGTCAGAGGATGACCACATAGGGCTGGTGGGAGGGGCTGTGGCAGCACAGAAGACCATTCATCGAAAACAGAGGGTTAGTGGCAGCACAACAGCCATTGTGAGCAAGAGGGAGTGGCATGCAGTAAGGGCCATGGAAGACAGTTAGGGGTAGTGGCTTGACAGAGACAAGATAGGGCAGGAGAAGGGGTTTCACAACAGACCACACAGGGGAGGCAGTTTCAGAACAACAGAGCATGAAGGGCAGAAAGGAGTGACAGCAAACTGGACTGTGGAAGACATGAGGGAGAGGATAGGAGCACGGAACGCACACATGCAAAGTAGAGGTGACAGGGACAGGTGCAGCCATCTGACTATGCTAGGGAGGTGGGAGGGGCAGTGGCAGGCCTGTGGAACAGGGGGGGCAAAAAGGAAGACACAGAGACGTGCACATAGACATCGGAGGGCAAGGGAAGGGGGTAGGGGCAGCAAGCTAAGCACAGAGGCCAAGCAAGAGGGCAATGATGGGGCAAAGAACTGGCCAATGAAGGGCAGAGGAGTGGACAGGGATATCAAGCTAAATGGTGGGCAGTAGCAGCACATCGGACCAGGTAGGGCAGGAGGGATGGGATGGTGCATGGACTCAGACAGCGGAGGGTAGGGAGGAGGTGGATGGGGCAAGCGGAAAGGGCAATGGCAGAACAACTTCCACACAGGGCGGTAATGAGGGAGGAGGGGCATGAACTTGGACAATGTAGGAGTGAGGGCAGGAGCAGTATGCTTGGGTGGGAGCAGCACAATGCCAGACAAGGTCCTGCCTCCAATCCCTCCACCACTGTGCATTGTCATGAGCATCTTACTTAACGTTAAAAAACAAAGAAATTCACTAGAAAAACAAAGGTTACAGGTTCAGAATTTACACACACAAAACCATAGAAATTCAGTTGCTATAGTAGTAGGTATTTCAAGTAACTATAATTTGTGCCCTGAGGTAACTATAACTCACGCCTTCACTATGCACTGCTAACTACCCTCAGATGTTACATTACTTATGACATCTTCTATGATATCATTTGTCATTTTACAGCTCAGTAAGAATGGCACTGGGCCAATACTATGTTTAAAGATTTTGAGCACAAATGGCAAAATACTTTGTTGCTTTTTTAGCTGGGCTTGGATGGCACTGTGCCAATGCTAAGCTTAAAAACTTTGCTAGAAAAATTTACATTTGATGTGAGTCACTGGTATTGCAGATGCTCCATACTGGAGCTGCTCTCCACCTAAACTTGAGAACTACCCAGAGGTCTCTCTTCTGTTTAGCAGTCGCCAGTAGGCAGTTATAGTTAGGACAAGGTTTCCATAGGAGAAGCATTCTTTGACTTGCTTATATCTTTGGCATCATTTGAGGAATCTACACAAAACTTTCCAGAAACAGTGTTGCAGTGATTCATGCTGAGCATGGAAAGTTTCGGGGTGATCTGTCAAGCGAGGCAGAGAAAAAGGGGGCCCAAAAATGGTTGTGTTTCCCATGTTAATTTCTATAGGATTCTTTAAACACGACTACAGGCCGAACCACTGGACGGAATTACACCAAATTTGGCAGAAAGCTAGCTGTCAGTACAAGGATTGTGCTTTTGCTTATTTGGAGTAAAGCCATTCAGTAGTTTTTGAGAAATTTAGGGAAATACAAATTTGTATTTTCCCGGCCGCAAAGTATTCGCAAACAAAGACAAGCTTGTACAGGGAAATGCACAGCTCTGATTGGCTGCCAGCACTTCAAACCAGGAAGTGTTGGCAGCCATCTTGGGACTCGGCTTGAGCCAAGTCCCAGAAAAAAAGTAAAAATAAAATAAAAGGGGCCAGAGTAGAGACATGCTTACCACTTAGCACTGGTGGGGGAGTTCCAGAGGGAAGCCCCCAGGTCTAAAAAACATTTTTTTAAATTATTTTTTGCTGCGAGATTGCGATATTCACTAATTTACTGCAAAAAGTTTTTAAAAAACAAGCAAAGGCTCCCACACTTGTTTTTTTATAGGCCCCCAGGTGGCTAGGTCCTCAGGGCATTAAAAATGTTCTGTGGGGGGCCTCCCAGCCCCCCCACATCTCCGGGGACCCCCACCTCTCCAGACCTTTAATTTTTTTATATGCGGAGGACCGCATCCCCTGCTGACCTGGGGACTGCCACCTACTCAGGGCTTTCATTTTAAAATATGGTGGGCCCACAGCCCCCCGCTGCCCAGGAGACCTCCACCTCCCCAGGGCTTCCAGTTAAGTATGTGCAGGGGTCCTTGGCCCCCCGCGCCTTGGGGACCACCACCTCAGGACTTTGCTTTAAATAAATGTGGGGGACCTACAATCCCTCCATGCCCCAGGGACCGCCACTTCCCCAGGGCTTTTAGTTAACTGTACACAGTGGACCCATGGCCCACCTGTGCCTTGGGGACCACCCCCTGTGGCATTAATGAAAATAAATGCGGTGGCCCGTGGACCCCCATTCTCTGAGGAACCCCCCCATGCCCTGGCGACTATCACGCCTGGAGCTATTCTCTTTGGAGGGGACTGCAAATCTCCCCTCATTGAGCCTCTGATGACCTTGGGGCCACCTCCTGCTATGTTCCGGGGTGCCACCCCGGAATTTAGCTGTTTGCTGTGGCTTTGCTGCACCTCTGCAGCTGCAGCCAAGCCACAGCAAACACTGTCAAACAGTAGAGCTTTCTTGTCTGTCCCATGCACGCCTCAGAAAGCACAGAGCTGCTGACCTTGTAATGAGTGATGTAATATGTGAGGTCATAAGCAGTGCATTTCAGGGGCCGAGGTCATAGTTAGCTCAGTTAACTATAACTGCAGAATTTCACTGGTTTTGTCCAAGTGAAATGTGAGCCTAACTATTACATCCCTATAACCTTTGTTTGTTTTTCAGTGAAATTTTAAGGTTTTTGAATTTCTATTTCCTAACTATAACATCCCTCTAACCTTTGTTTTTTTCAGTGAATTTCTAAGGTTTTTTAAATTCTATTTCCTATCTATAGCATCCCTGTCACATTTGTTTTTTCAGTGAACTTCTGTTTTTTAAAATTCTGTTTCATAACTATAATACCCCTGTAACTTTTGTTTTTTAGAGTATATTTAAATTGTATTTTGTAACTATAATTTGTACGGTTTTAAAATGAGTGTATGACTACCTGAATAGGTTTGTAAGTGGATGTACAAGTATGTGTATGGGTCTGTCAGTGAGTGTGTGAGATGTTTTGTTGTTCGGTGAATTGGTGCATAAGTCTCTGGGGAGGTCTATGAGTGAATGAACAAGTCTGTCAGTTGGTCTGTAAGTGGTTGCATAAGTCTGACTTGCTGTGTGTGTGTGTGCATGAGCTTCTGAGTGGGTCTTAGAGGGTGTGCACCATTGTCTCAGTGGCTATGTCAGTGTATGAGAGGGCCTGTAAGTGGGTGTGTGAAGGTCTGAATGAGTCTCTGTGTGGGTCTTTCAGTAGGTGTGTCAGTGTCTGAGTAGGTCTGTGAGTAGATGTGTTAGGGTCTGAGTGGGTCTATGACTGGGTGCATGAGTGCCTGAGTGGATCTGTGAATGGGTGCATGAATGTCTAAGTGGGTCTGTGGGTGGGTGCATGAGTCTCTGAGTTGGTCTGTGAGTGGATGCATAAGAATCTGAGTTGGTGTGTAAGTTGGTACATGGGTGTCTGAGTAGGTCTGTGAGTGGGTGTGGGACTGTTTGAGTACGTCTGTGTGTGGGTTCATGAGTGAGTCTGTAAGTGGGTCTGTGAGTGTCTCAGTTGGTCTGTGAATATATATGAGTCTCTCAGTGGATCTATAAGTGTGTGCATGAGTGACTGAATAGGTGTGTGAGTGGATGCATGAGTGTCTCAGTGCATCTATGAGTGGGTGCATAAGTTTCTTAGTGGGTTTTTGAATGGGTTTATAAGTTTTTACTGCCTGAGTGAGTGTGTTTGTGATTGAGTGTATGTCTGTGATAGTGTATGTTTGTACCATTGCTCTACTAATGTAACTTGAGTCATTGACTATTTGACTTTCTTGAAGTTATGAAGGGTGTTTCATATAACACCCTTATGTAAGTTTCTGTTATGACATTCACCTCTATCACATGGGGGAGACCAGATGGGGTAAGAAGGTATTGCCTGCACAGAGTTGCAATTGCATATTATCAAAATCATTTTTCTTTAAATAATTGTCATTTTTACTACTATGCCGTTGTTCGCAATTACGTCATTGTTCCCGATGATGATGGGCATTGCAATACGTAGTTTCCAGTGATGCGGTTTATTGCAACTATACTGTATTTTTTTAAAGTGTGATACACATATTTAAACATATTTTATTTTGTTCTTGACATCAGTAATTTACTAACATGATGGGGAAAGTCATATTTCTGTAACTAATGTTATCATAAAGCACTCGCAAAGCGTAGTTCAGTTTTCAGGATGACGTTGGTATTCGCGATGATGTAAATTTTCACGAAGATCATGTGACCTGGACAGAGATAATAAAAGTCAGCTGTACGTTTGTATATATGTAAGAACTACTGCATGTATGAGTGGCTAAATAAGTACATCACTAAGTACGGGTGAGAGACTGAGTGCATATATGAGTGAGTGAGTGAGTGAGTGAATGAGTGAGTGCATGTATGGGTGAGTGAGTAAGTACAAGAGTGCACAACTGAGTGAGTGAGTGTAAGAGTGGTATATGGGTCGGTGACTGAGTGTATGAGTATTGTATTGGTGATTGGGTGTATGAGAGCATATATGGGTGAGTAAGTTAGTGTATGAGTGCATGTATGGGTGAGTGGCTACATGAGTGCATGTATGAGTAAGCGAGTGCATGAGTAGTGTATGGGGGACTGAAAGGGTGGATGAGTGTGTGTACAAATGAGTAACAGTGCATGATGGGGAGTGAGTGGCTGAATGAATGGCTTTATGGGTGAGTGAGTGGGTACATGAATTCATGTATGGGTAAGTGAGTGAGTGCTTGAGTGGTGCACGGGTGACTGAAAAAGTGTATGAGTGCGAGTGTGCAAGAGTGCAGTGAATGTATGAGTTGTGTATGGGCAAGTGAGTGAGTGTATGAGTGCATGAATGGGTAATTGACAGTATATGACTATATGTATGTGTGAGTAAGTGAGTGCATAAGTTGTGTATGGGTGATTGAATGAGTGTATGAGTGCATGTATTTGTGAGTAAGTGAGTGCAAGAGTGCATGTATGGGTGAGTGAGTCAGTGCATGAATGTCTCTAAAGGTGAGTGCATGGCATGCGTGCATGAGTGCATGTATGAGTGAGTGCTTGAGTGGTGCATGGGTGACTGAAAGAGTGTATGAGTGCATGTATGGGTGAGTGAGTGCATGAGTCCATGTATGGATGAGTGAGTGTAAGAGTAAGCATATGAGTGAGTGATTCTATGAGTGGTATATGAGTGATTGAGTTAATGCATGAGTGAATGTATGTTTGATTGGCTGCGTGTATAACTGCATGTATGCATGAATAAGTTAGTGCATACATTTTGTATGGGTGACTGACCGAGTGTATCAGTGCATGTATGGGTGAATAATTGAGTGCATGAGTGCATGTGTAGGTGAGTGAGTGGGTGCATGAATGGTTCTATGAGTGAGTGAGTGGGTACATGAGTGAACATATGGGTGAATGAGTGAGTGCATGAGTAGTGCATGGGTGACTGAAAGAGCGTATGCACGCATGTATGTGTGGGTGAGGGAGTGCAAGCGTGAGCAATTGGCTGAGTGCAAGCATGGGTGAGTGACTAAGTGCATGAGTGGTGTATGGATGTCTTAATTACTGTATGAGTGGAGTGTGGATAATTAACTGAGTGCATGAGTGTATGGTTAGGTGAGTAAGTGTGTAATTCCTAACTGTAACATTTCTGTAACATTCAGTTTTTTCAATGAATTTCTAAGGTTTTACTTAACATTATGTAAAATGTAGTGTTCAGTAGAATTTGTGGAGGGGAGGAGTTGAAGGCAGGGCCAAGCCTGGCATTGTGCAGTCCTCATCTAAGGTCCTAGTGACATAATAAGGATTACTATAATATGATGTATCATTCGGTATTTAAAAACACTATCCATGGATATCTACAAGCAATATGTGTGTGTTTCAAGAAGTGTTTTGAGACATCTAATAACTTTGATCTGCAGCCACTATTGAAAAAGAAAAAGAAAATAAAGATATGTTAGTATTTAATCTTCAAAGTACACAAACATACCAGTACACATTGCTAATGCTGTAAGACTATATTACAATGTACTAAAAATATACTTTCACTTTTTTTACTGCCCTCAGCTTTTATACTTCTTCACCATAAACTATGGTTTGTATAAAGCATCATCTTCAAAAAGTGGGTCAAAACAATCAATGGTTTGTTAAAAAAAACCAAACCTACACAATAGACCACTACAAATGAGTGATACTATGCATTGCACTCACTACTATTCATTAATAAGTGTTATTTTTCTAAACTTACTACAGCTATCTTAACAACCAAATCTTAAAAGTATCACTTATATTATTATCTCTGGTACAATATCACAGATAATTATGAATTACTATTCAGTTTTAGAGATCATTTTCTAAACATTATCCCTGGGAAGCCAAATGATGTTTAAACTGGTAATGATCCATGTACAGAAAATGCCATGCAGTACTTTTTTCCACAAATAGGAAATTGAAGTTTGTTTGGAGAAACAAAAGGGAACTATTTTGCAGTTTTAAGGCAGTTTTTAGTTTCAAATAAAGACTGCTATAGTTGGAATGTGTCCGTCCAGTTTCAGACTTTAATTAGAAAGTCTTGTATTGATTTCTTAAATTAACTCCTTTCTGGAACATATAAGGACTCTTGAATTTTGAAGATCTTTTTTAAAAATGTTACTATTCATAAACTAAATAGGCCCTCATTACAACCCTGGCAGTCGGTGATAAAGCAGTGGTAATACCGCCAACAGGCCAGCGGTAAGAAAAATGGAATCATGACCACGGCGGAAACTACCAACACAGACAGCCACTTTAACACTCCGACCGCCACGGCGGTAGCAACAAACACCGCAGCAGTAACCGCCAACAGCCAGGCGGAAGACAATGTACTGTTCAATGCATTACAACACGCCTATCCGTCAGCTTTTCCGAGGTGGTACCAACGCCATCAAAAGCACAGCGGAAACAGTACTCTGAAGGGAAACGACTCACCTCTCGGCACTCAAAGAAGAACCAGGATGCCATGGAGCCTGAACTGTAGATCTTCCCCATGCTGGTGTACCTTCTCATACACCAGGAACATGAACGCTGGCGAAGACGACAAGAGTGTGTACTGCACCTAGCACAGAGGGGAGGGGGGAGGAAAAAGAGAGTGAGACACACACACAACACCCCCACCCTCACCCCCAACACTATACACACAAACACATGCAACAACATTACATATACACCCTGCAACCCTCTGGAATAACACAAGGACAAATGGGATGGAGCAAAATGAGAGTAACATAAGTAATTCTTAGAAATACGTTCATAAAGAAATAAACAGTATGTACAATATATACAAAAGGAGGGGCAATGCCCACTCCAAAATGTCCGTGGTCCACTGGGCCAAAACACATAGGCCAAGACCACACTTGACTACTACCTCAATATTGAGAGAACACTACAGGGACATCAGGTCAAAAACACACAGGCACCTCAGGGGGACGGGTGATGGGGGGGCACCTTAGCCAGGAGATGGTACAATGCCACTGGCCTGGAGGGGGCTCCATGTCCACTGCTTGGTCCTCAGGAGTACAAAGCCACAGTCGCCCAAGTGGGTGGTTTGCCCAGTACTTGGTCCTGGGGAGTGCAAAGCCACAGTCTCTCAGGTGGGTGGTTTGCCCACTTCTTGGTCCTGGGGAGTGCAAAGCCACAGTCTCTCAGGTGGGTGGTTTGCCCCCTTCTTGGTCCTGGGGAGTGCAAAGCCACAGTCTCTCAAGTGGATGCCTTCCTCCACTGGTTCTGGAAGGGGCCTTGTGCCCAGTGTGCTTCATCCTGGCAAGGATGCAGTGAGTGGATGCCTTCTTCCACCGGTTCTCGGGGGGGCCTTGTGCCCAGTGTGCTTCATCCTGGCAAGGATGCAGTGAGTGGATGCCTTCTTCCACCGGGTCTGGAGGGGGTCATGTGCCCAGTGTGCTTCATCCTGGCAAGGAGGAGGTGAGTGGATGCCTTCTTCCACTGGTTCTGGAGGGGGCCTTGTGCCCAGTGTGCTTCATCCTGGCAAGGATGCAGTGAGTGGATGCCTTTTCCACTGGTTCTGGAGGGGGCCTTGTGCCCAGTGTGCTTCATCCTGAAAAGGAGTGGGTGAGTGGATGCCTTTTTCCACTGGTTCTGGAGGGGGCCTTGTGCCCAGTGTGCTTCATCCTGGCAAGGATGCAGTGAGTGGATGCCTTCTTCCACTGGTTCTGGAGAGGGCCTTGTGCCCAGTGGGCTTCATCCTGGCAAGGATGCAGTGACTGGTGCCTTCTTCCACCGGTTCTGGAGGGGGCCTTGTGCCCAGTGGTCTTCATCCTGGCAAGGAGGGGATGAGTGGATGTCTTCTTCCACTGGTTCTGGAGGGGGCCTTGTGCCCAGTGTTTATTTCATCCTGGCAAGGATGCAGTGAGTGGGTGCCTTCTTCCACTGGTTCTGGAGGGGGCCTTGTTCCCAGTGTGCTTCATCCTAGATGGGGCAAGGTCATAGTCTGTTACCTGGGTGTCACACCAACAGGTGTTGCAGGGGCCAGGATGCACTGCAGCCCATGTAGTCACCACTACACACTGCTCTCCGGTGGTGACGGCCGCTCAGTCTATGCCAGTTGTGCTGCAGGTGGCCGGGCAGGCAGTGGTGGTGGTAGCCTCCAGGCCTTCATCTGCAGCCTCGGACGGCTGCCCACTGGGGCTGCTGCTGGCAGTGGTGCTTCTGGCGGCAGGGCAGGTGGCGGTGCTCCGCCTGTCAAAGATCCTCAGGGTCCGCACCTCCTTGGGGATGGCACGCCAAATACCCTTTTTCTGATGGGTGCTGACGTGCAGTAAAAATGCAGCAGAAAAGGGATTAGTCATACCGTCCGGACGGTCATACTCATGGCCCACCATATCCCGCCCATCCCCTTACACACATACATTCCCCACCATATATGCAGCACTCTGCCCAGGACCCCTCAGACCTCCCCCCAACACAGGGCTTACACACACAGCAATCCATACATTCATGGCCCACGCATCATGCTCACAGTGTACTCACCTGTTTGTCTGGAGGACCATAGAGTAAAGTGTACTGGGGTAGGACCCCATCCACCAGTCTCTCCAACTCCTCCGAAGTGAAGGCGGGAGCCCTTTCCCCAGACACTTGAGCCATTGTCGCTTCCAGACACAGGTCACAGCAGCACTTGCAGTGCATGTCCACTCCTGTTGAAGGTCAGGTAGCAAGTGAGTGAACAGATAAAAAATGGCAGTCACGTCCGCGGTGGTGCGTACTGTCACCACAGGTGCACATCGACATTGGCTCCTGGAACCCATAAGGCCCAATGATAACCAATGCGATGTTGTGGGGCAGTCATTGACCGCCAACTGCAATGGCGCACAACGCCAGCGGAATGACCTCATTTCCACTTGTCTCTCCTCACAGGTCAGGCAGCCGCCATTTCAGGGGGGCACAGGCGATGGCACCTAACTGCATCACAGCAGACATTGGCACATCAACTTACTCTCAACTTCACATTCTGTAAAGGAAGAAATGCGTATTAATTTTGACATATGTGTGAATACGACCCTCTGCTCACTGTTTTTCACCCTAGAGTTCAACCGCTGAGGATGAAGAGGAGATGGAGACATCCCCCGTGTACAGACCCCTGGTGGACCTGGCGACAATGGAGGACAGGCACATTATCCTGACCTACAGACTTGATAGGGCCACAATCCATGAACTGTGTGCCAATTGGAGCCAGACCTGATTTCAGCTATCTGCCACCCCACAGGTATCCCCCCTCTAGTGCAGGTCCTGTCAGTGCTCCATTTCCTGGCAAGTGGGTCCTACCAAGTGACAGTGGCCATGGCATCATGGATGTCTCAGCCAATGCTCTCAAACATGCTGACCAGGGTGTTGTCTGCCCTGCTGAAACACATGCGCAGCTACATCGTATTCCCCCAGGTGGAGGATTTGGCCACAGTGAAGGCTGACATTTATGCCCTGGGACATATCCCTAACATCATTGGTGCCATTGATGGTACACATATTGCATTTGTCCCCCCGAGAAATGAACAAGTGTTCAGAAAGAGAAAATGCTTTCACTCTCTGAATGTGCAGATGGTGTTTTTGGCGGACCAGTACATCTCCTATGTCAATGCCAAGAATCCTAGCTCTGTGCATGATGCCTTTATCTTGAGGAATAGCAGCATTCATATGTGATGTCCCAACTCCAGAGGCACCGGGTGTGGCTAATAGGTGAGCCCATGGTCCCCACCAAGTTGATGTAGGTATATGGGTGTGGGTTTGACCCTAAGGGTGAGTGTGTGGCTAACAGTTATCCCTCGGGTATTTGCAGGTGACTCTGGTTACTCCAACCTCTCATCCTCTCATGGCTACTGAACCCAGTGAGGAATGCCAGGACAAGGACACATTCCAATGAGGCACATGGGCGAACCAGGAGGATCATTTAGAGAACATTTGGCCTCCTGAAAGCCAGATTCCGGTGCCTCCATCGGACAGGTGGATACCTGTACTACTCACCCAAGAAGGTATCCCAGATCATCGTTGCATGTTGCATGTTGCATGTTGCACAACCTTGCCTTGAGACGCAAGGTGCCTTTTCTGCAGGAGGATGAGCCTGGAGCTGGTCGTGTTGCAGTGGTGGAGCCTGTGGACAGTGACGAAGTGGAGGCAGAGGAAGAAGATGTGGACAACAGAAGTACACTCATTCAACAGTACTTCCAGTGACACACAGGTAAGACACTGTAACTTCACCTTCCATTGCAGTATTGTGTTTGACATTGAACATGGCAGCCTGATTTACCTATTTCTATGGCCACTTACTGTACCCTTTGGCATCTCTATTTTCAGATCTCTGTGCCCCACTCTGGCTTGTGGTGTGTTTACTGCTCACTACAGTACATTTGAATTGCAATGTTCACAGTTTGTGAATTAACAGATTCCATACTTGAATGTGTTCAAAGGATATTTATGTATGTGCTAATAGGTGTAGTGGGTATTGCAATGGGCTGGGTTGCTGATGGAGGAAAGTCCAGGGTAGAGTCCATTCTTTTTGTATCACAGGTGCATTGTCCAAAGGGGCATAGGAAGTGGAGCAATGGCAGTTCTAGGTGGACACGGTGAAATAGAGGGACAGAAGGGTGACACACATGAGAGTCCTATTTCCTGGTGGGGGTCTTGGCAATGTTCTCTGGCTTCTGCCTGGATCGCAGGGACTGTTAGCAGGGTGGTTCTCCTTCTGCAGGGGGTGGGGTGCTGGTGGCCTGTTGGTCCTGTGGCGGGCCTCCTGTCCACTAGCACTGGCGGAGGTGGAGGGCTGTTCTTTGGTTTGGCTAGTGTCAGGGGCCCGTTGGTGTGCCACTGACTCCCTCATGGCTTTGGCCATGTCTGCCAGCACCCCTACAATGGTGACCAGGGTGGCGTGGATGTCTTTCAGGTCCTCCCTGATCCTCAGGGACTGTCCCTCCTACAGCTGCTGGGTCTCCTGCAACTTGTACAGTATCTGCCCCATGGTCTCCTAGGAATGGTGGTATGCTACCAGGATGTTGGTGAGTGCCTCGTGGAGAGTCGGTTCCCTGGGCCTGTCCTTCCCCATCGCACAGCAGTCCTCCCAGCTTCCCTGTTACCTGTGCCTCTGTCCCCTTAACCGTGTGCCCACTGCCACTGACCACAGGTCCATGATCGTCCTGTGTTTGTGGGGTTGCCCCAGGTCCCTGTGGTGGTGGACACACTGCTGATTGACATGTCCTGGGGACAGTGGTATGGGCCTGCTGGGTGGGTGCTGTGGTGGTGTTTCCTGAGGGGGGAGGCTCTGTGGTAGTTTGGGACTGTGGCAGGGTCACCGACTGTCCAGAGGTCCCTGATGTGCCAGGTTTGTCAGCATGATCGAGGCGTGCAGAGCTGCTGTCATCACTGTGGGCCTCTTCAGTGGGGGGACTGGATGTGGCTGACACCTCTTTTCCGGTGACGATGAGTGGGGGTCCTGTGGGGATGTAAATGCAGTGTTAATATATCTGCGTGTGCCATCTTGTGCATAGATATGTTTCCCTCTATGGTTGTTATTAGCTAGGCAACTTTGGCTTGTGTGAGATGTGCTTGGTTTGGCAAAGTGATTGTCACTAGTGTGCATGCTGTGGTGGTGGGTGTCCATGTAGGTCTGTGATGGGGGTCCATGCATTGGTGTTGCATGCAGGGTATGGTATTGGGATGGATGGGTTGTGATTGTGGGGTACATGTGAGGTGGTTGGATGATGGGGTGAGGGTAGGGGTTGTGGTTTGTGATGGCACGCAGGAAGGGTGGGGATAAAGTAGCAAAGATTTGACTTACCAGAGTCCAGTCCTTTTGCTACTCCTGCGAGGCTCTCAGGATGCATGATCACCAAGACTTGCTCCTCCCATGTTGTTAGTTGTGGGGGAGGAGGCGGGGGGTCCACTGACAGTCCTCTGTACAGCTACCTGGTGTCTTGCTACCACTGGAAGCACCTTCCACCATAGGCCGTTTCACCTCTTCCTGATGTCATCCCTTGTTCTTGGGTGCTGTCCCACAGCGTTGACCCTGTCCACGACCCTCGGCCATAGCTCCATCCTCCTAGCAATGGACGTCTGCTGCACCTGTGAACCGAATAGCTGTGACTCTACCCGGATGATTTCCTCCACCATGACCCTTAGCTCCTCCTCTGAGAACCTGGGGTGTTTTTGTGGTGCCATGGGTGTAGTGTGAGTGGTATGTGGGAGGGTGTGTGGGGTGATGTGTTGGGGTGTGTGTTGTGAGGTGCGTGGATGGTGTATGGGTGATGGTGTTATGTGGCTCAGATTTAGTGGGTGCTCCTAGCTTGTCTCTCTCTCAGTAGGCAATCTTTTTTTAGTTGTAAGGGGTTGTGAGTATTGCAGGTGTGTGTTTAATATTGGATTGGGTGCGTGGGTGTGGTGTGTGTATGTGTGTCAGATGTGTGTAGTTTGAATTGTCCAATGTGGTGTAGTTTTGTTAGTGTGTGTGTATTTTGAGCACGGCGGTCTGTACCGCCAATGCTTTACCACGGTTGAATGACCGCCTTGGTGATTCGTGGGTCATGATGCTGTGGACGTATTTCTGTTGGCGTAACGGTGTGGGTTTTGCTACCGCCACTTTATCACTGACCTTTGGTCTGGCAGACTTGTGTGGGTGTCTGTATAGTGGCGGATTTCTCTGTGTGGGTCATAATACCCGTAGCGGTATACCGCCGCGGTCACAGTATGCTGGCAGCAGTCAACACAACAGTAAGCGGCATTTACCAACAGTGTTGTAATGAGGGTCATAATGTCTCAAATGTGGTGAACCACGTAGACAAAAAAAGTACACCACTTCTTTAACCTGAATTCTTCCTTAGAACTTTGGTTTAAGAAAGAAGTTATACAAGTTTGGTAGTTTCAATGGAAGCTTTAATTTGTATTTTAGGACAATGCCATTGTATTCTGTCTATTAGCTTCTCTATGAAAGATGACAGCCAAAGAAGTACACATTCTTCCTGAAAGTGATATTTGTCCAGCTTTGAAGTTTGTAATCTGAGTTTCCAGTTTAAACCATCTGCTCTGCAACGTTATTGCATTATTATAAGGTACTTTCCAGTTGTTTGTACTAACAATGGGGACACAACGTTTGATCTGCAGTTTGGGCATGTCATTTTTTGGTTAGCATTTCTTAACAATTTATCATAAGGCACAGTTTTAGAATCCGGTAATGTTAAGTAGAGAAATCGTTCAGAATTTAGTACAGTGCTAGATGTGAAAGAGCAGTCTTCACAGTCATGGTTCCATTTGTAACTGACACAAATAAATGATCAACATTTACTTCTTCTTGCTCTCCAAAGATGACCAGAATAAATTCTGTGCATCTTGTTGAGTGTTGAGAGTACATTTTATTGATTTGGTACATGTATCCAAAAGGTGTCAGAGTCCTGAAGCAGAACGTATTACACTTCTATCACCCATTAACAGTTGCAGCACATTATATAGTGCAGAACACATTCTCTTATTTGAATTTTGTTCAATCTGATTTACTACATGTGGATAATGGAACAGTACATTAATAACAACATTTGCATAGAAGTTGACACCTGAACTGTTATCTCATTGGTAATGTACAATTACACCATAATTTTCCAGTGTTCTCTTCCTAGCTCCTTCTGTGTTGTCCTTTTGTCATTTGTTTTCTTGAGGTTCCATTGACTATTTTGCAATCTTCTGCTTTGGACAGATTTTTCATTTCTCATAAAAAAGGGTAGTGGCCAAAATGAAGAACGTATAGTCCTTTTAACCGAGTGGACTCTCTTACACAGATGCATCAGCTCTAACCTTCTCCTCATCAAAGTCAATCAAAAACAAACCAGAAAATGTTCTAATTCACACCAATACTACATATGACATTCCTTCTTTACATACAGAACTTCCAACATTAACTAAAGCTGCATCTACACTTAAACGTTGTAATTTATGTTTGGTTACAGCATATGTTAGAGAGAGTAGGAATTGTTGCAGCTAATCTATACGTAAAAATTATACAATACACTGTCCAATCTTCTTTCAAATGAAATCAATAACTTTACCCATTGCACCATTTACTAAGCCTTCCTTGCCATTTAACTTAATTCACAAAATTGCTTGACAATTTTTACAGATACCTAAACGCTTTTCTAATCCTGCTATCTTGGATACCAGTTTCTCTAAAGAATCCAATTGTGATTGCAGCATATCTGTCAGGAGCATTGTGACTACCTGATGTTTCATTTTATCAATAGATGTTATTTTTTAAATCTCTTTTTTCTCCAGTTGTTCTAATTTGTCATTAAAGTTGGAGCACTCTTGACGTATTGGCATTAAACAAACTACAGATTTCTCTTCTTTAATGACATTTGACATCAGTTCTGGTTCTGTAATGTTAGATGGGAATAGATCCTTGATATGGTGGCTTTCCAAAGCACATTCTCCTTCTGTTGTGAGCACTCCTACTGTAATGACCTTCAGTATACCTCCATATTCCAGATCAAACTATTGGCACATATTTTGCATTAATTCTTTGTATTCAAAGTTTAACCAAATCTTCATGCTCCCAATCGTTCCAAGGGAACTTCTTGTTTCATTATGCAAAAGTGTTTTGAAAACAGGTTGTCCTTTTACAGGGGTAAGTTGGGGTAGGTCACCAAACACAATTAAATGCTGTCCTCCAAAGAGTACATAATAGTTTGTTCTTAAGTGTATGAAGGCAAGCATTATGTTCAATACAATGCACACTTCATCAAAGATTAGAAGCTTCAGTTTTTTTGATACTCTTGACACATCATGGCAAGCATCACCATATAATTTCTGGTACTCCAATTTATTGTCATGTTCAACAGGAAGCATTAGTAGTCGATGTAGATTAATTCCTTTAGTGTTATGTGCAACTAATCCTGTTGGTTCTGTTATTACACATGACGCATTGGAATCTGTGGTCTTCCGTAGCTAACCGGTGAGAACTTTGATTAGAAAGCTTTAGCGAGTGCCAGCTTACCCACTGATGTATAGTCATATTGATTTATATGAATAACAATCACATTGTTTCTTCTTGTGGAAAAATCCATGCTCTATTTTATCTCTAACTTCTGTAAATTCCCCTCTGTTCACTGTTCAGCTGCCCAACAACTGTTTGAAATAAACAGAGTCCTCTCTTGCCTGTTGCATTGCAACCTCCACCTCATTCATAGCTATCGCTGCTTCATTTTGAATTACTGGTTCTCCAAGAGCTTCTCGACTTGCTAGTGCAGAACTTTGGCTACTTTGTCAACTCTCCCCAGCTATCTCAGCAGCAGTGGTTTATTCCTATTCAATTTCATCTTTCAACATCTGAAAGTACGTTGGAAACACAGAACACTGAATAGTGTCTTCAACAGTGTTGAATGAGACTTCATAATAGTCATAGCATCCAAGTAAACCTGATTCACTATGCCATGGCTACAAAAGTGGCAATTAGAAAAATCTCTTTTTCCCCTGGAGTTTGGCAACTAACCTTTCTCTGGTTAATTAGATTTCCTTTGTTGTGTCTCACCAAACAGTTGTCACATCCAATGACTGCAAATCTTCCTACTTCTATGTTTTCAGTTAAATTATTAGTTATATATGTGTAATGCTGAAGTACGTTATAGAGACACATGTTTTGAAGATGGGGACTCCTTCTTGGGTAGTATGTATCCAGCATGTTAGTCTTTAGAATGTCTGTACTGTCAGGATCAAATTCTGCAAGGTATTGTATTTCTAGGAAAAGCTTAAATACTCTATTACGACTGGTTGCAAGGCCTAGGCTTACCCATATGATTCCCCTTGACTTGGAGAACAAACTTACTGAGCTCAACCTATCTACACATTCATAAGTTCCAATGTTCCTGTTGGAAAGCATTTTCAAACTGAAACTGTACATTTCTTGGTTAGAGACTTTTCTGTAGAAATCTCCTTCCAGACCTCTTTCATCACCGTATTCTTTGACTTTTTTGTATAAGAAGTCAGATAGCAAGCAACAGCAATGGAGTTATCTGCAACGAATTGTACATCCATTCCATCAACATGTTCAGAATAACAGGGTTGTGTGTCATATATACATTTCAATGCTTCTGTTGAGTTTGTATATATTTTCTGGTGATTTTCATGTTAGGGTATTTCTCACTACTAACAAAAAGCTATTCACTCTTCCTTCTGAGATGACAGGTCATGGGAATCCAAAACTACATTTTGTGTAAAATTTAGCTTTTGATCTATATCTTCGACGACGGTATTTACCACACCTATGATTTTGAAATTGTAGAACTTGTTATCTCCATCCCTTCTTAGCAGTTTCTTTTGTGCTGGGTCATGTTGCTTACTGTTCTATGAAAGACACAACACACTCATCTGTGTCTGTTCCAAACTTTGGGGCATCTTTTACCCCATAGCAGCATGTAAATATGTGGAGCATCTGTAGCTTGGTACTCTTTGTACCAAAAGAAATCAGTCCCTTGGCCAAGAGCAGGATTAGTTTTGTTGCAGATAAAATCCATCATTGCTTGAAATTCATGGTTAAAATGTCTGCACAGGTTTTCTGGGTCCAATGAGCAGAGTTCTACTGGTGTCTTCAAGTTGAAGTATTTTATGTTTGAATTTGCTTCTTGTAAGAAATCAAGGAGATCATCCCGTGCATACTCAGCACAACTGAATGTCAGAAACCAGGCAGATTTTCTTGGTTTCTCAACATGCATTTCAGCTCGCCATGACAATGAAACCAATACTCATTGGTACCATGTTGACATGCCGTCAAATTAATCATGTTGTATTCCATATTTTCATCTTTGCCAGGAATCTTTTAAACAAATTCCCTTGATGATAGATTTGGCATGTTCACCCCTGTTTTGTGAATGTGATTTACTGCGTAAGATAAGCCAGAGAAGTTGCTTTCAGATAGCAGATGAAATATATAGGGAATAACTTGGCAAAATCTTGGGTGCTATGAGTAAAGTCTAGTTGATCTGTACTCCATTCCTGGTATTTGTATAGGCTGCTCATCATACCAACCACCTACTCCAGTAAGAAACAGATGTGGAAAGCAGAGAGCTTCTAAGCTTTTCTCCCACACACTTAAGGGAGCACCTTTTACTTCTTTCATCTGAAAAAGATTAATAGTATCTTTAATAATCTCTTTTGAATGTAGGGTTCATACATTTCCTCTGATCTGGGTTGAGCTATCTTTTCAGTTTGACCTCTTGATGAAACTGTGCCATCCTCCATATGTGTAATATCTTGAAGATCATCTACATTTTTCTACTAAATACTGTTGTGTACCTGATAGAATGTTGCTTTATATTACTTTACTAACATCCACTAACTCTTGCCATATCTTTTTGCTGTTGGGTGGGACACAATTAACTAGAAATACAAGTCCTTCTTCCACTTTTTCTTCACCGCTTCAGTTTCATTATTCTGCTTGAAAACTAATGGCAAGTACACAACTCTAGCTTTACGACCTTTCTTGAGCTGAGTTGGAGGTAATGTTCCAGTCTTTGGCTCCATAAATACTATTACTTGACATGGATGTACAAATTTTATAAGTATATGGTCATAAACATTCAAATCTTGAAGCTCCTGTGGAATTGAAACCAGTTCGAATTTGTTATGCACTGCTCCAGCTGTCATCTTTTTATCCTCTAACCTATTATAACAATATTTACATATAGTTGAACACGTGGAACAATGAAAGCATTCCTCTACAAATCAATAAGCTGTGAATTTGTGCCACTTATCTCTATTCTCTTCTTCAGTTTTTGAGGACACAATAACATTGAGTTTGACTTTTGTAGTGAATGTGCCAACAACATATACAAACACAGTCCGGTTTCTTAGAACAGACTATTTTAAACGTTCTAATCTCTTCAAGAAAGTTATCAATAGTAATGTCTGTCTCTTGTTCTGCTACACCTACAGATACCAAGCCTTCATTTTACCTACACTCCTCTTCAAGACCAAAGAAAATGAATTGTACACAATCACAAACCTTTTCTACCTCTGCCGCTGCCTTTGTTCATCTGTTTTAAACACAGTGCAGGAGACTTCACATGGTAAAGCCTCCTAACTAATGTTCACATTTGAGGGTGATGTACTGCTAACATTCCAAAATGATAAACGGTGCTTTGGCACACTTTGTTTGGTAGACATGTTGTAAATGTCCCTGTAGGTTTGTATATTTCCTTGTTTTGCATGGATGTAATCCTCGAAAAAATTGAAATTTTCTGCTTAAGACATTTGCATGGAAAGATACGCATGGATTGATTGTTGCCGAACACTACAAATCCTGCTACAGTTCTACTTATATACAGAGGCCTGTTTACACCTTCCCTGTACCTCTTCAGCTATGACTTCCTCTACATTTCTAGATACCACTACCTCTTTTTCAATAGGAGAACCATCTAGCATCTCATGACATTGTCCAGATTTATCAACTGCATGCACTAATGTTTTCTCTTGCAAATAGCTCTCTTCACTAAAGGAAGAATCAACACTAGAGTATGTCTTCATTCATCACTGAAAACTTTGCAGTAGTTAGTTCTATTGACTAATCTTTTCTTTTGACTTTTTCTCCTCATACTCAACACTATTGCATCTAGTATTTTCATTCTGTTTACAATCAGAATGAATAGCTTCATTGTCAGAGCAAAGGCCTAATCAGGCACACCCTCAACACGTTCCTTTTGTGTGAACAGTTCCTCTCCTTTTATCCTTCTTCATGTGTCTCATTTGGTTCTTAATTACATTGAAATATTTTACTCTAATTTCCTTGAACTGGCGTGACCTACTGGTTAAACTATGTCCTTCTCTGTAGGATATTTTTTCTTATATCACATTCTTTTAATCCTTTCCCAGTTGATCTCACATATTGTTTTTTATGTACTTCATTTTGCTGTCTTTCAGGTTGACCACATACTATTCTAAGAAATGCCTTCATTCTCTACCAGCAGCTCTTTTCTCCTTTAATATTTTTTTCTGCATTTCTCCCCTATGTTTCTCAGTTGTTAGAAGATAGTTTCTTTCTGGGATCACTTTTTAATGGCACTGTAATTCAGCATAATTAAACGTTATTTCTGAAAAGTAACAAAAAAGCTAGATTTATGTTTTGATTATATATGTTCAGATTAAATATTTTAATTAGTTAACTAGCAATATAAAAATAACAGGTGTTCAAAAACATATATAGCTCAATTTTCTTATGACTTTACCTCTACAGTACAATTTATTAGAAATCCTTTACTAGGAAATAAAACCCTTAATAATTATTAATGAGTACAAACACCATACTTTTTTTTAAAAGACATAATTCTCTCTTTAAATTCGGGACGGAATTTTCTGGGGAGGTTAGGAAGAGCAAGAAAGAGGTGGAAGATACTTTCTTAAATTTTTTAAAGGAATTATACACTGAGGATTTTGAAGTTGTGGCAGATTTGGTGAAAGGATGGTTAGAGGGAGTGGATTTGGCATCTCTAAGTGAGGAGGACAATAAGGCGATAAACGAACCAATTGATATGGTAGATCTTGAGCAGGCGATAAATGCGGGTAAATCAGGTAAGGCAGCAGGGCAGCAGCATTATGGTTTTTTTGAGAGAACTTTTTAATAACATTCTTGACACTGATGGGAGACACCTTCCTCTTGGAAGGAAGCTATTATCACTATATTTTTAAAACCAGGGAAGGATCCTAGGTGTTGTGAATCTTATCGTCCAATATCCCTCCTAAACTGTGACTATAAGATCTTTGCAAAAATGTTGGCAGTCAGATTATGGGGTGTAATGGGGAAGCTGATACACAATGATCAGAAAGGGTTCTTGAAAGGACGACATATGCAGGATTTGACACATGGGTTGGTAGCATCGGTTGATTTGGCCACTACATGTCACTCCCCTTTAGCAGTTGTGATGATCGATGCAACCAAAGCTTTTGATAGAGTTAACTTGGACTATTTAAAGACGGTATGTGAAGGTTATAATCTTGGGGGACACTTTATTAGGACGTTACAGAAAATTTATCTTGATCCCTGTACAAGAATTTTGGTTAATGGTGATCTTACTTCCTCATTTAAGATAGGAAGAGGTACGCGGCAGGAGTGTCCGTTATCCCCGCTTCTGTTTGATTTGTATATTGAGCCACTACTAGAATTAGGAAAGATCAGCGAATTCCCCCCTTTGTGAGTAGGAATTTTTCTATGACAGTGTCCTTGTATGCAGATGACCTGATGATTTATACATCTAATTTAACTCAGACTAATTTGGTATTGGAAGAACTGATGAGAGATTGTGAGAGTATTCTGGGGTATGCAGTTAATAACAGAAAGACGGAGGTGATGGTTTGGAATATGGAAGCAGGTAGTTCTGTAATTAAGAAGGAGGAGGTTAAATACTTAGGGATTACTATAACACAGGATATAAATAAACTTGCAGAAGCAAATTTTAGGAAGGTTATGAGGGAGGTAGATATCCTATTGAAGAGATGGTTAAACCTACCGTTAACTATTATTGGTTGGGTTAATTTAATTAAGATGGTGATTGTTCCCAAGTTTACATTCATCTTCAATTCAATTCAATTAATGTTGAGCAAGGACTCTTTAAGGAAATTGCAAGGGAAAATTAACAGTTTCATTTGGGCATCTAAAGGTGTACGTATTTCTTAGGAAAAACTGAGAAGGAGGAAAGAAAATGGAGGATTGGCTGTGCCAGATATGCAATACTATGCTTGTTTTTTTTGTTTTAAGAATGCGAGGGAGACCTTTAGTTACTCATGTAGGTCTGAGCTGGGGCAGGCTCTGATTACAATGGCAGAGGATAATGGGTTACAGACAAGTTTTATGTATAAGTTAGGTGATCCCAAGTACTTCAAGAAAATTAGATTTAAGGTGTTGCAAGATTTAGCAAGGATGTGTTATGCAATCAGAAGAACCACAAAACCATTGTATTATAGTGATAAGGCCCCAATTTTGGATTCCCCAGGGTCACCGGTGTGGACTAAGGATGCATTGGCAACCCCTCTAAAAGCTGCAGGTTTGTTATATTGGGGACAACTTTGTTATAATGGAGAGGTTAGATCATTGGAAAACCTGAATGGGGAGGTAGGAGGTAACATGTCCAAATTCAAGTACCTTCAGATTAACAGCTGGGCGGAGGATTTAAAAGTGGAGTTGGGAGGTACAAATGAGCTGGAAGATCAGTGGCTCCAGGATAGCCCATTGAAGAAGGAGGTGGCCAGATGGTACTGACTATTTATGGATATCGTGGACGGGGATTTCACCTTACCAGAGGAGCTATGGGGAGAGTGCTTGCCGGAGCACCAGCACAAAGACTTATGGCAAGTATCTACTACACTTTTATACAATATTGTCATGCCTGCTGCGTTAAGAAGGAATATTTGTTCTCAATTCACAGAGTTTTCTGGACACCAGCAAAGCTTTGTAGAATGGATAAGGACAATATCGTCCGATGCATGAAGTGTGGGACCCTGGCGGTAGATGACGTCCATATGTTCCTGGAATGTCCCATTCTCAGCAAATTTTGGGTAGAGGTTGGTGATGCTATTAGTGAAATACTCTCTATAAGACTCAAGATAAGCACCTCGCTTGTGTTTTTTGGATGTTTGACAGTACCCCAGCGTATAAGTAGGGATGGCTCTAAGTTGTTGTTTTATATGATGCTTGTGGCAAGGAGAGCGGTTTGTAAAAATTGGATCGATGCCTCACCCCCAACGTTTATCGATTGGAAAGATGCTTTGATGTATAATTTAAAGCTGGACACGCGTAAGATTTGTAAAAAAAAATGATTCTGGAATCAATTGAAGCAGTGGTAGGGTTTGCTAGAGGTTGGGTGAGGGTAAGAGACCACATTTGGTTCTGGCCCGGTCCAATGATTAAACCTGCCTCCGTATTACCATTGGCTGTCATTGGTAAGTGGAGTGGGTATAGCGAGGCCATACTTCTGAGCAGGTAAAGGTCAGGCGGAGTTTGACAGTGTTTGATCATAGTACACTCTGCTGTATTGACCCCCCGCCTTATATCCTCTCATGGTGAGGAAGGATGGTATGAAAATGAGGACCAAAAAAAAAAATGTAATTCTCTCTTTAACACCCTTCTCTCAATACACTCTTAGCGCAGTCTCCATAACAATCCACAAGAACCAGTAGGTCACAAGTATGCAGAACATTCTAGAAGGGGTATACCAGTTACATAATGAGCTAAAGCAGGTGTGGTTTACTGTACAAATTGATAGTCATATCCAAGACTGTATTACATTTTCTTTATTTTTACCAGACCCAATTATAGATCATCTTACTAATCATTTCAAGACACTTCCTCATTTTATTTACCAGGACATTCACAGCATCCGATAAAATATGTTATTTACACCTGAAGCACACTTCATTTTAACTGCCTTCCAGTTTCAAAACTGCCTCATTCGGTCCCAGCCTTCTTCTGTATGCAGTTGCTGCTTCATTTCAAAATGGTTAGATTGTGGATAGAGGACCACAGCTATATCTTTTTTGCTAGGGAGGCAACTAGAAAGAGTGAATTTAACAGGGACTTTAGTTTGGATAATGTGGACATTAATTGGATTGACCAGAGAGGGTTGAAGTGGCATCATTTGCTTCATTTGGTTCAACGCATCAGGGATTGCCAACCCCCTGACCTCGTCATTGTGCAATGTGGTGGAAATGAACTAGGCACATTGACTGGGTTAGGACTGGAAATCCATGCATGAGGGCCTAAGTTGGTTGGTGAGTGGGTGCATCAGTGTCTGACTGGATCTGTGACTGCGTGCATGAGAGTCTGAGTGGGTCTGCACATGGGAGCATGAGTGTATGAGTGGGTCTGTGAGTAGATGAGTTAGTGTCTGAGTGGGTATGTGAGTGGGTGCATAAGTGTCTGTGTGGGTCTGAGTGGGTTCATGTGGGTCTGAATGGGTCTGTGATCGGGTGTGTCAATGTCTGAGTGGGTCTGTGAGTGCCTGCAAATGAGACTGAGTGGCTGCATCAGTGTCTGAATGGGCATGTGAGTGGGTGCATGAGGATCTGAGTGGGTCTGTGAGTGGGTGTACCAGTGTCTGAATTTGTTGCAGTGTTACACGGGGTCCATGCTGAGTGTCATGACATATTCATGAATGTCGCGTTTTGAAATAAAAAAGTCTATGGTCATAATTTCAACCTGAAAGACCCTATATCACATCCCTGCCATCAGGGTACTTCCACTCTGACCCCTCATACCACGTTCCCTTTTATTTACAGGACTGGGAACTTGTACCCTTACCTAAATAGTGGCAGCAACTTTCTGGTCAGGTTGCAGCCAGCCATTTACAGCATTATTGTTGGCACTTGCATTTGTAAATTTACTCTGATTGCTGCAGAAACGTTACAACAGATCCACGGCCCTCGATATACAAATTTATTTCTCAAAAACTGATGAATGAATTTAAACAAAAAAATAAAATGTTTCATCTGCTTGCAAAAGCCTAGCTTTCTGCCACATTTGGTGAAATTCAATCCAGCAGTTCGAACTGTAGTCATGTTTGAACTCCTATGGGAATTAACATGGGAAACACAAGTTTTTTGACCCCCCCATTTTCTCAGCCCCCGCTTGATGGATAACTGCAAAACGTCCCATACACAACAAGACTTACCAGCACAATTTTTTAGGGAAAATTTTGTGAAAATTCATTAATAGTCTCCAAAGATATAGGCAAGTCAAAATATGCTTTTCCTATGGAAACATGGTCCTAACTATAACTACACAATAGTGACTGCCAGGCGGTAATATATATATATATATACATATATATATAACACAAGGAGAAGAAAACGCTGCACTCCCGGAGATTGCAATCAACTGCACATTTATTCCTCTTAATGCTGGTTGAGGCTATATCTGGCACCACGACGCGTTTCGACATCCGTCTTCTTCCTGGTGGTTTCTGCCATCTTTATAGACGAGCAGGATGCTGGTATTTATAGTTCCCATATAACTTTCAGCTGTGAGCCAATTGGAGAGGCTTCTCCTTCGCCGCACGTTCATTTTACTGCTAATTGAAAACGTATGTGAAATCCAAAGTTTCAAAAATCAGCAGATTAGCTACATGCTCAAAATGTCACGTTTTTGAAAATACGCCATCCTCGGATCCAAAGTTAGACAATGTGCTGATTTATAAAGCATGTGGTAATACAACACATTCCTGAATGAAATCACAGTTCTTTGCCGATGTTAGTAACTCCCAGATAACTTTCTGCTGCAAGCCAAAGGAAGCAGTGCTCCTTCGCTGCACCTCATGTTTACTGCTGAATGAAAACTGTGAAATACTGGGTTATAAATATACGGGTTGACTTCATGCTCAAAGTGTCACGTTCTTAAAAAATATTACATCCTCGGATTCAAAAAAACAATATACTGATTTGTCGAGCATATGATGTTTAAGCGCATTCCTGCATGAATTCACAGTTCTTCTAAATGGAAATGCCGAACGTGCATCTCAAATGCTCGTGTGTAAACACAATCTCCATGTTCCCAGTTAAAATGAGATCTACAAATTATCTTGTGCTCACCATGCCTCGTAAAGTAAACAAACTGTAGAAAGAGCAAAGTCTCCGGGCCCCGAGAATCAGGGCCACATCAGCAAAATAGGTAATGTTTTAAGTGAAGAGAGCACTAGGCACTTTGGAAGTCCGACTCCCTTGTCATAAAATCTTCCAGTGTATGTACACAGGCAAGAGATAAGTATCTCCTTGCTATCTTCAGAATCAAAACCATATGCCGGGCACCATCGTTGTATTTAAACAATTCAAAGTGTCGGTCCTGGAACAACGATGTGCCTAACTGCCGGTGCTGCATTAGGGTAAGGACCAAACCCTAAATATAACACAAGGAGAAGAAAACGCTGCACTCCCGGAGATTGCAATCAACTGCACATTTATTCCTCTTAATGCTGGTTGAGGCTATATCTGGCACCAAGACGCGTTTCGACATCCGTCTTCTTCCTGGTGGTTTCTGCCATCTTTATAGACGAGCAGGATGCTGGTATTTATAGTTCCCATATAACTTTCAGCTGTGAGCCAATTGGAGAGGCTTCTCCTTCGCCGCACGTTCATTTTACTGCTAATTGAAAACGTATGTGAAATCCAAAGTTTCAAAAATCAGCAGATTAGCTACATGCTCAAAATGTCACGTTTTTGAAAATACGCCATCCTCGGATCCAAAGTTAGGCAATGTGCTGATTTATAGAGCATGTGGTAATACAACACATTCCTGAATGAAATCACAGTTCTTTGCCGATGTTAGTAACTCCCAGATAACTTTCTGCTGCAAGCCAAAGGAAGCAGTGCTCCTTCGCTGCACGTCATGTTTACTGCTGAATGAAAACTGTGAAATACTGGGTTATAAATATACGGGTTGACTTCATGCTCAAAGTGTCACATTCTTAAAAAATATTACATCCTCGGATTCAAAAAAACAATATACTGATTTGTCAAGCATATGATGTTTAAGCGCATTCCTGCATGAATTCACAGTTCTTCTAAATGGAAATGCCGAACGTGCATCTCAAATCCTCGTGTGTAAACACAATTTCCATGTTCCCAGTTAAAATGAGATCTACAAATTATCTTGTGCCTCGTAAAGTAAACAAACTGTAGAAAGAGCAAAGTCTCCGGGCCCCGAGAATCAGGGCCACATCAGCAAAATAGGTAATGTTTTAAGTGAAGAGAGCACTAGGCACTTTGGAAGTCCGACTCCCTTGTCATAAAATCTTCCAGTGTATGTACACAGGCAAGAGATAAGTATCTCCTTGCAATCTTCAGAATCAAAACCATATGCCGGGCACCATCGTTGTATTTAAACAATTCAAAGTGTCGGTCCTGGAACAACGATGTGCCTAACTGCCGGTGCTGCGTTAGGGTAAGGACCAAACCCTAAATATAACACAAGGAGAAGAAAACGCTGCACTCCCGGAGATTGCAATCAACTGCACATTTATTCCTCTTAATGCTGGTTGAGGCTATATCTGGCACCACGACGCGTTTCGACATCCGTCTTCTTCCTGGTGGTTTCTGCCATCTTTATAGACGAGCAGGATGCTGGTATTTATAGTTCCCATATAACTTTCATATATATATTCTTTTTTGGCCACCAACTGCTATCCCACAAACCACAGGAGCACTCACGGGTTAGCTTATTTTAGAGACTGTTACTGGAACATTATAGTTAGGAAATAGAATTTAAATAATCTTAGAAATTCAATAATGTGTGGAATGTGGGATTAGTTGCATGCAGAGTGTTGGTCATAAGGCCTGGACTAAGGCCAGTCCCTGCAGCTAACCCCTGGCCACGCACATCCAGAGGCCATGAGTAGCAGCAATTTAATTAATCGTTGGTAGTTAAATATTATTTTATATTAAAAATACTCTGGAAATCCACTGAAATAGTCAAAGATTACAAGGATATTGTAGTTAGTAAATATCATAAGAAAATTTAGAAATTCACTGAAAAACAATGAAGGTTATACTGATGTTATATTTAGGAAATACAATGAAATAAATTTTAGAAATTCAATAAAAACACAAGGTTATAAGGACGTTATTGATAGGATTACATTTTACACACACAAAACCACAGAAATTCATCAGTTATAGTTATTATTATCCCTGGTAACTATAACTTGGGCACTGAGATAACTATAACTCGTGTCTTCTCCAAACACTGTTAATTACCTCACATTTTACATTAGTCATGACATTTTCTATGACATCACTGATAATACCACTGCAACATTTGCAGTGAAATAATTGATGCAAAAACTGTGTGGTAGGGGTGTAAGTTAACGTTACATCATGGCATAAGTTATAGTTACTTGAGGTAACTGTTAGACCCGACAGCCTCCAACTTCTTGCCTGCCTCCCCTCATTTTTCTGACCTCGTCTTTGCTGCTTTCGGACTCTGTGCACTTTACAAAAGCCGACTACTGGTAAAGTGCTTATGCTTTCTCCGATAAACGTGGTAGTATTGGCTCATACCCAGATGGCATGTTTAATTTACTTATAAGTTGGAAGTAAAGTGCATTACATGTGCCCAAGGCCTGTAAATTATATACTATTCGTGGGCCTACAGCACTGATTGTTTCGCCCACACAGGTAGCCCCTTATCCATGTCTCAGGCTTGCCACTGTAGGGCCTGAGTGTGCAGTTTACTGCCACTTCCACTTTGTCAGGATACTTCAATTCGATTTCCTCAGAAGCAGAAGATAACTCCTCAGTCCCGACCCGAGCTACTCACAACGAATTTTAATCCTTCGTGCTGAGTATCCCGGAGGGGGAAAGGGGAATGGGATTGTAGAGAGACTGCCACAGAGATGATGAACGTCAGTACTCAGTCTGCCTCTTCACGTCTAAGATTGGATACAGCACCTGCAAGAGTCACAGTCGCAATTACTAAGGACATACAACATCAGTTTTACACTTTCTACTCTTAACACTTAGGCAGTCATTCTGACCGCGGCGGTCGGCGGTCGCCGCCCGCCAAGCGGTTCCCGGGGGCGGCCATTCCGGCTTTCCCGCTGGGCCAGTGGGCGACCGCCAGAAGACCGCTGGCCGGGCCAGCGGGACAGCCCCTTCAACAATGAAGCCGGCTTGGAATGGAGCCGGCGGAGTTGAAGGGGTGCGACGGGTGCAGTGGCACCCGTCGCGATTTTCACTGTCTGCTAAGCAGACAGTGAAAATCTTTGTGGGGCCCTGTTAGGGGGCCCCACGGCACCCGTTCCCGCCATCCTGGTTCTGGCGGTGGACAGCGCCAGAAACAGGCTGGCGGGAAGGCGGTCGGAATCCCCATGGCGGTGCTGCAAGCAGTGCTGCCATGGCGGATTCCCTGGGCCAGCGGGAAACCGGCGGGAAACCGGCGGCTCCCCTTTTCCGACCGCGGCTTTACCCCCGCGGTCAGAATCGCCAAGGAAGCACCGCCAGCCTGTTGGCGGTGCTTCCGCCACCCTCCGCCATGGCGGTCATGGACCGCCAAGGTCAGAATGACCCCCTTAATTCTCTTTAATTCTATTATTTCTTCACTCACCCTGAGTTCTCTGTAGCCTTGCTTCTCTCTATGAATGATAAGCTCTTCTTAAAAATGCTTATTACTGATTCTGGTACGCTTGCTCCACCACAAACACTCTGGACAGACCCTCAGGCTTCAGCACATTCATGGTCCAACGTTCCACGAAGCACTCCATCGAGGAACCCTCCGCCCGCTCCGGAAACCCCAAGAGGCGCACGTTGTTCCTACGGGATCTGCCCTCCGACTCCTCCAGCCTAGCGTCCAACATCCCGACTGTGGAAGTGACCTGTGCCATCTGTTTGTGTAGAGTGGTTACTTCCGCCTGTAGGTCCACAATGGACCCCTCTGCCACCTTGACTTTGTCGGAGACCTTGCGAAGGTCTGTCCGAAGAAGACTCACTTCCGCAGCCACAGCCTCGATCTTCCCCTCAAGGACCACATAGGATATACAGAACCACAGTACCTTATTCCAAGGGTGGCAGTAGTACACAGTCCAGGGCTGCACCCCCAACAGTGCAGCATAGGGGTCAGACCCCCGAGAGCCCGGAGCACCTGACCAGGGAACCACAGCACACAGGGCGTCCAAGGTCCAGGGGGCCAAAAAGCCCAGCAGATGTCCCCCACCGAAGGATGGTCAATCCAGACTCCAATGGGCCCCACGGACAGTGCCAAAGTTCGCCCCTCCAGGCAGCTCACCAGCAGGGCATCCCAGCCTTCCCCACCAGGGCGAGAGTCCAATTCACCATCCGGAGCGCTTAGGCCATGCTCCAAGAGTGCCCAGCCAGCACCTCCACTGCGCCTCCAAAATTGCGCCCATCCCGGGCCGATCTAACCCCCAAAAAGGATCGAGGCCCCAAGCCGAAGGAGCCTCCCCGGCTCCGCAGGAGGCCAGCAGGGAACAGGGCGCCACCCGTGAAATGCGGGAAACGGTAGCCGCCCAAACAGCAGGCAACAGATGTGAGCCCCCATATCACCATCCTGAGGGGCCCGCAGACAAGCAATCAACCCCAGGAATGGGGGAAGAAAATCCGCCGTGGGAGCATGGTGAAGGCCCTCCCGCACACTGGCCAGCCCCGTCCAGGCTCAAGGCCCAGCACGGACCCAAAACAAGTACAGGATCTGGGGGGTGTTGAAGCCCTGCAACACCGCCAAACCAAGAGCCGCTACCTTCACAGCACTGAGCCGTGCCCACAGGGGGGGCTCCAAGTCCCCGAGCACACCAGGATCAATGCAGGATCGGCCGGGACAGAGGAGCTCATTTGGAGAGTGTCCCATCGGCCGTCTTGCTTGATACTGCCTCCCTTAAAACACCTTTAAGCTATAATTACTGATCAGAAAGGAGCAGCTGCATCATATTTCATATTTTTGGAATGGTAATGATAAATTATTTTTAATAGAAAATTTGTATTTAACATCACTATTTTAGAAATGCCACTTTCAGAAAGTAGGTATTTCTCTGCTGTTACACCTCTGTGTGACTGCAACCTATCTCTAATACACATCTGGAGTGGGTGACAGCTGCACTTTGTGCATTCCTTCTAGACTCATATTGTAAAGAAATGGCTCCCTGTTGCAGTTACCCCCCACTTTTTGCCTGATACTGATGCTGACTTGACTGAGAAGTGTGCTGGGACCCTGATAACCAGGCCCCAGCACCAGTGTTCCTTCACCTAAAATGTACCATTGTATCCACAATTGGCACACCCTGGCATTCAGATAAGTCCCTTGTAACTGGTACTTCTAGTACCAAGGGCCCTGATGCCAAGGAAGGTCTCTAAGGGCTGCAGCATGTCTTATGCCACCCTAGAGACCCCTCACTCAGCACAGACACACTGCTTACAAGCCTGTGTGTGCTAGTGAGAACAAAATGAGTAAGTCGACATGGCACTCCCCTCAGGGTGCCATGCCAGCCTCTCACTGCCTATGCAGTATAGGTAAGACACCCCTCTAGCAGGCCTTACAGCCCTAAGGCAGGGTGCACTATACCATAGGTGAGGGTACCAGTGCATGAGCATGGTACCCCTACAGTGTCTAAACAAAACCTTAGACATTGTAAGTGCAGGGTAGCCATAAGAGTATATGGTCTGGGAGTCTGTCAAACACGAACTCCACAGCACCATAATGGCTACACTGAAAACTGGGAAGTTTGGTATCAAACTTCTCAGCACAATAAATGCACACTGATGCCAGTGTACATTTTAGTGTAAAATACACCACAGAGGGCACCTTAGAGGTGCCCCCTGAAACTTAACCAACTAGCTGTGTAGGCTGACTGGTTCCAGCAGCCTGCCACACTAGAGACATGTTGCTGGCCCCATGGGGAGAGTGCCTTTGTCACTCTGAGGCCAGTAACAAAGCCTGCACTGGGTGGAGATGCTAACACCTCCCCCAGGCAGGAGCTGTGACACCTGGCGGTGAGCCTCAAAGGCTCACCCCTTTGTCACAGCCCAGCAGGGCACTCCAGCTTAGTGGAGTTGCCCGCCCCCTCCGGCCACGGCCCCCACTTTTGGCGGCAAGGCTGGAGGGAACAAAGAAAGCAACAAGGAGGAGTCACTGGCCAGTCAGGACAGCCCCTAAGGTGTCCTGAGCTGAAGTGACTCTAACTTTTAGAAATCCTCCATCTTGCAGATGGAGGATTCCCCCAATAGGGTTAGGATTGTGACCCCCTCCCCTTGGGAGGAGGCACAAAGAGGGTGTACCCACCCTCAGGGCTAGTAGCCATTGGCTACTAACCCCCCAGACCTAAACACGCCCTTAAATTTAGTATTTAAGGGCTACCCTGAACCCTAGAAAATTAGATTCCTGCAACTACAAGAAGAAGGACTGCCCAGCTGAAAACCCCTGCAGCGGAAGACCAGAAGACGACAACTGCCTTGGCTCCAGAAACTCACCGGCCTGTCTCCTGCCTTCCAAAGATCCTGCTCCAGCGACGCCTTCCGAAGGGACCAGCGACCTCGACATCCTCTGAGGACTGCCCCTGCTTCGAAAAGACAAGAAACTCCCGAGGACAGCGGACCTGCTCCAAGAAAAGCTGCAACTTTGTTTCCAGCAGCTTTAAAGATCCCTGCAAGCTCCCCGCAAGAAGCGTGAGACTTGCAACACTGCACCCGGCGACCCCGACTCGGCTGGTGGAGATCCAACACCTCAGGAGGGACCCCAGGACTACTCTGATACTGTGAGTACCAAAACCTGTCCCCCCTGAGCCCCCACAGCGCCGCCTGCAGAGGGAATCCCGAGGCTTCCCCTGACCGCGACTCTTTGAATCCTAAGTCCCGACGCCTGGGAGAGACCCTGCACCCGCAGCCCCCAGGACCTGAAGGACCGGACTTTCACTGGAGAAGTGACCCCCAGGAGTCCCTCTCCCTTGCCCAAGTGGAGGTTTCCCCGAGGAACCCCCCCCTTGCCTGCCTGCAGCGCTGAAGAGATCCCGAGATCTCTCATAGACTAACATTGCGAACCCGACGCTTGTTTCTACACTGCACCCGGCCGCCCCCGCGCCGCTGAGGGTGAAATTTCTGAGTGGGCTTGTGTCCCCCCCGGTGCCCTACAAAACCCCCCCCTGGTCTGCCCTCCGAAGACGCGGGTACTTACCTGCAAGCAGACCGGAACCGGGGCACCCCCTTCTCTCCATTCTAGCCTATGTGTTTTGGGCACCACTTTGAACTCTGCACCTGACCGGCCCTGAGCTGCTGGTGTGGTGACTTTGGGGTTGCTCTGAACCCCCAACGGTGGGCTACCTTGGACCAAGAACTAAGCCCTGTAAGTGTCTTACTTACCTGGTTAACCTAACAAATACTTACCTCCCCTAGGAACTGTGAAAATTGCACTGTGTCCACTTTTAAAACAGCTATTTGTGAATAACTTGAAAAGTATACATGCAAATTTGAAGTTCCTAAAGTACTTACCTGCAATACCTTTCGAATGAGATATTACATGTAGAATTTGAACCTGTGGTTCTTAAAATAAACTAAGAAAAGATATTTTTCTATATAAAAACCTATTGGCTGGATTTGTCTCTGAGTGTGTGTACCTCATTTATTGTCTATGTGTATGTACAACAAATGCTTAACACTACTCCTTGGATAAGCCTACTGCTCGACCACACTACCACAAAATAGAGCATTAGTATTATCTCTTTTTGCCACTATCTTACCTCTAAGGGGAACCCTTGGACTCTGTGCATACTATTCCTTACTTTGAAATAGTGCATACAGAGCCAACTTCCTACATTGGTGGATCAGCGGTGGGGTACAAGACTTTGCATTTGCTGGACTACTCAGCCAATACCTGATCACACGACAAATTCCAAAATTGTCATTAGAAATTCATTTTTGCAATTTGAAATTTTTCTAAATTCTTAAAAGTCCTGCTAGGGCCTTGTGTGTTAAGTCCCTGTTTAGCATTGTCTTTTAGAGTTTAAAAGTTTGTTAAAGGTTTGAAATTAGATTCTAGAAACAGTTTTAGATTCTTTAAAAAGTCTTCCAACTTTTAGCAAAATAATGTCTGATACAGAGATGAATGTGGTGGAACTCGACACCACACCTTACCTCCATCTTAAGATGAGGGAGCTAAGGTCTCTCTGTAATATAAAGAAAATAACCATTGGCTCCAGACCTACCAAAATTCAGCTCCAGGAGCTGTTGGCAGAGTTTGAAAAAGCCAACCCCTCTGAGGATGACTTCACAGAGGAAGAAATTAGTGACTTGGAGGGCAATTCCCCCCTTCCAGTCCTAAATAGGGAGACCAGGGCCTCTCAAGCCCTGTCTCCAAAAATGATAGTCAGAAATGTTGCTTCCCTCACAGGAGGGTCCAGCATTTCTGAAATCACTGAGGATGCTCTCAGTGAGGATGACCCCCTGTTAGCCAGGATGGTCAAAAGATTGGCTTTGGAAAAGCAGCTCCTAGCCATAGAAAGGGAAAGAAAAGAGATGGGCCTAGGTCCCATCAATGGTGGCAGCAACTTAAATAGGGTCAGAGATTCTCCTGACATCCTAAAAATCCCCAAAGGGATTGTAACAAAATATGAAGATGGTGATGACATCACCAAATGGTTCACAGCTTTTGAGAGGGCTTGTGTAACCAGAAAAGTGAACAGATCTCACTGGGGTGCTCTCCTTTGGGAAATGTTCACTGGAAAGTGTAGGGATAGACTCCTCACACTCTCTGGAAAAGATGCAGAATCTTATGACCTCATGAAGGGTACCCTGATTGAGGGCTTTGGATTCTCCACTGAGGAGTATAGAATTAGGTTCAGGGGGGCTAAAAAATCCTCGAGCCAGACCTGGGTTGATTTTGTAGACTACTCAGTAAAAACACTAGATGGTTGGTTAACTGGAAATGAAGTGTGTGACTATGTTGGGCTTTATAATTTGTTTATGAAAGAACACATTTTAAGTAACTGCTTCAATGAAAAGTTGCATCAGTATCTGGTAGACCTAGGTCCAATTTCTCCCCAAGAATTGGGAAAGAAGGCAGACCACTGGGTCAAGACTAGGGTAACCAAAACTTCCACTGGGGGTGACCAAAAGAAAGGGGTTACAAAAACTCCCCAGGAGAAAGTGGGTAACACTAGAAACCAAGAAAAAGAGTCCTCTGTAGGCCCCCAAAAACCAGAACAGGTGGGTGGGCCCCAGGACACAACCCAAAACAAAGGTGGGTACCAGGGTAAGAACTGGGATGCCACTAAGGCATGGTGCCACAACTGTAAACAGTCTGGACACCACACCAAGGACACTTCTTGTCCCAAAAACAAACCCCAGAACAAAATTCCTGGGGTAACCAGTGTAGCCATGGGAGATGACTCCTCAGATGAGGAGGTCTTCCTAGCCTTCCACTGGAAACAGGGCCCAACAGGTGAGTTGGAGATTCCAGAGGGAAGTAGACACTTCCACCACCTACTGGTGAATGGAATCCCAACCACTGCCCTGAGAGACACTTGTGCCAGTCACACTATTGTGCATGACAGGCTGGTGCTCTCAAACCAGTACATCCCAGGTGAGACTGCCAGGGTAAGAGTTAGCCTAGACAGGGTCACTAAGAGGCCTGTGGCTTTAGTGCCCATAGAAGTGGGTGGCACTCTTAGCTGGAGAAGGGTAGTAGTCAGTACAGACCTCCCCCTTGATTGTCTCCTTGGAAATGACTACCCAGAGGTTAGTCAGAGCCCAAGAGAGAAACTGGTCCAGTGCCAGTCCTCTCCCAAGGATTCTGGAAGTCCTGCCTCTGCAGTAAATGCAAGCAGGCCCCAGAAGAAGAAGAAAAGAAAACAGAGTAGGAAGGGTGGACAACCTTTAGCCAAGGTTACAGCAAGCCAAGGAGATTCTGCTCCAGTAGGGGAGAACTCCAAAAATGGCCCTGATAAAGTCCAACCTGACCCACAAGAAGTCCTGGCTAGTCAGGCAACTGTTAAACCTGAGTGGGTGGCTCCTCAGCTAACAGAAGAAAGAGTGGAAGAAGGGTGTTTACTACAAGATGTGGTAACCCCCCACTCCAATACAGCAGACAGGCAACCTGAACCCAAAGAAGCCTGTAACTTAGCCCCTTCCCTTTTAGGTGAAGAGCTAAAGGTGTGGTTCTGGGCACTGACAGCTGTCAGTGGCCTCTGCTGGGTGTTAGCCTTTGTGGCTGCACTATCCTTGGCATGGTGGTCAGACCCCATGCCAAATAGCAAGTTAGGCCCCCTGACCCTGTTGGTCATGGTGGGGTTACTCCAGCTCTGGGTAACCTCTTTGGGTAAGCTAGGGATGACCCTGGCTAAGATAAGATTAGCAGAGGTGGATACCTCTAAACCCAAAATAAAAAGAATGGGTGGAGACATTGAAGAAGCAGACAAGAGGCAATTCAGACTAGGTCCTATCACTGTGGAAGTGGGTCAGTTCCCCAAAGGGAATGACCTGAACAGAAGGATGTAAGGCAGAGTAGGCCCTGCAACTAACCAGCCTATTTCTCCTACTCTTCCTCGCCTGACAGACTAGGAAGACTCTCCCAGCTTGGGCTGAGTCTCCTGGCCTGAAGGCTGGGGGGGGCTTGTGTAAAGAAATGGCTCCCTGTTGCAGTTACCCCCCACTTTTTGCCTGATACTGATGCTGACTTGACTGAGAAGTGTGCTGGGACCCTGCTAACCAGGCCCCAGCACCAGTGTTCCTTCACCTAAAATGTACCATTGTATCCACAATTGGCACACCCTGGCATTCAGATAAGTCCCTTGTAACTTGTACTTCTAGTACCAAGGGCCCTGATGCCAAGGAAGGTCTCTAAGGGCTGCAGCATGTCTTATGCCACCCTAGAGACCCCTCACTCAGCACAGACACACTGCTTACAAGCCTGTGTGTGCTAGTGAGAACAAAATGAGTAAGTCGACATGGCACTCCCCTCAGGGTGCCATGCCAGCCTCTCACTGCCTATGCAGTATAGGTAAGACACCCCTCTAGCAGGCCTTACAGCCCTAAGGCAGGGTGCACTATACCATAGGTGAGGGTACCAGTGCATGAGCATGGTACCCCTACAGTGTCTAAACAAAACCTTAGACATTGTAAGTGCAGGGTAGCCATAAGAGTATATGGTCTGGGAGTCTGTCAAACACGAACTCCACAGCACCATAATGGCTACACTGAAAACTGGGAAGTTTGGTATCAAACTTCTCAGCACAATAAATGCACACTGATGCCAGTGTACATTTTAGTGTAAAATACACCACAGAGGGCACCTTAGAGGTGCCCCCTGAAACTTAACCAACTAGCTGTGTAGGCTGACTGGTTCCAGCAGCCTGCCACACTAGAGACATGTTGCTGGCCCCATGGGGAGAGTGCCTTTGTCACTCTGAGGCCAGTAACAAAGCCTGCACTGGGTGGAGATGCTAACACCTCCCCCAGGCAGGAGCTGTGACACCTGGCGGTGAGCCTCAAAGGCTCACCCCTTTGTCACAGCCCAGCAGGGCACTCCAGCTTAGTGGAGTTGCCCGCCCCCTCCGGCCACGGCCCCCACTTTTGGCAGCAAGGCTGGAGGGAACAAAGAAAGCAACAAGGAGGAGTCACTGGCCAGTCAGGACAGCCCCTAAGGTGTCCTGAGCTGAAGTGACTCTAACTTTTAGAAATCCTCCATCTTGCAGATGGAGGATTCCCCCAATAGGGTTAGGATTGTGACCCCCTCCCCTTGGGAGGAGGCACAAAGAGGGTGTACCCACCCTCAGGGCTAGTAGCCATTGGCTACTAACCCCCCAGACCTAAACACGCCCTTAAATTTAGTATTTAAGGGCTACCCTGAACCCTAGAAAATTAGATTCCTGCAACTACAAGAAGAAGGACTGCCCAGCTGAAAACCCCTGCAGCGGAAGACCAGAAGACGACAACTGCCTTGGCTCCAGAAACTCACCGGCCTGTCTCCTGCCTTCCAAAGATCCTGCTCCAGCGACGCCTTCCGAAGGGACCAGCGACCTCGACATCCTCTGAGGACTGCCCCTGCTTCGAAAAGACAAGAAACTCCCGAGGACAGCGGACCTGCTCCAAGAAAAGCTGCAACTTTGTTTCCAGCAGCTTTAAAGATCCCTGCAAGCTCCCCGCAAGAAGCGTGAGACTTGCAACACTGCACCCGGCGACCCCGACTCGGCTGGTGGAGATCCAACACCTCAGGAGGGACCCCAGGACTACTCTGATACTGTGAGTACCAAAACCTGTCCCCCCTGAGCCCCCACAGCGCCGCCTGCAGAGGGAATCCCGAGGCTTCCCCTGACCGCGACTCTTTGAATCCTAAGTCCCGACGCCTGGGAGAGACCCTGCACCCGCAGCCCCCAGGACCTGAAGGACCGGACTTTCACTGGAGAAGTGACCCCCAGGAGTCCCTCTCCCTTGCCCAAGTGGAGGTTTCCCCGAGGAACCCCCCCCTTGCCTGCCTGCAGCGCTGAAGAGATCCCGAGATCTCTCATAGACTAACATTGCGAACCCGACGCTTGTTTCTACACTGCACCCGGCCGCCCCCGCGCCGCTGAGGGTGAAATTTCTGAGTGGGCTTGTGTCCCCCCCGGTGCCCTACAAAACCCCCCCTGGTCTGCCCTCCGAAGACGCGGGTACTTACCTGCAAGCAGACCGGAACCGGGGCACCCCCTTCTCTCCATTCTAGCCTATGTGTTTTGGGCACCACTTTGAACTCTGCACCTGACCGGCCCTGAGCTGCTGGTGTGGTGACTTTGGGGTTGCTCTGAACCCCCAACGGTGGGCTACCTTGGACCAAGAACTAAGCCCTGTAAGTGTCTTACTTACCTGGTTAACCTAACAAATACTTACCTCCCCTAGGAACTGTGAAAATTGCACTGTGTCCACTTTTAAAACAGCTATTTGTGAATAACTTGAAAAGTATACATGCAATTTTGATGATTTGAAGTTCCTAAAGTACTTACCTGCAATACCTTTCGAATGAGATATTACATGTAGAATTTGAACCTGTGGTTCTTAAAATAAACTAAGAAAAGATATTTTTCTATATAAAAACCTATTGGCTGGATTTGTCTCTGAGTGTGTGTACCTCATTTATTGTCTATGTGTATGTACAACAAATGCTTAACACTACTCCTTGGATAAGCCTACTGCTCGACCACACTACCACAAAATAGAGCATTAGTATTATCTCTTTTTGCCACTATCTTACCTCTAAGGGGAACCCTTGGACTCTGTGCATACTATTCCTTACTTTGAAATAGTGCATACAGAGCCAACTTCCTACATTGGTGGATCAGCGGTGGGGTACAAGACTTTGCATTTGCTGGACTACTCAGCCAATACCTGATCACACGACAAATTCCAAAATTGTCATTAGAAATTCATTTTTGCAATTTGAAATTTTTCTAAATTCTTAAAAGTCCTGCTAGGGCCTTGTGTGTTAAGTCCCTGTTTAGCATTGTCTTTTAGAGTTTAAAAGTTTGTTAAAGGTTTGAAATTAGATTCTAGAAACAGTTTTAGATTCTTTAAAAAGTCTTCCAACTTTTAGCAAAATAATGTCTGATACAGAGATGAATGTGGTGGAACTCGACACCACACCTTACCTCCATCTTAAGATGAGGGAGCTAAGGTCTCTCTGTAATATAAAGAAAATAACCATTGGCTCCAGACCTACCAAAATTCAGCTCCAGGAGCTGTTGGCAGAGTTTGAAAAAGCCAACCCCTCTGAGGATGACTTCACAGAGGAAGAAATTAGTGACTTGGAGGGCAATTCCCCCCTTCCAGTCCTAAATAGGGAGACCAGGGCCTCTCAAGCCCTGTCTCCAAAAATGATAGTCAGAAATGTTGCTTCCCTCACAGGAGGGTCCAGCATTTCTGAAATCACTGAGGATGCTCTCAGTGAGGATGACCCCCTGTTAGCCAGGATGGTCAAAAGATTGGCTTTGGAAAAGCAGCTCCTAGCCATAGAAAGGGAAAGAAAAGAGATGGGCCTAGGTCCCATCAATGGTGGCAGCAACTTAAATAGGGTCAGAGATTCTCCTGACATCCTAAAAATCCCCAAAGGGATTGTAACAAAATATGAAGATGGTGATGACATCACCAAATGGTTCACAGCTTTTGAGAGGGCTTGTGTAACCAGAAAAGTGAACAGATCTCACTGGGGTGCTCTCCTTTGGGAAATGTTCACTGGAAAGTGTAGGGATAGACTCCTCACACTCTCTGGAAAAGATGCAGAATCTTATGACCTCATGAAGGGTACCCTGATTGAGGGCTTTGGATTCTCCACTGAGGAGTATAGAATTAGGTTCAGGGGGGCTAAAAAATCCTCGAGCCAGACCTGGGTTGATTTTGTAGACTACTCAGTAAAAACACTAGATGGTTGGTTAACTGGAAATGAAGTGTGTGACTATGTTGGGCTTTATAATTTGTTTATGAAAGAACACATTTTAAGTAACTGCTTCAATGAAAAGTTGCATCAGTATCTGGTAGACCTAGGTCCAATTTCTCCCCAAGAATTGGGAAAGAAGGCAGACCACTGGGTCAAGACTAGGGTAACCAAAACTTCCACTGGGGGTGACCAAAAGAAAGGGGTTACAAAAACTCCCCAGGAGAAAGTGGGTAACACTAGAAACCAAGAAAAAGAGTCCTCTGTAGGCCCCCAAAAACCAGAACAGGTGGGTGGGCCCCAGGACACAACCCAAAACAAAGGTGGGTACCAGGGTAAGAACTGGGATGCCACTAAGGCATGGTGCCACAACTGTAAACAGTCTGGACACCACACCAAGGACACTTCTTGTCCCAAAAACAAACCCCAGAACAAAATTCCTGGGGTAACCAGTGTAGCCATGGGAGATGACTCCTCAGATGAGGAGGTCTTCCTAGCCTTCCACTGGAAACAGGGCCCAACAGGTGAGTTGGAGATTCCAGAGGGAAGTAGACACTTCCACCACCTACTGGTGAATGGAATCCCAACCACTGCCCTGAGAGACACTTGTGCCAGTCACACTATTGTGCATGACAGGCTGGTGCTCTCAAACCAGTACATCCCAGGTGAGACTGCCAGGGTAAGAGTTAGCCTAGACAGGGTCACTAAGAGGCCTGTGGCTTTAGTGCCCATAGAAGTGGGTGGCACTCTTAGCTGGAGAAGGGTAGTAGTCAGTACAGACCTCCCCCTTGATTGTCTCCTTGGAAATGACTACCCAGAGGTTAGTCAGAGCCCAAGAGAGAAACTGGTCCAGTGCCAGTCCTCTCCCAAGGATTCTGGAAGTCCTGCCTCTGCAGTAAATGCAAGCAGGCCCCAGAAGAAGAAGAAAAGAAAACAGAGTAGGAAGGGTGGACAACCTTTAGCCAAGGTTACAGCAAGCCAAGGAGATTCTGCTCCAGTAGGGGAGAACTCCAAAAATGGCCCTGATAAAGTCCAACCTGACCCACAAGAAGTCCTGGCTAGTCAGGCAACTGTTAAACCTGAGTGGGTGGCTCCTCAGCTAACAGAAGAAAGAGTGGAAGAAGGGTGTTTACTACAAGATGTGGTAACCCCCCACTCCAATACAGCAGACAGGCAACCTGAACCCAAAGAAGCCTGTAACTTAGCCCCTTCCCTTTTAGGTGAAGAGCTAAAGGTGTGGTTCTGGGCACTGACAGCTGTCAGTGGCCTCTGCTGGGTGTTAGCCTTTGTGGCTGCACTATCCTTGGCATGGTGGTCAGACCCCATGCCAAATAGCAAGTTAGGCCCCCTGACCCTGTTGGTCATGGTGGGGTTACTCCAGCTCTGGGTAACCTCTTTGGGTAAGCTAGGGATGACCCTGGCTAAGATAAGATTAGCAGAGGTGGATACCTCTAAACCCAAAATAAAAAGAATGGGTGGAGACATTGAAGAAGCAGACAAGAGGCAATTCAGACTAGGTCCTATCACTGTGGAAGTGGGTCAGTTCCCCAAAGGGAATGACCTGAACAGAAGGATGTAAGGCAGAGTAGGCCCTGCAACTAACCAGCCTATTTCTCCTACTCTTCCTCGCCTGACAGACTAGGAAGACTCTCCCAGCTTGGGCTGAGTCTCCTGGCCTGAAGGCTGGGGGGGGCTTGTGTAAAGAAATGGCTCCCTGTTGCAGTTACCCCCCACTTTTTGCCTGATACTGATGCTGACTTGACTGAGAAGTGTGCTGGGACCCTGCTAACCAGGCCCCAGCACCAGTGTTCCTTCACCTAAAATGTACCATTGTATCCACAATTGGCACACCCTGGCATTCAGATAAGTCCCTTGTAACTTGTACTTCTAGTACCAAGGGCCCTGATGCCAAGGAAGGTCTCTAAGGGCTGCAGCATGTCTTATGCCACCCTAGAGACCCCTCACTCAGCACAGACACACTGCTTACAAGCCTGTGTGTGCTAGTGAGAACAAAATGAGTAAGTCGACATGGCACTCCCCTCAGGGTGCCATGCCAGCCTCTCACTGCCTATGCAGTATAGGTAAGACACCCCTCTAGCAGGCCTTACAGCCCTAAGGCAGGGTGCACTATACCATAGGTGAGGGTACCAGTGCATGAGCATGGTACCCCTACAGTGTCTAAACAAAACCTTAGACATTGTAAGTGCAGGGTAGCCATAAGAGTATATGGTCTGGGAGTCTGTCAAACACGAACTCCACAGCACCATAATGGCTACACTGAAAACTGGGAAGTTTGGTATCAAACTTCTCAGCACAATAAATGCACACTGATGCCAGTGTACATTTTAGTGTAAAATACACCACAGAGGGCACCTTAGAGGTGCCCCCTGAAACTTAACCAACTAGCTGTGTAGGCTGACTGGTTCCAGCAGCCTGCCACACTAGAGACATGTTGCTGGCCCCATGGGGAGAGTGCCTTTGTCACTCTGAGGCCAGTAACAAAGCCTGCACTGGGTGGAGATGCTAACACCTCCCCCAGGCAGGAGCTGTGACACCTGGCGGTGAGCCTCAAAGGCTCACCCCTTTGTCACAGCCCAGCAGGGCACTCCAGCTTAGTGGAGTTGCCCGCCCCCTCCGGCCACGGCCCCCACTTTTGGCAGCAAGGCTGGAGGGAACAAAGAAAGCAACAAGGAGGAGTCACTGGCCAGTCAGGACAGCCCCTAAGGTGTCCTGAGCTGAAGTGACTCTAACTTTTAGAAATCCTCCATCTTGCAGATGGAGGATTCCCCCAATAGGGTTAGGATTGTGACCCCCTCCCCTTGGGAGGAGGCACAAAGAGGGTGTACCCACCCTCAGGGCTAGTAGCCATTGGCTACTAACCCCCCAGACCTAAACACGCCCTTAAATTTAGTATTTAAGGGCTACCCTGAACCCTAGAAAATTAGATTCCTGCAACTACAAGAAGAAGGACTGCCCAGCTGAAAACCCCTGCAGCGGAAGACCAGAAGACGACAACTGCCTTGGCTCCAGAAACTCACCGGCCTGTCTCCTGCCTTCCAAAGATCCTGCTCCAGCGACGCCTTCCGAAGGGACCAGCGACCTCGACATCCTCTGAGGACTGCCCCTGCTTCGAAAAGACAAGAAACTCCCGAGGACAGCGGACCTGCTCCAAGAAAAGCTGCAACTTTGTTTCCAGCAGCTTTAAAGATCCCTGCAAGCTCCCCGCAAGAAGCGTGAGACTTGCAACACTGCACCCGGCGACCCCGACTCGGCTGGTGGAGATCCAACACCTCAGGAGGGACCCCAGGACTACTCTGATACTGTGAGTACCAAAACCTGTCCCCCCTGAGCCCCCACAGCGCCGCCTGCAGAGGGAATCCCGAGGCTTCCCCTGACCGCGACTCTTTGAATCCTAAGTCCCGACGCCTGGGAGAGACCCTGCACCCGCAGCCCCCAGGACCTGAAGGACCGGACTTTCACTGGAGAAGTGACCCCCAGGAGTCCCTCTCCCTTGCCCAAGTGGAGGTTTCCCCGAGGAACCCCCCCCTTGCCTGCCTGCAGCGCTGAAGAGATCCCGAGATCTCTCATAGACTAACATTGCGAACCCGACGCTTGTTTCTACACTGCACCCGGCCGCCCCCGCGCCGCTGAGGGTGAAATTTCTGAGTGGGCTTGTGTCCCCCCCGGTGCCCTACAAAACCCCCCCTGGTCTGCCCTCCGAAGACGCGGGTACTTACCTGCAAGCAGACCGGAACCGGGGCACCCCCTTCTCTCCATTCTAGCCTATGTGTTTTGGGCACCACTTTGAACTCTGCACCTGACCGGCCCTGAGCTGCTGGTGTGGTGACTTTGGGGTTGCTCTGAACCCCCAACGGTGGGCTACCTTGGACCAAGAACTAAGCCCTGTAAGTGTCTTACTTACCTGGTTAACCTAACAAATACTTACCTCCCCTAGGAACTGTGAAAATTGCACTGTGTCCACTTTTAAAACAGCTATTTGTGAATAACTTGAAAAGTATACATGCAATTTTGATGATTTGAAGTTCCTAAAGTACTTACCTGCAATACCTTTCGAATGAGATATTACATGTAGAATTTGAACCTGTGGTTCTTAAAATAAACTAAGAAAAGATATTTTTCTATATAAAAACCTATTGGCTGGATTTGTCTCTGAGTGTGTGTACCTCATTTATTGTCTATGTGTATGTACAACAAATGCTTAACACTACTCCTTGGATAAGCCTACTGCTCGACCACACTACCACAAAATAGAGCATTAGTATTATCTCTTTTTGCCACTATCTTACCTCTAAGGGGAACCCTTGGACTCTGTGCATACTATTCCTTACTTTGAAATAGTGCATACAGAGCCAACTTCCTACACATATGCATTGATCAGCATTCTGATGTCTTCTCCTGGGCAGGGAGGGCGGGAGGGTATAACACTTATACCTGAAAAGAAGGTGCCTGTCCCCACACCTAGGACTGATTACTTCCTACTGTTAGGCCAGAGCTGTGATGAAAGGGCCTCCATGCACTTCAAAGACCCTTCTTTGACGGTGTCCCACCTCAAAAGCACAACTCTGACCCCACCAAGTCAGAATCATCTGGACCTACAGCTGGACTCTTCAGAAGACCTTCTGTGCTGCAACAAGGACTGTTAACCTGCTTAACTGCTGCCCTGGAAGAACTGCTTTTCTGCTGTACTGTTCTGCTGTTTGCTGCTCTCTGATCCTTCTTAGGGAGATTTGGAATCTGCCTTGCACCACAAGTGATCTCCAAGGGCTTCCGGGCATGCCTCCTGTTGCTTGAGACTCAGGGATATCAAAGTCTCTACCCATGCTCCTGTGCATCTTCCTGTTGTGACCAAGACAGGTACTTCTTTCTCTGGGACCTAGGAGGGTCCTGTAGCTGGCCTGCCCTCCATCATGGTAGGCCCAAACTTTGACTTTGCCCCAGTCCAGCTCAACCTAAAGTAACCTCTAAGAGTTCTATGTGATTCTAAGCCCTACTGTGCATTCAGTCTTTGAAAATTAATATCTCGGCTTTAATTCAGTCGATTTTTGTCATTTTGGTTTTACTTTATTTATAAACTATAATATGTTTTTCTAACCTGGTTTGGAGTGTTTTGTGGCAATCTCACTGTGTTACTGTATGAGTTATTGCCGAAATACTTTGCACATTGCCTGCTCCATGCCAAGCTACCTGAGGATAAGCACAGGATAATTTAGGTTGTGTTGTGACTTACCCTGACTAGTATTGTGGACCCTACTTTGGCAGGGTGCATACCTCTTCCAACTAGTGACCTAATTCATAACATAGGTGACCAGCGATGAGATAGGACTTCATTTTGTGCAGTGCCATACAATAGATAGGTGTACACTACCATCCACATTTAAGAGCATTTAGAATTTTTCCTCTTAATTTTTTCCCCCTTTGTATTTTTGATCCATCCTATACATTAGGTCTCTGGTTGGTTCTGCAAGTAGAGCCATGGAGTTTGATCTGATTAGGAGAGTACCATGTTAAAGAGTTATTCTCAAAGCATGCTTTGGAATTGAGAAAGAGAGTGGCATTGGAGAAGCCAACCTTGAGAGATTATGGGCCCAATTTAAATGTCGGCAGAGGGCATACTCTTTCACAAACATGATGGATATCCCATCTGCTATATTATGATCCCTATATCATAGGGTGGGATTGTAATACTGCAGATGGGATATCTGTCACATTTGTGACGGAGTATTCCCCTTTGCTGACAGGCCCTGTGTGAATTATTAAGACCTGCCCTAGACCTGAAACCCAACCTCTCATTGATTAGAAACCCATGGGAAAGATCTCTCTTAATAATGTTTCAGCTGGTCTTGATTAGGTCTCACCTTTGCTTCCCATGAAACGATTAAATCCTTAGAACCATTTTGGCCTGTCCTTGTGATGATTATTCTCTACGGTCTTTGCAGAATGTAATCATTTTGTGCCAATATTATACACCCTTTCAGCACAGATATTTGATGCCAATCCCTAAAAATCGTGATTTGTGCCAACATGGACCAGCTGTTGAGGTCTTTTTTAAAAAGCGCTTTATCTTGGCACAAACCAGCAGATTTTTCATATATTTTAGGCTTTTACTTATTAGGATTAACTGTTGGTGTGAATGTTTTAATTATTTTATGTTTATTGATAGCATCCATGTGCAATGTTGTGCGAGGTGCTCTTCTCTTACAACTTTGTCCGTATTTTCTTTAGAGACAGGATATTCCTGCCTTACTTGAAATTTATGCCATGACTTTTAGCCTTTTTATCATCACAAATAATTTGTACATGATCAATTGTATCGTCTTATGTAGTAATGTATGTTTTCTGTGTTTTCTCTGTTGGTGGTTGTTTATTTGTACTGATTTTTTACGGTATTGCTCTTTTATGATTATTTTAATACTCAAACACAGATCATTAATCATCAACAATAACTATAATTGCTGAATTTATATAGTTTTGTGTGTGTAAAATCTGAACCTAACTTTAGCGTCCCAGTAACCTTATGCTCTATATGTATGTATATGGATTGAAAAAATACTATATAAAATAATAATGAGAAAAAGGAACCCATGTATCCCTGTCTGATACATTTTGGAATAAAAACTGATATAGTAGAAGTAAATACATAAAGTTACCTGATTTCCCATTGTGTTACAGAGAAAGGGAAATGGAATTATACATATAACTATGTAAACTAACTGAAAAAACAAAAGTTAAAGTAATGTTTATGGTAGGGGTTAAAATGAGTTACAAAATTAACACTTGAAAATTTAAAAAACGCATAAGAAATTTGCCAGTTAGAGTTTGTGATCTCCCATATTACAACACTCATGACATGTTAAATGACATCATTTATGACATCACTGATGACATCTCACGTAACATCTTTAATGACATCATTGATGATGTAATCCAGCAATTATGGTGGTTTGCTATACGTTTTTCATACTGAGAGGTATTAGTGAGCTACACTTAGTATCCAATTTCCAATAACATCTGGACTTCTGGACTGCTGGACTGCTGATGGGCGTAACGTTTTGCAGCATGTAGGACATAAAGCATGTCTGTGAAAGCACCCACATTTAGTGGAGATATGCTGATCTTTGCTGATATCCAGGTGTGTAAGGAACATAGACCCTCATTATGACATTGGCGGTAAATACCCAATTCCGTTGCGGTGACTGCCGCCAACATATTGCTGCAGATGTGAACATCCATCCACCAGATTATGACACATACACACAAAACCAACAGAAACTAGCCACAACCACAAATCCACCAGACCCACTGAATGCAAAAAACTGTCTGAACTACCACCCATACTATTACGCCACCAAAACAACACCCTCTAAATAATAACCTACAGATCACCACAGCGGACATTCAACGACGGTAAACCATTCGCAATGCACACCACCAATTCGGAAATGGCCACCTAAAAACAAAAGACCACATTGGCCAGAGCAAAATACCCACACCTGACATAAATGCACACACCCTGTACACCCACCAACAGCACTATAAAACACACACCCACAATCCCCCACAAACCTTTGAAAACAAGACCGCTACACCATGCCACGCCAATCCCAGAGTGAACTGCACACACATACCACAACTACCCACTCATCCGTCACACATTGCACACCACACACCCCACCACATTGCACATCACCCTCTGTACAACACACACACACCACACAACACCCATGTCCCCACAAAGGCACCACCATTTCACTGATGAGGAGTTGCGGGTCATGGTGGAGGAAATAGTCAGGGTAGAGCCACAGCTGTTTGGAGCACAGGTACAGCAGATCTCCATTGCCAGGAAGATGGAGATCTGGCGAGAATTGTGGACAGGGTGAACACCGTGGGACAATATCCACGCACAGGGGATGACATTCATAAGAGGTGGAACGACCCACGGTGGAAGGTGTGTTCCACTGCAGCAAGACACCAGCTCTCCATTAGGAGGACTGGTGGTGGACCCCTACATCCTCCCCCACAGCTGACAGCATGGGAGGAGCAAGACTAACTGGAAGAGCTGTAGGACTGGACACTGGTAAGTCACCATTTTCAACCTATCGCCCCCTCATACCTGCATGCCATTGCAACCCCTCACCCTGACTCCCTTCACCCCACTCCATCTCACACAGTGCACCACCCCAATTACCACACCTAAATGGCAACCTCTGCATGCCATAGCCACACAGCATGTACAACTATCAACCCCACAATCCATCACCACTCACTACTAAAGGTGAGAGGACAATACCAATATCATTGGGAAAGCTAGGAATGTGGAATATCACATGTCACAGACATTTACCCTAACACATCACTTACATTCCCACAGGTGCCCAGGCCAATGTCAGCGGCAAGGAGGTGCCACGGCTACCCAGTCCCCAACCAGAAGATACCCCCAGTGATGACAGCAACTCAGGAGGTTTGGATCTTGATGAACTCCCTGGCCCATCAGGCACCACTGGTCAGTCGTCTACCCCATCCCACAGCCAGTCCGCTACAGAGCCCCCCTTCAGAATCTAATACCACAGTAGCCAGCCAAGGTCCCCAGACCTCTGTCCCCAGGACACGTCAATCAGTAGTATGCCCATCTGTACAGGGACCCAAGTCGACACAACAAAGGCAAGGCAATGAGGGACCTAGTGTCAGTGGGAGTGGGCACACCGTTCAGGTGACACAGGTGCAGGGGTCCAGGGACAGTTGAAGGGCAGCTGTGAGCCAGGGGGAGGAAAGGCCCAGGGAACCAACTGCCCAGGAGGAACTCACAAATATCCTGGGGGCATACCAACAATCCCAGGACAGGATGTGTCAGGTGCTCACCATCATGCAGGAGAACCAGAGGGAAAACACCACCAGGAAGTCATGCAACAATTGCGGGCCCTGAATACCACCATGTCCTCCATTGCAGGGGTGCTGGGTGACATGGCCAACATCATGTGGGAGTACACAGCACACCAGCGGGCCCCTATCACTAGCCAGTGTACTGACCAGTCCCCCACCTGTGCTGCAGCTAGTGGACAGGAGGCCCTGCCACAGGACCCACAGGCCACCAGCACCCCTCTCCCTGCAGAAGGTACATTCCCTGCGACCCAGACGGACACCAGAGACAGTTGCCAAGACCAGGACCACCACCAGGAAATGACCCCCTCCAGAATGTCACACTTGTGTTCCACTGTGTCATCATGTCCACTTTGAACTGCCATTGCTCCTCTTCCTATGGCCCCTTGCTTGGAGACTGGACTAGTGCTACAAACAGACTTGGCCACTACACTGGAATTTTTTCCAGCCATCACCCCCACCTTATTGCACTATGCATTGAATACCTAATATATTATTAAACACACTTGGACACAACTTGAGTAATAGTGCTTTATCTGAAGGAAATGGACAATGTATTTCACTGTATTGAACTGCATTATCCTGTGCAGATGCCCTGTAATGTGTTCATCCATCCTACATATGTGTCTCAGCAGTCTGTACACATGCCAGCATTACACTGTTGTAACCACAGAAACATCTGCAATAAGGGTAGGCATTGGGGACAGACAGTTGGGATGCAAAGGTAGTGACTGGCATTATACTACAGCCACACAGCACAACACTTAAATGAAGAAATGTATAGTTCAACAAACTTACCTGAGTGTCATTGGAAGTATTGATATATGATATGGGTCCTGTTGTCCACATCTTCCTCCTCTTCCTCCTCCTCACTGTCCTCAGTGTCCAATGCTGCCACAGTTGCATTGTCACTCCCCTCCTTCTGCAGATTGGGCACATGGCATCTGAGGGCCAAATTGTGCAGCATGCAGCACACCACAACAATCTTGCAGACCCTCTCAGGGGAGTAGCATTGGGATCCACCTGTCAGATGGCGGCACCTGAACCTTGCCTTCAGGAGACCGAATGTCCGTTCAACAATCCTACTGGTACGCCCATCAGCATCATTATACCAATTCTCAGCCCTTGTTCTCGGATTACTAACAGGGTTCAAGAGCCAGGACGGGTTTGGGTAGCCGGAGTCACCTGGAATAATTGAGGTACACACATTAGTCATGCACAATGGAATGGAAAATGCATTGTAGGTGCACATGTGTTTGAGCAAGGCAGCCAAAAGGCAGCCAAAACCCTTGAAAACACAATCAATAACATTGGCTGTGACATTGCTGCTGCGAAGCCCACTGTCACCTGGAAAGAGCCTGTTGCCAGGAAATGGAGCACTGATAGTACCTGCACAAGAGGGGGTATTACTGTGGTGCACAGGATAGCAGGTATCAGATCGGGATCCAATTGTGCACACAGCTCCGTAATTGTGGCCCTATCCAGATGATAGATGAGTACGATGTGCCTGTCCTCCAGTGTAGCCAAGTCCACAAGGGGTCTATACATGGGTGCTTGCCTCTGCCTCCTATTCCTCTTCAGTGGTTGATACCTAAGTGACCCAAAGGTAAGAAGGGAGTGACAACAGGATCTGTGGACATACAACATCAGAGTACACAGAGCATGTTTGTATGTTGGACACTAGGATTGTCTAGGTGTGTACAGTCTACACCAATGACACACCTTTAAATCAGTACATTAGTACTAGCAGTAGGAAATGGCAACTGCCTGTCCTGTATGCAGGGACAGTTGGAAGAGACCTCACTATGCCGGTGTTAAGCATCATGGAGGAAGGTGGTCTGCACCGCCAGGCAATTCATCTTTGGCTAACATGGGGCTCTATGGAGTACAGGAACCAATGATGATCAACACTGATGGTGATGGTGTTCACTGCTGCTGACGTGACTGCCATTTTCTTCCTACTACTTCACTTGATTCCTGACTTTCCACTAGACTACATCTCCACTGCGTGTGCTGCTGTGACCTAAATAAGAGGCTCGTAGATGGGGTCCTACCTCTGTATGGGCGGTTGTATGGGCCTCCAGACCAACAGGTGAGTACATCATGGGTACGTTGCATGCCACATGGCTGCATGTAGATGTATATGTGTGATGACAGTGTGTCATTTGGGGGGTATTGCTGCAGGCAGTGTGAATGAAGAGGTATGGGTCATGTGGGTGCTTGATGAGGGGTAAATGCTGTATGCAGGCCATATGTGTGACAGGCTGGATTGTATGGTTCATGGCGTCCCTCTGTCTGTGTTTCCTCTGCAGGTCAGCGCCCATCAGAAGAAGGGGTTGTGGCGTGCCATCGCCAAGGACGTGTGTACCCTAGGGGTCCATAGCCGGCAGAGCACCCACTGCAGTAAACGGTGGCAGGACCTGAGATGCTGGGTCCGGAAGACCGCAAAGGCCCAGCTGGGGATGGCCTCCCAACGAGGGAGGGGTGCCCATTGGAGCCTGACCCCCTGATGGCCAGCATACTGGTGGTGGCCTACTCAGAGCTGGATGGGCGCTTGAGGGCAGCACAGCAGCAACAAGGGAGTGAGTACAGTGTGTGTGACATTCATCATTTGTTGCCTGGCATGGGATTTGTGTGCAGGGTTCTAGTCAGTGGATGCGCGAATATGGCAGTTTAAACATTGCTGCGTGGTCCAGCTTAGGTATGTTTGGTGGTATTCATATTTATAATTGCTGGCTTTCAATGGCAGACAGGGCTTTGGTGGTCCCATTAGGTGTGCAGAAGGCAGTGTTTGGCTCCTACCTGCTGTAGTACCTAGTCAATGGTATGCCAGTGTGGTCCATACTGCCCATTCTTAGTCCCACTGAGCGATGTGTATGCCATCTGTGTTGGTGATGCTGTGATTGACCCCATGCTCCCTTTCTTTCTCTTCCCTCTCCTTTTGTCATCCTGTCCTTGTGTGCATTAGCATCATCTGGCAAAAGAGCAGGTGCACCGGCGAGTGAGGGAGCTGTAGTCCACGGGACCCAAGAGGCAGAGTCTGCCGATGCAGAGGGGACCAGTCAGACGGAGGGCGAGGGAAGCACCACAGTGGGGCCAGGAGCTGATTCTACTGACTCTGATTCCTCCTCCAATGGAAGCTCACTGGTGGTGCTGGACCCCTCTGGGACCACCCCAGCTACATCATCTTCCGCCACCCCCGTACCACCACCACCCTCCCAGTTGCCCCCCACCCATTTGCCCGCTCACCCAGGAGGGTGGGCGTCTCCTTCGCCTCAGGCACCTCAGTCCCTGACCCAGTCAGCCCTGCTATCCTCAGTGAGGAGGCTATTGACCTCAAAGAGATCCATCTCTATAGGGCAGTCAGCCATAGTAAATGCCATCCAGGGGCTGTCATCCCAGATGCAGCAATGCAATGCTTCCTGGAGGGCATTCACAGTGGCTTGGAGGCCCTACAGAGATCATTTACTCTCTGATGGGAGCCAATGTCCGTTTCTTTCGTCCCCCCTCCAACTACCTATTCCCAGTCCAAGTCTTCTCTCCCCCAACCCATCCCACGCACACATTCTGATGAGCATGCACCCAAAACAACAGACAAGACTTGCACAGATAAACACAGGCAGCACACTTCAGTCCACAAGCACATACACAGCCAACACACCAATGCAGACACAACATCAGCTACTGCCTCCACTTTCTCCCCCTCCTCCCTCACAGTCACAGCACTCACACCTGCATGTACAGCATCAACACTCCCAGATCCTGCCACCTTCACAGCCTTGCCCACAGTCACCACAACAGCAGACCCACAGACATGCACCCCACACACCACATGCGCAGTCACCACCACCACCTCATGCAGCACACCCATCTCACTTGTAGACACCACCACAATATCCATCCACACGTCCTGTTTGACCTCCCCCGCCCTGTCTGCCCCTCTAAAGACACACAAACGCTCCCACTCAGACCCCCAACAGCCATCAACCTCACACATGCACACTGTCCATGCACCTGCACCCAAGTCCAGCATACCTCCTCCTCCTACAACCACTCCCTCTACCTCCACTCCCATACCTCCTCCACAACCCTCACCATTGGTCTTAAGAATCTTTTCCTCACCCGCCTTGACCTCTTCACTCCCCCGTCCTGCCTGTAAGTGAAAAGTCCCACTCCCCCAGCCTGATACCTCCTGCACAAAATCGACCCCTGTTCCACCCCCTTAAACTTCAGCTTCCACAAAGGGGCACAGGAGTGGCACTCCGGCTCCCCACCCTAAGCCCACACCTCCCCCACCAAACGGAAGGTCAAGGACCCCCTGAGAAAAAGAACCCCCTCCCACCATCCCCTGCCCCCTGAGGTGCCTGCCTACCCTTACTAGTGGAGTGACTGGGCTGTCAGGAGTCAAGTTGGGCCCTGGACGTTGCCATGTGCCATTATGCTTCACTTGGACTGGTACGTGGCCCTATCTGTAAATATTTGCATTTCCCATCTTGAGTTCACTAAACCTGTTGTATTACAGTGGTTAGACCAAAGGTATGTGGCCTGGCATTCTTTCCTTCTGGTTTATGTTGGTGTGGGATTTCTCAGCAGATGGTTCTTGGTCTGTGGTATGTGTGTATGATGTGTGTTGTGCATGTGTGTGTCACTCTCCCTTCCCTCCCTCACTTGTGTGCTAGGTGGCTGTACTCACCATTGTCATCTTCGTCGGCGATGGTGCTCTTCGACTGCCATGGTGTGGTACAGCATCTGGAAGATTTCAAGTTCAGGTTCCATGGCGGCAGCGGACTCTTCTGTGTCCTTGGAGGTGAGTGTCTGCTTTTATATGATGTGTTTCCTCCAAGCTTTTAGTGACGCTGCTAACGCCCCAGAAATCCTGGCTGTGTGCTATGTGGATCCTTGTCTTTTGCCTGCCTGGAGATTGCTACCGCTGTGTTCAATGGTCGTACCGCACTGGCAGTTGGGGTGGTACATTGGCTGTCTACCGTAGGGATCACCGCCAAGGTCATAATTTGGCAGTCATTTCTGTCAGCCTGGTGGCGGTACTACCGCCATCACCGGCATGGTGATTACCTGACCGCGAATGTCATAATGACCACCATAATGTCTCTGTAGACACTGATATATCCATCAATTTATTAAACATTGACACCATCCAAAAGAGTGGTAATTATTTACCTTAATGAGAAGTACCTGTTAAATACTTAATAAAACATAGAATGTGAAGTAAGCTGCTACATATCAATGCTTTAGCCACTGATAAGGCATGTTTGTAAAAACAACCTACACATATTCTTGAATTGAACAGAATGGCGTACACCATTACAACAAGGCTTACAATCATTCTGCAACTTGAACCATTTGTGAGCGAGTCAAACATAGATTTCACAGTCTTCAACAATGTATAATTTCTCTAAATTTTCAATGAACTCTGGAAATAACCTCTGTAACTTGTGGAAAAAAATAAGTGTACAGTGTAAATCTCCAGTTTAAATAAAAACTCCTTATGTCAATTTATTGTGCGATTCTATAGCTTCGGGTGCTCTGCTTCCTGGCACATGGAAAAGAGCTGAGGTCATTCCCAATTTTAATAAAAGAGATCAAGGTGTCTTGGAAGGTGACTTTTTATGTAGTACACCAATGTAGGGGTACACCATGCAAAAAATCCATACAACCTTTATTGGTTTATAGGACTTACTTCAATAATCCCAAGTGCTCTATTTGTGGTGGTGTGGCCAAGCAGCTTTGGCTTGTCTGAGGGGAGTGTTGAGCATTTGTTGTACAAACAGGATCAATAAATCAGACACACATTTAAAAAGAAATCCGAGACCAATTTAGGAAAGTAATACAGATTTTTGTATATTTAAACTCCAAGATAGTGGGCAAGTACCTAAGGCATTATTGATTTTTACAAGAAAACAGTGCAAGTAGCAAAGCTGTCAGATTTCAGGCATGAGCCTCGAACGCAGTGTTATTATCCTATGGGAGAAACATTCACTGCAAAAGTATACTTGCAAATGGTTGTAGAGAGTATCCTCTAACACTTAAGGTGCCAGGTGGTGGGCAAGGTTCCAAGTACCACCAGCAGTTCATGTTTGCCTGCCTAGGTGTGTCCAGGTGAAGAGGTGCTGGTCATGTTGGTAGCCTCGAGCGGTACAGAGGTAAAGTGTAAAGGGATCTGTCAAAAGAATGGAGTCTTCAAGGGAACTTGGGGAGAAGTCCATCAGAACCCAAAGTGGGGTTTGACTTGTGGGGGCTTTTTGGTCAAGTAGATGCAGGCAGAATACTTGTACTTTGGCTGGGGTGCTTGGGTGAAGACGTGCTGGCTGGCAGTTTAGAGTTGGAGCCTCCACAGTTCTCAGTAAACCTGCAGAGTTGAGCAAAACAAAACAGCTGGGCCTCTTTGGATGTGGAGCTCATCTGTCTTGAAGTCCCTCGAAAAGCTGTTATTGTAGGAGGCTGGCCTGACTTATAGTGGGTACCTTGTGGTACTTACACCTTGTGCCACGTCCAGTTATCCCTTATTAGCAGATTAGTAGTGTTCTAGCATTTTAGGATGATAGCGGTAGCTATAGCAGAGCAGCTTAGGCTGAACTAAGAGACATGCAAAGCTCCTACTATACCACTTATTTCACTTAGGACTATATCATAAGAAACACAATACTGAAAGTTACTAAAAATAAAGGTACCTCAGAGGATATACTCCCTTAGGAGGTAAGTAAAATACACAAAATATATATAGAGACCAAAATCAGGTAAGTAAGCAGTTAGCAAAGTAGTGCAAATACTGTAGAACACAACAGAATGCAATAGGAGACAATAGGCCTAGGGTCAACAAAAAACATATGCTCCAAAAGTGGAATGCAAACCACGAATGGACCCCAAGCCTAGTGAAGTGTGTAGAGGGTCGCTGGGAGTGTAAGAAAACACTAAGGGTGTCCAAGATACCCCACCCCAAGACCCTGAAAAGTAGGTGTAAAGTTACCCTACTACCCCAGAAAGACAGTAAAGTTGAGATAGGGGATTCTGCAAAGACAACAACTGACTGCAAAGCGCTGAAGATGGATTCCTGGACCTGAGGACCTACAAAGGAAGGGGACCAAGTCCAAGAGTCACGCAAGTGTCCAGAGGGGGCAGGAGCCCACTAAATCCCGGATGAAGGTGCAAAAGGGCTGCCTATGGGTGGAAGAAGCCGAAGATTCTACAACAACAGAAGGTGCCAGGAACTTCTCCTTCAATCACAAGATGGCCCACAGTGTGCTGGAGGTTGCAGAGTTGCTTTCACGTAGAAAGACCACAAACAAGCCTTGCTAGCTGCAAGAGTCACGGTTAAAGGTATTCGGTGCTGCCAGGGCCCAGGAAGGACCAGGAAGTCAGCCCTTGGAGGAGGAGACAGAGGGGGCCCTCAGCAACATGGACCCACGCTAAAGCAGACAGCACCCGCAGAAGCACCTGAACAGGCATTCAGAAGATCTGTGCACGATGGTTGACTCAGCACAGCAAAAGAAGTTCCCACGAAGTCGGAGTCCAACTCAGCGAGTTGGGCAATGCAGGATGGAGTGCTGGGGACCTGGGCTAGGCTGTGCACAAAGGAAGTTTTGCAAAAGTACACAGAAGACCTAGCAGCTGCAGTTCATGCAGTACACAGGATTACTGTCTCGCGTGGGGAGGCAAGGACTTACCTCCACCAAATTTGGACAGAATGGCCACTGGACTATCGGGGACACTTGGATCCAGCTCCTGTGTTCCAGGGACCACGCTCGTCAAGATGAGAGGGGACCCAGAGGACCGGTGATGCAGAAGTTTAGTGCCTATGTTGGCAGGGGGAGGATTCCGTCGACCCACAGGAGATTTCTTCTTGGCTTCCAGTGCAGAGTGAAGGCAGCCAGCCCTCAGAGCATGCACCACCAGGAAACAGTCGAGAAAGCCGGCAAGATGAGGCGCTACAATGTTGCTGGTAGTCTTCTTGATACTTTGTTGCGGTTTTGCAGACATCCTGGAACAGTCAGCAGTCGATCCTTGGCAGAAGTCAAAGAGGGAAGTGCAGAGGAACTCTGATGAGAAACCCACAGGAGAGACCCTATATAGCCCTCAGAGGAGGATTGGCTACAGAGAAAGGTAAGCACCTATCAGGAGGGGTTTCTGACGTCACCTGCTAGCACTGGCCACTCAGAGGTGTCCATTGTGCCCTCACACCTCTGCATCCAAGATGGCAGCGGTCTGGGACACACTGGAGGAGCTCTGGGTACCTCCCCTTGGGAGGTGCTGGTCAGGGGAGTGGTCACTCCCCTTTCCTTTGTCCAGTTTCATGCCAGAGCAGGGCTGGGGGGATCCCTGAATCGGTGTAGACTGGCTTATGCAAGGAGGGCTCCATCTGTGCCCTTCAAAGTACTTCCAGAGGTCAGGAGAGTCTGCTCCTCTCAGGCCCTTAACACCTATTTCCAAAGGGAGAGAGTGTAATATCCTCTCTCAGAGGAAATCCTTTGTTCTGCCTTCCTGGGAATGGGGTGCCCAGGCTCCAGGGGCGCAAAAACCTGTTTGAGGGTTGGCAGCAGCGGTAGCTGCAGAGAAAACCCCAGAGAGCTAGTCTGGCTGTACCCGGGCTCTATGCTGGAGCCCCAGGGATGCATGGAATTGTCCCCCCAATACCAGAATTGTATGTGAAGCCCAGAAAGAAATGGACACAATCTTTATGCTGTAACCTAGGGTTTCATTTGGATTTATTGTATTTATTAGTGGTTACATTGTTTAGTTTATGTATGTGTGTATTTTTCATTTATTACCATGGTTTCCTTTATCTCTTTTTCCTCGACTTTTTCTTCTGCTCTTCTTTTTTCCACACTGGGGATGGACCACATTTTGGGTTTTACAATAATGGTGGGTCATGATTATACCTAGTTTTGATGGCATTATCCTTTTCAACAATCCACTGGGCCTTTTCCTGGTTCTCATTTCTCCTCTTACCTGCATAGTGACTGTCATTTTTACAGCCATTAGTTTGTTTTCCTCTGTTTATACGTTTTTGTCCTTAATTATTATGTTTTCATTGCTGCCTGCTTGGGGCCTAATTCTAGATTCAAAATGCTCCTCTCACATTGATAGCAACTGTCATTTTTACAGCCATTACCCAGTTTGTCACCTATGTATACATAGTTCCTATTGTACAATTATGCTATTATTTATTTTTTCACTGCCGCTTGCGGGTGGGCTTCTCATGTTCTGCTTTCTCCTCACCCAGTGTGGCTGCTGTGTTTACCCTCATGCCTATGAGCGGTTATATTCTAAAAATCGCACACCCTCGTTTGATTCAGGCAGACTGTGTCAGATTCAGTGGTTCCATTCCTTATTTATATTTTCACTGACCCTTACAAATTTTAGGTGGGTACGTCAGTTTCAGCTACTCCTTTCCTGTGCACCAACATGAGTGCATATGCTAAGCATGCCCACCATACTTTCTCCTGGCCCTCACCTTTATTGCAAGCTTACAGGCAGCGATCCACAGTTTGCCAATATGGTAGGCCATTCTTGCTGTTTACGGGCATTGCCAAATGTTTCTTAATTTTATGGGTTAATTGTGTTTATAATTTTACTTCTAGCAATCTGTATGGCCCTTGGGACCACTCCCTGATTAGAAGGCTCTTATCCGCGCACTCATGATGTATCATCCATTACTATCCATGATTTACTTTTCTAGGTAAGCACGCCTTCCCCTATTTTTGTCTTTGGCACATGAAACACGTGCCTCCCTCTCTCACAACTGCTCTTGTCAGTTTTTACATAAAATAGCCAGGTCAGGCATTTTACACATGTACTCACCTTTATGTGGGGCATAACACATAGTTTTCCCTGTTTGTGTCAGGCTGGTAAGCTTGTTTACCTCATCATTACCCAGGGTCCACCACATCCATTTTATTAGGCCCTTGATGTTTTACCACTGTGCATGGCTTTTGTGCCAACATTCACAATGGACAGTAATCCTATTTCATTAATAATTGGTTGACTAAACATATGAGATTCATGTTTAATTTCTCATTATTGATTGTTGATATTAGCATGACTAGCAAACCCCTTTTATTGTATGTTAATGCTTCAGGAACCTAATTTTGACGGTCTGCAAACATTGTGTAGGATACACAACTGAGCTGCTTTTTGTCTAGAGCTTGATGGCACCGGTTTAACCTATACATAATTTTCTGCCTTCTGCATGTGTGCTGTTTCACTGCTCCCTTGTATGTTTGGCTTGCCTTGGTGTCATTATTCCTTGTGAGCTCTATGATTTGTTCTTGAGCACATTTATTGTTTGCTCTTGTACACTTGGCGCTAAACTCTTGGTCTAAATGTCAGAAATGTTTTCTACATATTCCATTCAAAAACTTGATTTCCTTATCTCTTTTCTCTCTTTCTTTCCTCTTTTCTAGCTCACATTGGCTTATATATATTGTACATTTCTCTCAGGCAATTCCTCTGTCCTAATGATGATCCTTAGTTTTCCCTTAAGGAACGAAACTTCACTGAGTGCTCCACCCCACTAAAAAGTTTTTTGAAAGCATCACAGGAATGGCCAATCATAGTAGGGTGAAATGATTTGCCATTGCGAGAAACAAACATGGTAGCACCAAGCACTGGGAAAGGGACCAAGAGTCCCTAAGAGGGAAATTCACCCCAAAATCTAACCAACAAGGAAAGGGGAGATGCGGTCAGATCAGATCACATTATAGAGACCATCAATGCTTCTCTTTTAGCTGCAGTCAAAGCCTTAACCTGGCAATCACACAAAATGGAGATCCATCTAGAATTAACACACATGCTCTCCCAAAGCGTAATAGCCCTAGACAGCAAACTGAACACGCTTTGCGGGAAACTAGATAACTGGGATTATAGCTGGAGGAAGGACAAGGTGACCATGGGGTCACGAAATGAACAAATAATAGATAAACTAGTGACTTTGCCTGATTTATTAACCAGTATCATTCAACACTGCAAAAATGCCACCGGGAACTATAGTAAAACAACTGGCAAAGGAGCAGAGGAAAACCAGCAAGAGATTGGGCCTTTTGAGTTACTCTTTAAAGCCCAACAGCACACACAGAAGGGGAAGACAGAAGCAGGGAGACAGAAAAAAACAATATGCAACAAACAGCAAAACCCCTAGAAGTGCAGCCTTCTGTAGTTACCAATGTGCCTGTAAATAGCATAGAGGAGCAAGCCATCTACGCAAAACACAAGTCACCGTGCGAACACGACCACAGGACCAAGCAGCAACCACAATTAACAAGACAACAGAAACAGAAGTTGAGAAAAACACTTAACGTCACAAAACAAAAAAGAAATAATAGACAGAGCATGACTGGGAGTTATCAACAGGTATCTGGGCAGATTGAGACCTATCCAATCTTCCTCCAGAGACCGCAATCAAATGTGATACATGAAACCTGCACCCAGGAATACACTAGCATGGTTACTAATCAGGCTGGGGAAGGGAAGGGAAGGAAAAGTCTCATAAGGGCATAAACATGGAGGACCGCTCAAATGCAGGGCCAAAAAAATACAAAGCGGTCCTTAACCAAACGCTCTCCAATAGCAAAGATCACAAAACAGTAAAGGCCAACTCAACTCCAATAGGAGAACAAGCAGCTTCACTGACTGGCGAGATAGAAGTTGAGATGGGCCTAGACCTATCGGCCACGGTTGAAGGAGGTAAGGAAGGTGAGGTCTCCACAGAAGGGGCTGTCAATAAGAAGCAGCCCCCTCCGACCCACTAGCTGGTCCCAGATGGCAGACGACAGGAGGAGCATCTCATGGATCAAGGGAGCAGGCTCTGCATTATATACAAATAATGGTGCTCCCAAATGGCCCAAAATATATAATTGAAAGGTCATGAAGAGTCCTTTAACTTTACATCAATTCCAGGAAGTGCCCACACAAGGCATCAGCAATCACTCTATTAGAACGGAACAGGAAAGGACACGGGAGGAACATCTCTGGGAATTTAGCCCAAGAGAAAAAAGAGTCGACTGGAAGTCCAACGAAGAAATCTCTGCATGCATGGAAGCTCAGAAGTCTGCTCAGGATGGTGTATGGAGCAGAGAGCACACTCCACCCAACCACAACGTTCCCCTACATATAGGTTAATGAAAGATTGGGTGTACCAGGGGACCACCAATACAAACAGTACAAATAGGAAGGAAACTGGTGAACAGCTAACAATAATATTCTCTCCCCTAAATGCATCACAGGGTCCCAGGGATATATTTAACAGATCAAATATCTTGAGATTATGGCACCACATACAATCATTATGTTTTTTTGATTTACGAATGCTTTATTTTATGGAAGTATGAACAAAAAGGAACAATAATTTACAGAAAAAAATGATCAGACTTATTCCAAAAAGCAATACACGAAAATGTAATATATACAGGGTTTAAGAATAACGCATGAATATAGTACTGGCTATAAATAATGAATTATGAGCTAAAAGAAAAGAATGAACCACTTCTAGACTCGCAATTTATGTTTTTTGTTTTTGTTTCAGAAAAGAAAAGAGAGGATATAAGATAGATACAGCAAAGAGAAGTAAGAAGGAGAAAGATATAGAAATAAGAACAGGAAAAAGAGAGAAACGAATAGATAATAAAATGAAAATACATGACCAGAACCAGTAATTATTATAAAACGTCAAACAATAAGAACAATCAATAAATAGTATCTTAAACATGTATTGAAACTATAATTTCATGGTGGCTAGAATACGAAAGTGTTATTACGAAATTGAGATGGTGGGAGACATAAATAAGTCGCAAGAAGGGACTGTAGGAGGATGGCCTGGCTTGTAGTGGGTACCAGAGGTGCTTACAACTTGTGCCAGGTCCAGTTATCCCTTATTAGTGTAGAAGAGGTGTTTCTAGCAGCTTAGGCTGATAGAAGGTAGCTAAGGCGAAGCAGCTTAGGCTGAACTAGGAGACATGTAAAGCTCCTACTATACCACTTATATCATATGCACAATATCATAAGAAAACACAATACACAGAGTTACTAAAAATAAAGGTACTTTATTTTTATGACAATATGCTAAAAGTATCTCAGTGAGTACCCTCAGTAAAAAGGTAATATATATAAACAAGTTATATGTACACAAAACAAAATTAGGCAAGTAAGAGCAAGAAAAGTAATGCAAACAGTGTAGAATTACAAAAGGTTGCAATAGGAGCACATAGCTATAGGAGGCACACAAACCATATACTCCAAAAGTGGAATGCGAATCACAAATGGACTTCAAACCTATGTGAGCTTGTAGAGGGTCACTGGGACTGTAAGAAAACAGTGAGTGTTAGAAAAATACCCCACCCCAAGACCCTGAAAAGTAGGAGTAAAGTACACCTACTACCCCCAGAGAGCACAGAAGTCGTGATAGGGGGATTCTGCAGGAAGAACAAACACCAGCAATGCACTGACAATGGATTTCCGGACCTGAGTACCTGTAAGACAAGGGGACCAAGTCCAATAGTCACGACAGTGTCGAGAGGGGGCAGGAGGCCAGGAAATGCCAGCTAAAGGTGCAAGGAAGCTGCCACTGGTTGGAAGAAGTTTGGAGTTCTGCAAGAAAGAAGAGGTCTAGGAACTTCTCCTTTGAAAAAAGGATGTCCCACATTATGATGAAGCTTGCAGAGGTGTTCCCATGCAGAAAGACTGCAAACAAGCCTTGCTAGCTGCAAGGGTCGCAGTAGAGGTTTTTTGGTGCTGCTGTGGCCCAGGAGGGACCAGGATGTCGCCTTTTGAAGGAGGAGACAGATGGGGTGCTCGGCAACTCCGAGAGCCCTCACAGAAGCAGGCAGAACCCGCAGAAGTACCCCAAGAGGCACTTAGAAGAAAAGTGAACCAGAGTCCACGCAAAGTCACAAAAGGGAGTCCCATGACGCAGGAGGACAACTCAGAAGGTTGTGCACTGCAGAATGGAGTGGCGGGGACCCAGGCTTGGCTGTGCATGAAGGAAATCCTGGAAGAGTGCACAGGAGCCGGAGCAACTGCAAATCACGCGGTACACAGCTTTGCAGTCTAGCATGGGGAGGCAAGGACTTACCTCCACCAAACTTGGACTGAAGAGTCACTGGACTGTGGGAGTCACTTGGACAGAGTTGCTGTGTTCCAGGATCCATGCTCGCTGGGCTGAGAGGGGACCCAGAGGACCAGTGATGCAGTCTTTTGGTGCCTGCGTTAGCAGGGGGAAGATTCCGTCGAACCACAGGAGATTTCTTCAGAGCTTCTGGTGCAGGGTGAAGGCAGGCTACCCCCAGAGCATGCACCACCAGGAAACAGTTGAGAAAGCCGGCAGGATTAGGCGCTACAATGTTGCTGGTAGTTGTCTTGCTACTTTGTTGCGGTTTTGCAGGCGTTCTGGAGCAGTCAGCGGTCGATCCTTGGTAGAAGGTGAAGAGGGAGATATAGAGGAACTTGCATTCGTTATCTGACTAAGTCCCCAAAGCAGAGACCCTAAATAGCCAGAAAAGGAGGTTTGGCTACCAGGTTAGGAGGATTGGCTACCAAGAGAGGTAAGAGCCTATCAGCAGGAGCCTCTGACGTCACCTGCTGGCACTGGCCACTCAGAGCAGTCCAGTGTGCCCCCAACACCTCTGTTTCCAAGATGGCAGAGGTCTGGGACACATTGGAGGAGCTCTGGGCACCTCCCCTGGGAGGTACTGGTCAGGGGAGTGGTCACTCCCCTTTCCATTGTCCAGTTTCGCACCAGAGCAGGGCTGGGAGATCCCTGAACTGGTGTAGACTGGCTTATGCAGAGATGGGCACCATCTGTGCCCATCAAAGCATTTCCAGAGGCTGGGGGAGGCTACTCCTCCCCAGCCCTTCACACCTATTTCCAAAGGGAGGAAATCCTTTGTTCTGCTTTCCTGGGCCAGGGCTGCCTGGACCCCAGGAGGGCAGAAACCTGTCTGAGGGGTTGGCAGCAGCTGCAGTGGAGACCCCGGAAAGGCAGTTTGGCAGTACCCAGGTTTTGTGCTAGAGACCCGAGGGATCATGAAATTGTCCCCCCAATACCAGAATGGTATTGGGGTGACAATTCCATGATCTTAGACATGTTACATGGCCATGTTCGGAGTTACCATTGTGACGTTATACATAGGTAGTGACCTATGTATAGTGCACACGTGTAATGGTGTCCCCGCACTCACAAAGTCCGGGGAATTTGCCCTGAACAATGTGGGGGCACCTTGGCTAGTGCCAGGGTGCCACACTAAGTAACTTTGCACCCAACCTTCACCAGGTGAAGGTTAGACATATAGGTGACTTATAACTTACTTATGTGCAGTGGTAAATGGCTGTGAAATAACGTGGACGTTATTTCACACAGACTGCAGTGGCAGGCCTGTGTAAGAATTGTCTGAGCTCCCTATGGGTGACAAAAGAAATGCTGCAGCCCATAGGGATCTCCTGGAACCCCAATACCCTGGGTACCTCAGTACCATATACAAGGGAATGATATGTGTGTACCAGTATGCCAATGTGAATTGGTAAATTTAGTCACTAGCCTGTTAGTGACAAATTTGGAAAGCAGAGAGAGCATAACCACTGAGGTTCTGGTTAGCAGAACCTCAGTGAGACAGTTAGGCATCACACAGGGGACACATACAGGGCACTTAATTATGAGCGCCGGGGCCCTGCCTGGCAGGGTCCCAGTGACACATAGACTAAAACAACATATATACAGTGAAATATGGGGGTAACATCCCAGGCAAGATGGTACTTTCCTACAGTGACCAAAATGAGTTTTTTTGAAGAAGTTGTTTTGTAGAGATAGCAGATGCTCTGTCTAATCTGTGATGATGACAAAGCAATTTCCACCATCCATTAAAAGTGATCTTAGTAGCATCCTTCCAGTTTGACGTGATAACTTGTAATGCTAGAGCAATGAGCAAATCCACAAAATGGCCCACTTTAGGGACGCCAATCCAAATAGGAGAGGAACTTCCCAGAAAGATGTTGACAATGTCAAAAAGAAAATTAACAGTACATATCTGTGCAACTTTATTACAAATTTTTCACCCAAAAAAAAGCAATAGCTGGGCATTGGAAGAAAGAGTGTAGGTAGGTGCCTGGTGTATCAGAGCAGGTCCAACAAAAATCCGGAATGCTTGGGTTATACTTAGAGAGAGAGGGAGGAGTTAAAAAAAGTATATGATAAACATAATAAGTGGTCTGTGGGGTGCTGGCATTACAGGATGTATGATAGATTTTGGACGAAATGCAATTTCATGTTTGAACAGAGAGAGAGCAATTGAGGTCTGATTCCCAAGTAAGGTCTATTTAATTATAAGCACGGCTTGGGAAGTGATATTGTAGGTATTTAAATATTTGAGAAACTTTCATAGGGGTGCAGTGAGAAAGCTCCATAGGAACTAAAGTTGGAGCGGGGCTTGGATCTAGCAATAAGATATTTAGGCCCTCATTACAACCCTGGCGGTTTGACCGCCAGGGCTGTTTCAGAGGATTTCACCACCAACAGGCTGGCGGTGAAATCCAGGGTATTACGACCGCAGCGGAAACACCGCGGTCGCACCAATGGCCCAGGGGATTACCAGTCCCCCGCCAGCCTTTTCATGGCGGTTTGAACCACCATGAAAAGGCTGGTGGAAAGGGGAGTCGCAGGGCCCCTGGGGGCCCCTGCACTGCCCAGGGCCCCCTGCCACGGCCCCATGCAGCTTTTCACTGTCTGCTGTGCAGACAGTGAAAAGCGCGACGGGTGCAACTGCACCCGTCGCTCAGCCGCAACACTGCCGGCTCCATTTGGAGCCGGCTCCTGTGTTGCGGCCGTGATCCCCGCTGGGCTGGCAGGCAGAAACCAGGTTTCCGCCCGTCGGCCCAGCGGGGATCTCCTAATGGCCGCGGCAGGAGTGCGGTGGCTTTGGCGGTCACCCGGCGGTCCAACCTTGCCGGGCGGCTTCAGCCGCCCGGCAATGTTGTAATGACCCCCTTAGTTGGTGTGCCAGAAGGGTTATTAAGCTTTGATATTTTGCCATGTGGGTGACTGATAAATGAAATTTAATTTGGAGTTCAGAAAAAGAGAGAGGTAGCATATGCTCAAACAATTGTTTGACTTGTAAAATACCTTTAATTACCCACTCTCTCCAGAAGAGAGTACGATTAAATAACTTTATATTTCTATAATGCCAAATAGAGGAGTCCAGGAATGTTTGTATGGATGATAATGGTTTAGTCAAGAGAGGAAAAACAATCAAGATGGAGTGCTTAAAACAAGGAGATGAGAACCCTCTAGGAGAGTACGAAAAATATGATATTGATTGAAACGGGAAAGGAAAAATAATTACCTCCTGCAATTTATACCAAATTGATGGAGGAATTTCTTGAGGAGAATAGATATAAGGTAAAACTTGTTTCGATATAAAGGAGGAATGATAGTGACGAAGGTTCGGAAAATTAACTCCATCTACATCCTTAGGTTTGCACAGTGAGGAAAGAGCTATGCTTGCTTTGCGTCCATTCCATAGAAAGTTTATCAATATGCTATTAAGCGATTAAAAAAATTTCAAAGGTATTTTGACTGGTAACATAGACAGAAAAAAATTGATCCCTGGGAGCATCATTATTTTGATGGATTCCAACCTACCCCACCAGGATAAATACAGGGGAGACCACTTATTCGTTATGCTACAAATTGTTTGAACAAGATCTGTCAAATTAAGCTGAATAGTAGGCGGAATTGAAGGGGTGTACTTAATCCCTAGACATTTTATATCTGTGGGGGTCCATTTAAAATCCATTTCTTCTAACATATGTTTTAAACAAAATGTATTTAAAGGAAGAACTTTGGATTTATTTAAGTTTAATTTATAGCCTGAGTGGCTAGACTATGAGTTCACTAGTTCAATAAATACAGGTAAGGATGTCTGCGGTTTAGAACATACAAGATAACATCATCAGCATAAGCAGTAAATTTGATTTGCAAATCTTTATGCACAAACCCGGTAAACAAATTAGATTGCTTCAAGGAATATAAGAAAGGCTCCAAAGATAAAATGAATAGCAAGGGGGATAATGGACACCCTTGCCAAGTACCTCGATAAAGGGAAAAATAAGAAGATTGAACTCCATTTAAAAAGATAGATGTGGATGGGGAAGAATATAATATATTAATGTATTTTAAAATTACAGGTCCAAAACTGTGCCATTTCTGGGCCCACATCATAAAAAGCTAATTTAGATGATCAAAAGCATTTCTGCATCCAAAGTAATGGCAGCCTTTGGAAAAGTACTTGTAGAAGCAAGATGTAAAATATTTAGTAAGGCTCTGGAATTATCAGTAATATATCTGCCTTTAACAAAGCCAGTTTGTTCCTGTATAATCTGATTTACCAGAAGAGCTAATATCTTAGCAAATATCTTACAGTTTAAATTAATGAGAGAAATTGGCTGATAATTAGCACACAGAGAAAGGTCCTTATCTTTTTTAGGGATGAGACAAAGCATTGCTTGAGAAAATGTACCTTGAGCCCTATCATTCTGAAAAAATGGATAATAAAGAGAATGCAAATGTGGAAGAAGAATGTGTGAAAAACAAAGGTAAAATTCAACTATAAAGCCATCCGGGCCCAGAGCTTTATCTTTTGGTAATTTTGCTAAAGCGGTCTTAATATCCTGCACAGATATTTCTTTATCTAGGAAAGAAAGGTCTTGAGACTCATTTGGTTGAGATGGGAGAGATTTAAAAAAGGATTGAAGATCTACCTCAGAGGGGCATGATTCAGGCGTATAGAGATTTTGATAAAAATCAGAAAAACATTGCAAAATATCCTAATTTCTAAAATGATTATTCCCCTTGTCATCTATCATGTATGAAATCTTGGATTTTGGGGATTTAACTTTAAGATAATTTGCGAGCATCTTTCCAGCTGTATTACACCCACTGTAAAATTTAGAATTAATTTTTAAAAGCGTGTATGAGGCTTGTTCAGTGGACTTCTTATAAAATCCAGTTTGGATTGAATAACTAGTTTAAGAGTATCATTATCATTTGATGTAAAGTATTTATGCTCCAGAGTTCTAATAGATGATAAGAGAAGAGCCGACTCTGTGAGAAACTTTTTCTTCTTTGTAGCCACATAGTCAATAATGAAGCCTCTGGCCGAGGCTTTGAAAGCGTCCCAGACCTTATGGAATTGCAAAGAAGGTGTCAGATTGAGATCAAAATATTCCTTAAGAAATACTTCAGATTTATTTACAAAGACCTGATCCTTCAGCAAATAATTATTAAATCATCATCTCCTTGACCTACAAGATTCAGTTGTTATATCAATATCTATAAACATAGGTGCATGATCCGATATTAGTATAGCGCCTGTTTCAGTGTGCACTAGACCAGAAAGCAAGTGAGGTGTCAAAAAAAATGTAATCAATTCTAGATGTTGAATTGTGCATGGAAGAATGAAAGATGAATTCTAAACTATATGGATTGTGGATGCTCCAAGCATCTTTCAAGCCTCTGGAATGAATGGCATTCTTGAATGTTTTATGCATTTTATTAGGGATATATCTGGAAAGGAAGTGCCTGACCCTAAAGGGGCAGATAACTTGATTACAATCTCCGCCCAATATAAGGTTATCATTTGGACAGGAATGTAAAACCTATTTAGATCAATACCTGTAGGGCCATAAATGTTGAGTAAGGTGTATGGGACATTAATGATAGTGAGGGGAAGAAGAGGCCACCTCCCTTCATCATCTTTCTCCTCTCTCTCTATCTGTATGGAAAGTGATTTATGAAATAAAATAAGAACCCCATTTTTATTATGGAGCGCCAGAGAACAAAATATGACCCACCCATTGCCGCCTCAAAGAATTAATATCCTTATGAGAGGTATGGGTTTCTTGTAACATGGCAACCTTGCAATTTAACTTGGAAAGATGTGAAAGGACTCTCTGCTGCTTAATGGGATTGCGTAAACCTTTCACATTCCAAGAAACAACACGCATTACTTTGACCATTTTGCAGAACAACAAAAAGATATATCTGTAGCAACATTATCAATTTAAAATAAGTTATAAAACAGTAAACTAGAAACCACTGGATCTTATGATACCAAAAGGTATGTAGAATGAACAACCAAATCTCAGTCGAATAACAAAGAAGGAAGGAAGAAAAGAGAAAAGAAAGAAGAAAAAGAGAGCAAAGAATGCTAAAAACAAAGTAGATGGCAATGAGCCTAATGGCTTGAGCCATGATAAGACAAAGTAAAAACCAAACAATGACAATAAAGTGGGAGAGTGGGGAATCACAGAAAAAGCTAAGATGGACCCGTAGGAAGGTAGCCTCTTTCTAGCCTTGTTACCCCCACCTTTGGCCTGTTTTGAGTATATGTCAGGGTGTTTTATATGTCTCACTGGGACCCTGCTAGCCAGGGCCCCAGTGCTTATAGGTTGTGGCCTGAATGAGTGATCCCTGTGTGGTGCCTAACTGTGTCACTGAGGCTCTGCTAATCAGAACCTCAGTGCTTATGCTCTCTCTGCCTTTAAAATTGTCACCATAGGCTAGGGGCCATTTTTACCAATTCTAATTGGCACACTGGAACACCCTTATAATTCACTAGTATATGGTACCTAGGTACCCAGGGTATTGGGGTTCCAGGAGACCCCTATGGGCTGCACTATTTCTTTTGCCACCCATAGGGAGCGCAGACCAATATTACACAGGACTGCCACTGCAGCCTGAGTGAAATAACGTCTATGTTCTTTTACAGCCATTTTACACTGCACTTAAGTAACTTATAAGTCACCTATATGTCTAACCCTCACTTAGTGAAGGTTAGGTGCAAAGTTACTAAGTTTGAGGGCACCCTGGCACTAGCCAAGGTGCCCCCACATTGTTCAGGGCAAATTCCCCGGACTTTGTGAGTGCGGGGACACCATTACACGTGTGCACTATACATAGGTCACTACCTATGTATAACGTCACAATGGTAACTCCGAACATGGCCATGTAACATGTCTAAGATCATGGAATTGTCACCCCAATACCAATCTGGTATTGGGGGGACAATTTCATGATCCCTCGGGTCTCTAGCACAAAACCTGGGTACTGCCAAACTGCCTTTCCGGGGTCTCCACTGCAGCTGCTGCCAACCCCACATAGTTCAGGGCAATTTTCCCGGACTTTATGAGTGTGGGGACACCATTACACGCGTGCACTACATACAGGTCAATACCTATATGTAGCTTTACAATGGTAACTCTGAATATGGCCACGTAACATGTCTAAGATAATGGAATTGTCCCCCCATGCCAAATCTGGTATTGGGTTGCCAATCCCATGAATCCCCGGGGCTCCAGCATGGACCCCAGGTACTGCCAAACTAGCTCTTTGGGGTTTTCACTGCAGCTACCGCTGCTGCCAACCCACAGACAGGCTTCTGCCCTCCTGGCGTCTGGGCAGCCCAGTCCCAGGAAGGCAGATCAAATCAAATCAAATCAAATCATCAACATTTATAAAGCGCGCTACTCACCCGTGCGGGTCTCAAGGCGCTAGGGGGGAAAGGGGGGGTTATCGCTGCTCGAACAGCCAAGTCTTTAGGAGTCTCCGGAAAGCAGAGTGGTCCTGGGTGGTCCTGAGGCTGGTGGGGAGGGAGTTCCAGGTCTTGGCCGCCAGGAAGGAGAAAGATCTCCCACCCGCCGTGGAGCGGCGGGTGCGAGGGACGGCAGCAAGTGCGAGGCCAGCGGAGCGGAGGGGGCGGGTGGGGACGTAGAAGCTGAGGCGTCTGTTGAGGTATTCCGGTCCCTTGTTGTGGAGGGCTTTGTGTGCGTGGGTGAGAAGACGGAAGGTGATCCTTTTGCTGACTGGGAGCCAATGCAGGTGTCTCAGGTGTGCGGAGATGTGGCTGTTGCGGGGTACGTCGAGGATGAGGCGGGCCGAGGCGTTTTGGATGCGTTGCAGGCGGTTTTGGAGTTTGGCGGTGGTCCCGGCGTAGAGGGTATTGCCGTAGTCCAGGCGACTCGTGACAAGGGCGTGGGTCACGGTTTTTCTGGTGTCGGCGGGGATCCAGCGGAAGATCTTGCGGAGCATGCGGAGAGTGAGGAAGCAGGCGGAGGACACGGCGTTGACTTGCTTGGTCATGGTGAGAAGAGGGTCCAAGATGAAGCCGAGGTTGCGGGCGTGGTCTGCGGGGGTCGGTGCGGTGCCGAGGGCCGTGGGCCACCAGGAGTCGTCCCAGGCGGACGGGGTGTTGCCGAGGATGAGGACTTCCGTTTTTTCAGAGTTCAGCTTTAGGCGGCTGAGCCTCATCCAATCTGCGACGTCCTTCATACCCTCTTGTAGGTTGGTCTTGGCGCTGGCGGGGTCCTTGGTGAGGGAGAGTACAAGTTGGGTGTCGTCGGCGTAGGAGGTGATGATGATGTCGTGCTTGCGTACGATGTTGGCGAGGGG